>NW_012148585.1:1168305-1173712 GCF_000956105.1 Propithecus coquereli
ACTCAAGAAATAAAAACGATAGAAGGATATTTTTTGAAGAGGTAATGATCAAAAATTACCCAGGACTGGGAAACGACATGGGTTATCAGGTTTAATATGTCAATAAATGTTGAGTCAGATTAAAATAAAATGGCAAATACCTTGACAGACGGTTACGTCACAGTGTTTT
The DNA here is from genome assembly GCF_000956105.1 of Propithecus coquereli. Taxonomy (NCBI): domain Eukaryota; kingdom Metazoa; phylum Chordata; class Mammalia; order Primates; family Indriidae; genus Propithecus; species Propithecus coquereli. The sequence goes on from NW_012148585.1 coordinate 1,168,475, forward strand.
AGAAAACAATGGGTAAAGAAAAAAAAATTACTTAAACTGAATGAAAATCAGATTCTTAGGGAAAACGTGATTATAAAACAGACATTGGATTTTTCATCAGCAATAGTGAATGTCAGATAAAGAACAGGGATATCTTAACTATGCTGTGAAGAAAAAGGAGCTTTGAGCCTACTACAATTTTCTACCTAGTCCAACGACCACTGAAGAGAGAAAGTGGAAAATATCTGTCACCATGGCGAACAGTAAAGATGTGGAATCTTCCTTACCACTCCACAAAAGTTTGAAATATATAAATGAAACTCAACAGTGAGAAGTTGAAGATATGCAGCCACAGGGTGACCAGTAGCTCATACATGTCTTAGGTCCTGAGTTGGAACCCAAGCATTGGAAGGAATTGAGCCTGCTGGCACTGGGCAACGTATATGGGTATATAACTGGGATTCATATGCAAAACCAGGAGCAGGAAAATTGTTTCCAGCACATTTGTCAGTAAAGGATAGCATAGGAATTTTATTCCTTTCTTTAGTAATTCTTTTATTAAAAATTTTTAATTATTACATGACGTTCATTATCGTAACTACTGGAAAGAAAATGCCTAACACATATACACACCTAACTTAAGGAAGTTAGGTTCAATGGGAAGATTGTCAGATATAAAAGTAACTGTTACTGCATTGCCTGATAAATGTTCATTCTTGTCAGATAAGTTACAACATGGATCCCAAGCTCTATCTAGAGCCCTAAGAGACCCAGCACAGAGTGTACTCATGAGGTTAGCTGTTGAACTGTACAGTGGGGAGGTGGCAAACTCAGAAGTCCATTCAGGGGTGAAACTGGATTAAGTAAACTTTCCTACCTGTGAGACTTTGGAGAAAGGTAGAATCCAAGTATCAGAAAATATGTTAGCACTTTGAGATATCCAAAGAAATGATCTAAAGTATAGCCTATTAAGAATAGCCTGACTTGATTTCTTGAGTTAAAAACTGTTATTTATATTTTTGTTTCATTTTGTTTTGTTTTTTTTTCAGTTTGGTTTAATAAAGGTTCCGTATGGAGAGGGACACTAAGTAACTCTGGCAGAAATAAAAGGAAATGAATATCAATAAATCACTGAAAATATAAAAAACCTCCCCTACCTAGGATGTCTGCAGTGATATTCATGGCTAGCATCAAAGAGGATTTAGTATTCAAACTGTTTCGGTTTACCATTAAGACAAAAAGAGAAGGAGGAACACGCTAAGACTTGGAGGTATGATATTGCAGCATGTTTGTGGCAGTGAAAAAATTTTTATAAGATTCAATTTTAGCCAGTGGGATTATAAGTGATTTGGGATAAATAAATACTGAGTCAAATTTAGACTTGAGGTAAGCATGAAGCATCTAGAGGATGTATAATTCATAAACGGCTGAAATGTAGATCTGAAATTCTAGAAGACTTTTGCCATTTGCAAGGCATTAGTACATAAGTAGCTCACAGGTAAGGTGAATGAGATCATTCAGGTAGAATACACACACACACACATAATTTAAAAAAGGAAAAGGAAAGAGCATTTTATTGTCAAGTGAGTATTAGGAAAGTATGCTAATGGTATCTTATAACTATACTTTCATGAGTGTATCAATGCAATATTTTAATAGATGAGAAAGGAGAATCAAAAAGTTTTGCCCTTCCAAAGATCATATATAATAGTTTAACCTAAAAGTCAAATCAACTCATGGGGAGTTCGTTGTGATCAGTTGATGGAGGAAGAAAAGACACAAGGCTGGTTTACAGATGGTTCTATATGAACATACAGGCACCAAGTAAATGTGGACAGATGGAGCACTCCAGCTGCTTTCAGGGACAACCCTGAAAGATTGGACTACTACTGCACAGTGCAGTAAGGAAGAGTATGTCTGGAATACAGGAAATCCCTTAGGGCATCTCTCAGTATTACCATGTCTTGTGATTAAGGTCAATAGAAAACTACAACACCCTAACCCTGGCAGGATTATGAATCTTCAAGAATGAAGGTTTGAGTCACCTGGCCAGGTAAAGAATGATGACCAGCTGAGATTCTTGCAGAAAGCAAAGGAGATACAGAATGGGTAGAAGAAGGTAATTGTAAATACAAGCTATGACCATGGGAACAATTACAGAAATGAGGACTGATTGTCCTGAGTATTTCTTCCTTATATTTTATGAATTTGCGTGTATATATATATTTGCACATAAATTTAGTAATTAAACAATGTATTTTTTCCTCTCTTATTCATTTATCATGTAATGTAAGATGTATTGACTTTATATCAGTATTTAAAGATTGTTAATTTTACATCATAATATTTAAGTTATGAGATATCAGAAGAAGAGTAAAAATATAAGGCTATTACCTCCTTCTGGGGAAAAGATTAGTGTATTTAATTTTAAATTGTATGCAGGAGAGTTGTATCATGCTGGGTGGAATAATGACCTTATGATTGTTGTTATCTGGTGATTAAGTATGATTTAAGGAAATGTGCACAAGTATCAAGTTGACAAAGGGTCCACTTATGATGATTAATTTTAGGCATCAACTTGACTGGGGGTAAGGGGTGTCCAGACAGCTAGTAAAACATTTTTTTCTGGGTGTGGGTCTGGAAGAGATTTCTGGAAGAGCTTAACATTTAAATGAGTTAATAATGGTTGAATAAAAAAGATCCGGCCTCACTAATGTGAGCCAACCTCATCCAATCCATTGAGGGCCCAGGGAGAAAATAAAAGCAGAGTAAAGGTGAATTCTCTCCATCTTTCCTTGAACTGGGACATCTATCTTCTCCTGTCCTCTGACTGGGAGCCCCTGGTTTTCAGGATCTTGGACCCTGGGACTTACACCAAATTTTGGCCTCAGACTGGCAGCTACACCATCAGCTTCCCTGGTTCTTAGGGCTTCATACCTGGAATGAATTACACCATAAGCTTATCTAGTTCTCTCAGCACATCACTACCTATCTAGCATTTAAATATTGAAGATCTTCAAGATGTTTTCTTAAATTTCTTCTCTTATCTCTTTCCAAAATTTTCCTAGAAAATATATATGTATATGATGGTTTCTAGAGATAATATCTCCTATCTAAACTGTCTATTAAATGTGACGGAAATCTGTTGATTTCTTGCCATCTGTATTTGGATGTCTCAAAGACAATTATTTTAAAGAATCAACACTCCAGTCTTCTAGCCCTGATTCCTTTTTCATTGTTTGTTCTTTCAGAAAATTTAATAAACTATCCTACTAACATACTCATTACAAAAATAAACAATAGTTAATATCTTATAAGGAGTTGGTCAGTGGGCTTATAATTGAGTGAAGATTTAATAAAGCATTTTTTAAAAATTTTGACTCATTGTTCTTTTTAATTTAAGAATATTATGGGGGTACAAACATTTTGGTTACATATATTGCCTTTGCCTCGCCCAAGCTAGAGCTACAAACGTGTCCATCCCCCATGCCGTGAACTCCACATCCATTAGTTGTGAGTTTACCCAGCCACACCACCTCTCTCCCACCGCTCTGCACCCCATGAATATTACTTTCATGTGAGCACCTAAGTATTGATCAGTTAGTACCAATTTGATGACGAGTACATGTGGTGCTTGTTTTTCCATTCTTGTGATACTTCACTTCAAGGATGGGCTCTAGCTCCACCCAGGATAATATAAGAGATTCTAGTTCATCATTGTTTTTAAAAGTGGGCAAAGGAGATGAACAGAAACTTTTCAAAAGAAGGCAGAATAATGGCCACCAAACATATAAAAAATGCTCAGCATCTCTAATCATCAGGGAAATGTAAATCAAAACGACAATGAGATATCACCTAACTCCAGTGAGAATGGCCTTTATCAAAAAGTCCCAAAACAACAAATACTGGCCAGGATGTGGAGAGATAGAGACACTCTTACACTGATAGTGGGACTACAAATTAGTATAACCTCTGTGGAAAGTAATTTGGAGATATTTCAAAGAACTAAAAATACAAATACCGTTTGATCCAGCAATCCCACTACTAGGCATCAACCCAAACAAAAAAAAGACATTCTATAATAAAGACATCTGCACTCGAATGTTTATGGCACCATAATTCACAATTGCAAAGATGTGGAAACAACCCAAGTGCCCATCAATACATGAGTGGATTAGCAAATTTTTGAAATTATATGCTTTCACTTAGTTTTCCTGACAATTTTAACCATTATCAATTGTAATCTCTTTACTTTTCTATTTGATTGATAATTACATCTCCTTCCCACTCTGTCTCCAACACCAAAACTATTCACTATTCCTCAATTTTCTTATAAGAAACAGGTATCAGTTACTTATATTTATCGGTTTGGTTACAGTAATAAATGTCCTCAAAACTCCTGTAATTATTAAGAAGAATTTGAGAAGGTTACTGAGAATGCTAAATGTACATGTTGATTCTAAAATGTTTCCCAAGGGACTTAAAGCAGAAACAGAAAAGCCATCAGGAGTCAAGACTCACATAATCTCTTAGTATTTCTCACTCTACATGATATCTGCTCTTTGGGCACATGGTAAAAAATGGCTGCTTGGCACTGTATCCTAAATTTAAGTTCATATGCTCAACAGAGGCGAATGCAGTCTCTGTGGGTAGTTTTTCCTAGGAAAGAGACTGTCAATAGTCTGACTTGGGACGTGTGAACACCTGTCTTCCTATTAGCAATGGCTAGGAGGTGTATTAAGACCTTCCTTAGGAAAACGTTTTAGAGCAGACTCTGAAAAAGGCATAACCATGTTCTCTAAGAAGGAGGTATAGAAGTGGAAAGGAAAAGATAAGTGAAGAAAATGATTGCTATCTCTCATGGAACAGGTAAGAACATATTTTACATACTATGATTTGGATTCCTTTTCATAACTAGAGGCACATCAGAAGAAAAACCAGACACTATTCATCATTTTTAGTCAACATTGACATTATTTTAGTCAATTTCTATCATGTGTAACCTATAATGGTTCTTTCTATACAGAAGAAAGGCCTACTATTATACAAATTAGAGACTGATTTTTTATATTTTTTTGTTTTCAATCTATAGGAATTACACTATTAATCAAGCTTCATGAAGAGTTATTAGTAAACACAATAAATACCTGATGTAATCTAGATGGTATCCTACTTGCAAATGGTTAAACTGTTCCATGTATTTCCATAACATTTAAATCCAAAATAAATACTGAGTAATTTAATTTTTGAATCTTTATT
>NW_012148585.1:1174089-1175363 GCF_000956105.1 Propithecus coquereli
TTATATGTGTTCCTGTGTCAGCATGTGTGTGTGTGCATACACATGTGTGTTTGTTTTCATCTGGGAGAAAGATTTAATGTCTGGAGAGTTAAATAACTGTGGTGCTTTTTATATATAAGTAATGCATCATTTGCACATAAATGACCCAGATGATTCTCATTAATAATACTCAAATTACTTACATTACAGAAAGATAAATTAGTTAGTATAACATATATTCAGTTGAGTTTATTATAAATAATCAATAGTTTATTACCCCTAATTATATTAATTTTGTATCACTATTTCAGATAGTTTAAATGATTATAACATACGCATTTCAAAGACAAAACATTTTTATTTAAAGTGGATAATACTTGAGTATATGTTTCAGTTCCTCACTCAGAAAAGAAATCTGTGAAATGACCAGATAGAATTTAGTGAGTATAAACAATATGTAGGAACTAAGATGACAATTAACCATTTGAAATGAGAATTTCTTCCCACTTGGACAATAATTATAATAAATAATAACTCTAATGAAAAGATAATGACACCTAAGTTTATTAAACACTAATATGTGCCTTACATTTGTTAACTAATTTAATCTATGAAACTATCTTATTACCTTCATTTTATAGAAATAGTAACTGAAGAATGAAGATATTAAGTAATACGTGAAATAAAGTAATTGGCAGAACTAAGATTCAAATTCAGGCGATTTGTTCCCACGTTTTTTTATTTCCTTCAGAGTAATAGGAAAGGATCTTTAGCATATTTATGCTGGTGGGTATTAGCACTTTATATATCAATTTATCTCTAAGCACCACTGGGGATTCATTATCTTGCTCGCTTAGCCAAATCTATGAAATGACAAATGAATCAGAGAAACATCAATGAGAATTTTCAGTGGTTCTGATGTCCCATTCCACACAAAATTCTGAATTTTTAAATCCCCATAACTTTCATCCCATCATTTTATAAGCATCCTGGAGGTCCAGTCATCCTCCATGGGTACTGTCTTTGCTCTCTTGCTGTTGCTTTACTCATCATCTGGGAATCCAAAGCCACTGCTGCTTCATTACCTTTTCCTCGTCCCCACTGATTCCCATAACGACTACTGTCTTTTTAGCAGTTCTCAGAGTCCCTCTCACTCTTCTCACCTGCAGTTTCCCAGTTGCCATATCTGGGGTGGAAGATGAGTCTCTATCCAGAAGTGCCAGATGGAGATCTGTTTATTTCTCTCCAAAACAGCATCATTTCATTCATTTTATATTAACCTATCATTCTTTCTA
>NW_012148585.1:1175413-1176520 GCF_000956105.1 Propithecus coquereli
AAAATTCTAGGCACACATATTTTAATTATTGAATATATAGGATATGTCAGGGTAGTTGGAGATAACACATTATTAGAGGAGGGGAACAAAATTCTCTACTGAAGGAAATAGACTTTCTTTATATTGGTCATCCTGGGAAGGGTTTAATTCTTGCCAAGAAATGTGGCATGTCTTGGAATATAAATTGTATGCAAGCAGCCAGTTAACCTTGAAGCATTTCTGATGGCGTAAATGAGTCAACATAACTTAAAGGAGGCTATTCATATGGTCTTATCCATTACCAAACTTTCAGAAAAATGTCTTTGCTACTGAAATGGGCTCATTTGTATTGTTGGAAATTAGCTAAAGTATGCAGAGACTCTTCTGTATTTTATAGTAGCATATAAATATTTAAAAAATGTCTGGGAATTACAAGGGTGGCTATCTCTAATGACTAGACAAATGGACAAATCTCATGTGATTACAAAATGGTAATTTCTGAAAGAAATATGACAAAATGTAGACATTTGCTAATTCAAAGTGGTAGTTAAAAGGGTGTTTGTTATATTACTCTCTGCACTTTTTTGTATGTATGGAAAATTTCATAATTTAAAAGAAGTATAAACTTGTTAGACAGTACAGGCTGATGTTTAAAACCTTCATTATGGCACATATCACTTTGTACTAAAATTATTTACATGGTTTTATGTCCATGACTTCAGCATACAGCAAAAATCATGACTTATTCATCTTTGTATTCTCAAAACCTTAAATAAAATATGAAATCATAACTGATGAATGCATAATAGGTAAATGATCTAATTAATGAACAATACAAATAAATGCAGAGTGTGTATGATATGTTTGTTGTACTATGCGATGAAATATTTATCTAAGTGAAGTGCTTGGGTAGGGAAATAGGGAAAAATTAAATCAGTAGAAATAAGTCTAAACAATGAAGGGCCCCATATGCCTGACAGGTGTGGGACTTCATTCTAAGAAAATAATCCAGGATTATTTTTCAATGTGGGATGTGGGTAGAATATGTGCAAAATATTAACAATAACATGCATGTGGTAGTGATGTATAATATAAAGATAAATTGTAAAGGAAGTTACTTTTTTTCCA
>NW_012148585.1:1187903-1189043 GCF_000956105.1 Propithecus coquereli
TAAAAATTATTTTTATAGTAATTCCAGCAACATTTTTTGGTACCATGAGCTTCATATAAAAAGCATTTCTCCATGTTAAAATTAATCAACTGTCCAGCCTACTCAGTTTTCTGAATCTTCCACAGACAACTTAGCATACTTTCTGCCCTGCCCCTTAAAGATCTGGTCTGATTTATGTCCTTCTTTTTCTGTTTTGGAGTTTTAATTGTTGGATCTTCTCACTATCATAGACTTTATTTCTTATTCCTCTTAAGAGACTAGAGTATTGTTTAGTAAGTTAGGAGGAAGAAGAGCTAATGCTGAAGTATTCAGTATTAGTACTTGCCAAGCACTGTGTGCTTATTATTAAGTGCCCACTGCTTGCCAGCTACTTTACATATATTTATATCATCTTATTCTTACAATAATAGTATGGGGAATGTGTTATCACATGAGTTTATAGATGAAGCCTAGAAATTAAATAACATATTCACTCTTAACTGTGCCTAAATAAGAACACAAACCATTTTTGCCTAACTACTTATTAGCAACATAAAGGGATTCACACACTTCTTGAAGATAAAATACTGGATCACCTAATTAACTTCTGTAGCCCAACATCACTAGGGAGACAGTAGCGAATATGACAGATTATTTCTTTACCCCTCTCTGATTCTGCAGTATTGCAGAATTTTAACTCTATGCAGAAAATCCCAATAGAAACCAAGATGGCAATATGTTCTGACACAGATGTTAGCATTATCCACACTTCAGTAGCAGGTGGGAACACATTTCTGAGGCCCGCCAAAAAGGATTTGAGTCAGTTTTCTTGATGTGTGCTAAAAGCGAATTGCAAAATCAGTCCTTGTGCCTGCCATCCCTTGTACCTCTCTCTCTTCTCTAGTCCCAATACCAAATTCCATATATTTCTAATTATACCCAGAATTTTCCACTTTATGTGGCTTGGTGAGTTTACTGGAATTTCTGGGGAAAGCATGAGTAAAGTACACAGGGATAATTTACAGAACATGGGCTCAAGTTTAAATGACGTAGGATACTAGGAGGAAAATACCAGAAGACACCAAAAAATTAAGATTTAGTTATTTTTCTTCCCTATTCACATCTCACACAAAATTTGAGATTTTTTTTTATTGTTTTACA
>NW_012148585.1:1189093-1189592 GCF_000956105.1 Propithecus coquereli
TATACACACACATAGAGACAGATCCATATATATGTATAGCTGTATCTCATTTTGACCAAATAAGATATTATCCAACTTCCATGCCTGCTTCATTTTTCCCTAAATTTTTAATCATTTTAAAATTAAAATCTAATGATGCCATAACTTTTCTTAAAATAATCTTATAAATCCTTATAACATATTAAAAAAGCCCAAACTCGTTAATATAATGGTAATACACAGGCTCCTCTGACTACCTATATGTTCATACTCAGTCATGTGAACTAGGCAAAGGTCCCTAAATGCACCTGGCCCTTAGTGAATCTCTGTCGGTTTGTCCATCTGATTTCTCACATTATCGAGGTCCCTGCTCAATATCGCATCCTACAAAGATGTCCCCCTTACTATTGTTCTTCAATTAGTAGTAGCTTACAGTATTTAATAGTGAATTTCAGTGTTCCATCTTCAAACCCTAATTATTTATACTATCTCCAAAACACATAAAAAATTTGAGTATAAA
>NW_012148585.1:1191529-1192921 GCF_000956105.1 Propithecus coquereli
AATACCTTTGTGCCATGACATTAGTCTGAATTCTAGTGATGTTTCAAGCCGGTTGGTTTTTTTCCTGAATAACATTACTCTGAAAAAAACCCACAGGGATTTGAGAGATTCTAATAGAGGTTACTCCAACCTCAGCCACTCCTATCTCACCTGATGGAAATTCCATCGTTCTAACTACTCAGGACAAAACCTTGGTGTAATTCCTAATCACGCTCCTTTTCTCACACTTCATATCTGTTACATCACGAAGTTCTTTTACCTGTAATATATGAAGACATCTACCCTTCGTCACCATCTCTGATGGTGCCACCTAGTTCAAGCTGCCAGCATCTCTAGAATAGATTGTCACATCGCTTCCTTATAATCGATTCCCCACAAAACAACTATGGTCAAAGATCTATGGCTGCTCAAAAATCTACAATGACTTCCTATTTTCCTAAGAATAAAAGTCAAAGTCCTTACAATGCCTTACCAGCTCCTTCATGGACTGACGCCATGTGGCCTATGTGACCTCATCTCTTGCCACAGCCTGCCCTACTCCCTCCCAGCTCCAGCCGTACTGGTTACCTTGCTCTGCTTTGAACACAGCCAACATGCTCTCACTTTAGGACTTTTGTGTTGGCCATTTCCTTTTATGAGAACACTTTATCTCATATCTGCCGTGCTGACTCCTTTGCTTGTGTCAGTCTGCTCAAAAGACAGGTCTGTCTTTGCCAGGCTGTTTTGACCACCCTGTTTAAAACTCGCAAGTTTTCCCTCCCCCTGGACAATTCATACTTTCAATTTCCCTTTCCCTTCTCTACCTTTTGATTTCACATAGCATTTATCAAGAGCTAAAATATTATATTATTTTCCTGTATTATTCATTTGATATCTTTTTCACCAGAAAATAAAATTGAAGGGGAAGGACATTTGTCTAATGTTTGTTGATGTATTCTAAGTATAAAAAGAGAGGAGGCTGATACATTGTGTTTAGTGAATATTTTTTAATCAAAGGAGTGAAGAGATGAATGAATTTATACACTGGTGAAAAAATTCATTCTCATTGTCCCTTGAAACTTCTTTCATGTCTTTCTGCATTCTAGTCAAACAACCACTCTTCAATCAGTCGATACAATGTGTGACAGCAGTTAATAGTTAATCAGTGCTATAGGACACCATTCACTTCAGCATTATGACAGACAAGGGACCTACACCAGGGGACATTTGAATACCATAGGGCTTCTTTAGGACAATAGAATTTGTACACGATATACTAGTATTTGAATGACAAGACTGAGCGATGGGAATAATGAACTCTGAGTATAAGAGTGATATTTTTTCCATTATATTATCACAAGCTGTTTTTAATAACCTTGGCTACAGAGAGTAAGAAAAAATAAGTCATTAATA
>NW_012148585.1:1194351-1196160 GCF_000956105.1 Propithecus coquereli
TTAATCCTAGTATTACAATTATAGTAAAATATGAAAAAGATCTTTATCTTCACTGTTAGGAAATTTATCATTTTTTTAAATCAAATGTTTAAAGATAATATATATGCAAATTTCAATAATTCAATCCCTAAATTAATCAGAATATAGGATTCTAAAGTTGAAAGAGACATTCAGAAAAAGAGACTACAGAAATCGTTAATTCAAGGGGGAAAAGTCTGACGCTCAGGGAAGGAAAAAGATTTTTCAAGGTTTTAAACCTAATAAATGGCCAGAGCTGAAACACACAAATAGTTTCATCAAGTGTTTAATTTTGAATTTTAATGAGTCATCACCCACTCTCCTCTGAATAGTACAAAATAGTGTGTTTTGTTATAAATACCAACATCAGTGATTTCACTCAGGCAGTAGATTCACATATTCTTTTTAAAGTTCTTATTACGGTATAAAAATATTCGGTCATGTGCATCATTACCGAATATACACTTCAATATACATGAATGAATATATGTTCTATACATATAATACGTTTTCACAAACAAGATACACAGATTAAAATAACAACAAAACCCTGGAATAGTACCGTTAAATTCCCTTCATGTTCCTTCAAATTATAATCCTACCCATCCCTCTAGTGTAATTCCTATCCTTCTAACATTATAGATTAATTTTTCCATTTCCTGAACTTTATGTAAAATAAGTCGTAGCAAGTAACCCTTCATGTTTGCCTCTTCCTGTTCTGGTCGTGAGATTCGCCCACACCTTCTCATTGCTGTATGGTAGTCCACAGTGTAAATATATCAAAATTGACTTACTCATTTCATTTGTTATGTTCATTTGAGTAGTTTACTTTTTGGAGATATAAATAGTACTAAAATAAACATTGTTATGCAGGGTTTTTTATAAACATAAGTAGACATTTTTTTCTGAGCATCATTAGGGGTAAACTGTGTTTCACTCCCTCAAATTCATGTGTCAAAGTTCTAACCCCTTGTGATTGCCTTTGAATATAGGATCTTTAAAGAGGTAATTAAATTAAAATGAGGTCATAAGGATGAGCCCTAATCCAATATGAGTAGTGTTTTTATAAGAAGAGGATATTTGGACACAGACACAGAGAGAGGGAAGACAACGTGAAGACAGGGAGAAGACAGCCATCTACAAGTGAAAGCGGGAGGCCTAGAACAGATCTTTCCTTATGGCCCTTGGAGGAAACTAACTTTCCCATAATCTTGATCTCAGACTTCCAGTCTCTAGAATAGGGAGAAAATATATTTCTGTTGTTTAAGCTACCCAGTCTGTGGTACTTTTTAATGGCAGCCCTGCCTAGCAAGCTAATACAAATATATTCCTAAGAAAGATATGAATTACTGAGCAAGTGTGCACATGTTCAACTTCAATGACAAACTTTTCTAAAGTTACTGTACAAACTTATACTACTTCTAGCCATGTATGAGTATTCTGAGTATTCCAAAACTTTTCTATCTCTTTATGTTTTCTGTTTCATTAATCTTTTCTGCTGGACATGCAGTGGTATCTCATGGCTGCATTTTGCATTCCCATGATTACTAATGTTGAGTACATTGCCATATGCTTATCAGCCATTTGGATACCTTCTTTGATATTAAGGCCCTCTCCATTACTGTGTACTCATCTGCATGTCTTACATTTAAGGAACATTGACTCAAGCATCTCTGCTTGGCTGAGCTATCATCTCTTTACATCCAGCCTTGCTGTCAGCTTATAGCTTAAACTTTGCAAAGTTTCCCATGTGGAAAAAACAAGGAAGTCCCAGATATATCTCTTACTTTA
>NW_012148585.1:1199271-1200480 GCF_000956105.1 Propithecus coquereli
CCCCTCATACTATGACTGCTATTCTAACCACTTATTTTTTATTGAATTTTATATAATTCAATATTTATTCTTCCTGTCTTTCCTAAATCAGTCGTTAGTACTACTAAGCTAATTGCATAGTGATAAAATCATACGGGAAAGATTAAGTGACCCTCCAAGGACAAATGGTGTGCTTCAAAGATAGAACAGAATAAAGGATTTTTTAAAATTTATATCTGTGAGACTATAAGACTTCTCTTCATCTCAAAACTCTTAATATTGTGTGTAGTTTTTTTAAACAATTACAGGTAGTTATTCTACTATTCTCTTCCCTTTTTAAAACTGCTTTAACAATAAAAGGTAAAGTTCAAAGCAATGAAAAAAAGAAAAACAAAAAAAGAACAGCCCAGGATTTGAAAGAGGAATAGGTTTTGTTATTTAAGGGTTTTGGCATTTTCTGTTTGTTATCAGGTTTGGAAAGGTTACCACATGACCACTCAAAGGAAGTGTAAAACACTTAAACTTCTGCTTGCATTTAGAAACAGTAAGCTATTCATCATATTTCACGTTCTCTCTCTCCACTTGTTTTCAAACACAATAATTTTGATGGATCCAACATCAATTGTATTCTATGAATATTCTTGAAAAGCAAGTGCTGCAATATCAGGCAGTTCCTGCTTAAGGGTGACTTCGGTTCATCTTTCTTCTTACTAACATTTCTTATTTTGTGACATGGGTATAATTTTTATAGCAGTTCTTAATGTAAAATAGGCTGCATGGGTACTGAAAGCAAAAAGCTCAATACAGCCATTTCATTTTGAGTTTTGCTGTGCAATACATGAGGCAACCTGCAAGTCAAAACTTCCTGTTTCTTCTTAGCTTACAGAAATCACTCACCATGTGTACCCAGAAGACTCTGAAATTTGCCTATACACATAGTATGATTTCCATTGTGTTTTATTTTTCTTCAGGTATGATTGGTTGAACTATTCTGATTTACCCCCAACACACAGATTAGCCCGCTATTATTTTCAGTGGATTTAACTGTCTCAATCTCTGACTTCAAATCACCCTAATCCTCTTTCAGTGTCAGTGATAATACTCTACAACTCAATTCATCCTTTTCTATTTATGTGGCCTTTGGCATGGTTTCTCTTCCTAGTTCCATGGTAATATTTATGATAGTTTCTATTACATACAAATATATGTTATTAGAAATAATTTTGTAAG
>NW_012148585.1:1212570-1214386 GCF_000956105.1 Propithecus coquereli
GCATGGATGCAGAGAGATAGGAACACTCATACACTGCTGGTGGGACTGCAAACTAGTACAACCTCTGTGGAAAGTAATATGGAGATACCTCAAAGTACTACAAGCAGAACTACCAGTTGATCCAGCAATCCCATTGCTGGGCATCTACTCAAAGGAAAAAAAGACATTCTATAAAAAAGACATCTACACTTGAATGTTTATATCAGCACAATTCACAATTGCTAAGATGTGGAAACAACCCAAGTGCCCATCAATACATGAATGGATTTTAATTGGTCTTTGACCTTCATAAGTATTTCTCAAGTGTTATAGTTTTTCTCCCCTACTCACCTCTTTGGCAGCAGCATTTCCCAGTCTATTGCCTGGAAGTGCTGACTCCTGCTAGTTTTCCCTTATATGAGACAGAAATGTAGGAGTGGGAGGGAGTGGTAAGAATTTTCTTCCCTCAGGATAAAACTTCTGGCAAAGTCTTTTCCCCAGAGAATAGTCCCTATATGGAGAAAGTTCAGGGCATATTCACAATGAATGCTCCTCCTCTCTCTTCCAATAGCCAAGAGGAGATCTTTAGTAGATCTTCCTTATGAGAATCTGATAGGATTCCTAAAAGTAAATCCCACTAAAAAGTGGAGCTCTACCTCAGACTGAAGCTCCCAGGAATTTCTTACTCTAAGGCTGGTCCATACTCAGCCTCCAGTAATTTTTCAAAATTATTATTTAAGTTTTCCTACCAGTTCATATCTCCAGAAGTTTCTGTTCCAGGTAAGTATTACACCTATTGCCTATGTCTTTCTGAATGTTTCTGTCTCTCCAGATTTTCAGATGAAAGTTTTTCCTGTGACCTCAGTTCTCTGAAGCATCCAAAAGTGATAACTTTCAAGCACTTTACAGGCCAAACCTAAAACCAGAAGTCCTTAATCATTACATTTTGAGTAGAAAAAGTTTAGGAATAATAAAATATTTACTTTTTGTGTCTACTATAATTATCCTTGAGTAGCTATAGGGTAGACATTTTTACTCAAACAAAAATCATTATAAGCATGTTCTAAGAAGCACAGTAAGAATAAATAGTGATTATAAGCCTTCCAAAGAACTCATTCAGTCAGATGTATAGAACTACTCCAAAGAATGTTCCCTGAACCTTCTTGAAACTAATTAGCTGTACAAGACACATGACCTATATCAACTTTACTTAAATATTGTATAATACTATCCGTTTCATGTATGTGTTAATTTATAAATTCCTTGTGGATAAAGTCTGACAATGAATTTTGTATATCACTTAAAGCATTCAAAGTATTACTGAACATATTGTATGCTCCATGAAATGTTGTCAAATTAGATTATAAGATAGTAAATCTATGTATGTTTGTGTTGGATTTTGGAGAAAAGCAAATGGATTCTAACAGTATTGCCTTTGAAACTTTCTCTCAAAAAAACGTTTGATTCTTACCCATGTTTTAGAATGCTAGTCAGTGAAACATTACAGTTCTAGATATAGCTAAGAAATCAGTAGATTTTATGGATATTTCAGTGATGTCTCTCTTATACACATATTTCTTATACACTGACATCATCAATCATACTTGAAAGTTGACTTATTATATGTATTCCGTGTAGGACAGAGAGCTGGTCATTCGTTACTTTCTTTATTTGATTGCATATATCTTTGAAGGTAAAAATTGTATATGTTGTGTTAGTGATTGCAATCCATTTATAGTTATATATAATGCTAACTGGTTTGTACAACACAAGGCCAAACAACATAAACATGAAAGATCTGCTCCCTTTTCAACTATAACAAAAGAAACAATAACAT
>NW_012148585.1:1214733-1215231 GCF_000956105.1 Propithecus coquereli
TGGGCTTTTTATCCTAATTTACCCATTTTATTGAGTAAATATGTACTGGTTTTGAAACTAAGAAGCACAAAATTATGATATTGTTTTGTTTGTATTACTGAGAATAACTACTTACATGGGTTGTCTTCTGTGAAATGAGTCCACTGACAAAAACCAGCACGTCAGGGCTGTTTGGAGGATGACATCTCTGAGCAATGCCTGTTTCCTTTTTAGAAGCCTAACTAGAGATACAGTAGCCATGATTCTCTGGGATCTGAATAAGAGAAAAATTTCAGTGAAGCCATAAATACACCATTTCAATGGCTTTATTCTAAAATATAACAAATAGCTAATGGGTATTTGCTATATTACAGAGACAAATATCAGATATAGGCCTTTTCTAAATCAATGAGTCAGTTAATTAAAAAATTAAAATTAAAATCAATGAGATATCACTTAATTCCAGTGAAAATGGCCTTTATCAAAAAGTCCCAAAACAATAAATGTTGGCATGGATGC
>NW_012148585.1:1222601-1229513 GCF_000956105.1 Propithecus coquereli
TCAGGTAATGTGATGCCTTCAGATTTGCTCTTTTTGTTTAACATTGCTTAGGCTATTTGGGATCTTTTTTGGTTCCAAATGGAGCTTAGGATAATTTTTTATACATCTGTGAAGTAAGACATTGGTATGTTGATGGGAATGGCATTGAATCTGTAAGTTGCTTTGGGCAGAATGGACATATTAATGATATTGATTCTACTAATACATGAGCATGGGATGTTTTTCCATTTGTTTATGTCATCTATAATTTCTTTCATCAATGTTTTGTAGTTCTCCTTGTAGAGATTTTTCACTTCTGTGGTTGAACATATTCCTAAGTATTTTATTTTCTTCATAGCTATTATAAATGGTATTGAGTCTTTGATCTGATTCTCAGCTTGACTGTTATTAGTATTAAATATGGTACTGATTTGTGAACATTGATTTTGAACTTGACACATTCCTGAATTTGTTTATTAATTCTAGGATTCTTCTGGTGGAGACTTTAGTGTTTTGAAGATATAGGATCATATCATGGACAAACAGGGATAGCGTATGTCCTCTTTCCTGATTTGAATGCCCTTTATTTATTTCACTTGCCTAATTGCTCCATCTTTCATTGTGCCCTTTCCTAGCTTTGGTATCTTGATACCAAAGGTGATACTGGCTTAGTAGAATGAGTTACGGAGGATTCCCTCTTTCTAAACTTATGGAATAATTTCTGTAAAATAAGTGCCAGTTCTTCTATGTTGGTCTGGTAGAACTCTGGTCTGGGGCTTTTTATGGTTGGGAAAATTTATTATTACTGCCTCAATCTTGCTGCTAGTTATTGGTCTGTATAGGATTTCTATTTCTTTCTGATTCAGGCTTGGGAGGTTGTGTGTTTCCAGAAATTTATCCATTTCTCCTAGATTTTCTAGTTTCTGTGTGTAGAGATTTTTGTAGTACTCATGAATGATATTTTGTATTTCTGTGGTATCAGTTGTAATGCCTCCTTTTTTATTTCTGATTAAGGTTATTTGAATCTTTTTTCTTCTATTTCTGGCAACATGGCTAGTGTTCTATCAATTGTATTAATTTTTCACAGAACAACTTTTTCTTTAATTTATTAGGTTTTTTGTTTGTTTGTTTCCATTTCATTTAGTTTTGCTCTGAGCTTTGTTGTTTCTTTTCTTTTACTGACTTTGGGTTTGGTTTGTTCTTTTTTTCCTAGTTCCTTGAGATGTGACATGATGTTGAAAATTTGTTATCTTTCTGTCTTTTTGATGGTAAGCTTTTAAGGCTATGACTTTTCCCCTTAGTACTGCCTTCCTGTATCCCATAGGTTTTGAAAGCTTGTGTTCCCTTTTTTTGTTCACTTTGAAGTATCTTTTGATTTCCATCATAATTTCATTATTGACCCAAGGATTGTTCAGCAATAGGTTATTTAATTTCCATGACTATATGCGTAGTTGAGAGTTTATCTTGGAATTGATTTATAGTTTTATTACACTGTGGTCTAAGAAAATGTATGGTATAATTTCAATTTTTCTTAATTTGCTGAGACTTGTTTTGTGATCTAGGATATAAACAATCTTGGAAAATGCCCCATGTGCTGATGAGAAGAATTTATATTATGTAGTTTTTGGGTAGAGTGTTCTGGTAACGTCTGTTGGGTCCATTTTTTCTAGAGTTCTATTTAAGTCCTGTAATTTTTTTGTTGATTTTCTGCTTCAGTGATCTGTCCAATTTTGTAAGTGTGATGTTGAAATTCTCAGTGATTAATATACTACTATTTATTTCTTTGCTTAGCTCTAGTAAAAATTTGTTTTATGAATGTAGGAGCTCCTGTGTTAGGTGCATATATATTTAGAATTGTTATGTCTTCTTGCTGAATTGCCCCCTTTATAATTATATAATGACCACTTTTGTCTTTTTTTTTTTACCATTGAAATATAAAGTTAATTTTATCTGATATGACAATAGCTATACCAGCTTGCTTTGGGTTTCCATTTGCTTGGAATATTTTTTCTTTTCTATTTACCTTGAGTTAGTGTGCACTGTTGTGAGTTAGATGGATTTCTTGGAGACAACATATACTTGGGCAATGATTTTTCATCCATTTGGCCAGTCTGTTTTTTAACGGGAACATTAATACTGTTCTGTTCAGTGTTAGAATTGATATGTGGGGCATTGTTCTGTTCTTCATGTTGAATGATACTTTGTTGTTTTGTTTTCCCTCTTGTGTTGTTGCTTTATAAGAGCTGTTAGCTTTAATTTTAGGGTGTTTTTATACTGGTGTGTATTGTGCTGTTCCATATATACTGTACTATTGAGTATATGCTGTAGGGCAGTTCTAGTAGTGACAAATTTCCTTAGTATTTATTTGGCTGGAAAAGTCCTTATTTCCCCACCATTTGTGAAACTTAGTTTTGCAGGATGCAAAATTCTTCGCTGACAGTTGCTTTGTTTATTAAAACAGGGCCCCAATCCCTTCTGGTTTGTAAGAGCTCCACTGAGAAGTCTGCATTAGCCTGATGGGCTTTCCTTTATGGTTAGTTGTTGCTTTCATCTTGCAATTTATAGAATTTTCTTCTTCATTTTGACTTTGGCGAGGTTAATGAATATGTGTTTTAGAGATGTGCTATTTGCTATGACTCTTCCTGGTGTTCAATAATCATCTTTTGTCTGGATATCTGAATCTCTGGCAATACCAGGGATGTTTTCCTCAATAATTCCCTTGAACAGGTTTTCCATGCTTTTTGCTTTTTCTTCTTCTCCCTCAGGGATACCTATAATTCTTACACTGGTCTGCTTTACATAGTCCCATATTTCTCTGAGTAATTGTTCATTCTTCTTTAGAATTTTTTCTGCATCATTGACTAACTACATTGTTTGAAAGCTGTGCTTTTGAGCTGTGAATGTCCTTCTTCTGCTTGGACTAGTCTGTTGTTATGGCTTTGTGTTGTAATTTGGAGTTCCCTATGTGATTCTTTCATTTCTTTAAGTTCTGTTGTATCCTTTCTTATGTTGTTTATCTCTAGTGAATTTTTCATTTTTTTCATTAATGTCCTGAAATATTTTTTTTAGCTTCTTTGTGTTGGCTTTCAACTTTCTCTTCAATTGCATTAACCTTATTTGCCATCCATATTCTGAATTCCATTTCTGACATTTCTACAATTTCCTTTGGCTGGGGTCCATTGCTGTAGGTCTATTGCAATCCATTTGGGGTGTCAAGCTTATTTTCTCATATTGCTAGAGTTCTTTTATTGGTTTCTTCTCATCTGAAATCTCTTTTCTCGGTTCACGGCAGATAGGTTTGCAGTGCTCCTATCTCCTTTGCTGGAGATAGCAAGGAACTCCCTTATTTAGTGAGAAGAAGGACAGGTCCCTTGGTGGTGATTTTGTGTTCTATTCTAGAAGATTGATCTGGTAGTAGAGGGGGAATACATTGTGATCTTATAATGTAGCTGTTCTACATTGTCCTATTCCCCTATTGTCACAGTCCAAGCAGCTGCTGGGGGATCTTCCTGTGGAGTGGTTGGTCCCTAGGCTGCTGTCGGAAGCTTGTGCGGGGGGCTGGGTGAGTCCCTCTCCATGGAGGTAGGTGTTATGGAAAATTGCTCTGTCTGGGTCTCCACACAGTGGTAGCAGTGGCTGCTTGGCAAGGCTATCTGAGTGGTGGCCACAGGTGTCAGGGTCATGGGTATTTTCTCCATTCAGGTCTAGTTGTAATGATGGTACATGGTGGAGGCGGTTGCGGGGGTTGGTGGTGGTTTGTAGCTAGTGGGTCCATTGTGGAGATGGGGACTGCAAGTGTGGCACTGCCTGGTGCTGTGGGAGTGTGGCCCACCAGCTGTCATATGTGGCCAGGGTACAGGTCCTGCTGGGCCAAGTGGTAAGTGGAGACATGGACCTCTACACTGTGTAAGGGTTCATGGACACGGCAGTGTGGCCTCCCAGCCAGTGCACAAAACCAGGGCGTGTGGCCTGATGCATGGTGTTGGGGTCTACCCAGTTGTGGCCCACCAGTCAGCAACTAGGACTAGGAGGTCATGGCTTACTGGCCAGTATGTGGGCCCCTGTGTGTGTGGTCCACTGGCCTGTGTACAAGTCCATGGGGTGTGGGCCTTGGTGTGGCGTTGCATGGGGTCAGGAGGTTTGTTTTGCTGGTCTGCAGGCAAGGCAGCATGGGATGGGCTGATGGATGGCTGGGGCTCTCTCCTCATACAGGTCCTACTGGGGCTGCTACTGTGGGACCTCTTGAGTGGTGTTGGTGCCTACTGTATTCACATTTCCTGGTGGGCATAGCTCTTGGCTCCCAGTCATATGCATGTGAGAATGTCTGCTCTCCCTGCTCCCTACCTGACCCAGCAAAGAGTGATATGGAGGCAGTTGCAGTGAAGCTGACTCCTTTGTAGACCAGGAGCTCTCAATCAATGAGCTCAGAGTGGTGTTATGTGGCAACCTGGGAACAGATGCCAACGGGTCCCTGCTGAGCCTGCTCTCAGATGCAACTTTACCATATAGTGTCCAAGCAGTTTCCTAATCAGAACTGAGGCCCACAATTGTGGTGGGAGGCCCCCACCAGCTCAAGTCGCAGTGTCTGTAGAGATCATGGGGTTCTGAGGTGGTCTCCTTTATCCCTTCCCCATGTGTAAGCATCTCCTCCAAGTGCCTTCCCATCTTGACAAGTGAATTTCCCCATCCCATCTCCTTCACTCTGAGTGTGTTCCATCACCTCTCTGATAATTTACAATGTTCTCTCCAAGAGAGTTCACTCATAGGTGGCCATCTACTTGCAACTTTTGATCCTCTCCTTGACAGAAGCACTTGTGGGGTGCTTCTACTCCACCATCTTGGCCCTCTCCTCCCATTTCAACTTTAGATTGTTGGAAAGTGAAGCCCCTGGAATTTGTGAGCTGAGATGACTCATGAACACAAATGTGATTCAGGACATTGAGTCTAGCAGTAGAGTATGAAATGAACTAAGACAGGAAGTGACTGGAGGTGAGGAAATAAGTTGAAAAGTCAATAAAATATCTCAGGTAATACGTAATAATAGCCTCAACTCTAATAGCCACTTAGGAATAGAAAGGTGAGTCAAAGTAAAAAAATTATCAGGCAATATGTCTCATACTCCAGTTCCACTTCTATATATTCTGCTAAAATTCATACCAGCTTGGTTCTTTTACACACAATCTTGTGTATGAAAGCAAATTTGAGGTCAATCTCAACTTTCTATCACTGTTTCTTCCTTCATTTAATTATGTGGAAATTATATTATTTCTCCATTTTGTACAAGTTAGATGTTGTAAAACATAAATTAAATAACAGCATTTTACAACAACTAAAGTATATCCTGCAAACCAAGCAGCATAGTTTGCAATGATAGTGATAAAATACAGGCTTATTTTAAATCTTTTTTTTGTGGCGATAATGGGAACCTGAATTTATCCACAAGTTTCACGTGAATGCCTGTTACATCTTAATTCATTTTGCATTATATATTTAATCATATTTATCAGTATAGACAATTTTCTTTTCTTTTCTAGTGCTCTTATTCAAAATGTCTATGGTTAGCCTCTTAAAACTTCCATGAAAGATAGCACTTGGACTCAAACATGCTAAGCGTTTATCATGAACATATAACTCAGACAAATAAAGCAAATGCCAAACTCAATTTAGCAAAGCAATAGAGTGCATTACTCAGACACAGGGAGAATATTATTAGATTGCACTACCCATTAAAAATTGTCTTAAGAAGATGTGTTGCCTCTAACCTGATTAATGGTAAATGATATGTTTATTCCATCACAATTTCCTGAAAATTTTATTTCTAACAGAGTTCCTAAAGGTAATAAAAAAGGATAGGAACTTGAAACAGTGATATCCCCATGAGTATTTTCAAGGTGATTCTATAATATTTATAAATCTATTAAAATGTGGATGCCAGGTCTTTTTAAGATGCTTTACGTATCTTTATTCAGCTTTTTAATCCATTCCTGAACTTCTGGTGATGGTTATAGAGGACAGGGTTTGGAGGGAAAGAGGAATAATTGGGTAGGCAGACATTATTCACATCTTTTTTGCATTTCATGTTTCTAATTTTTTTCAATATTTCACAAAATTTATTTTAGAAATTCTCATCTCAAGAAAGTGATTAAGTTGGTTAAGTTTTATTCACAGGTAAAATGGTCTCATTAAAAATTATATCAGTATCTCCTGAACTTTTGAACCACTCAAATAATATGTATCTTAGTTCATTCAGGCTGTTATAACAAAATACTTTACACTGGGTAATTTATAAACAATGTAAATTTATTTCTTACAGTTTTGAGTCTGGGAAGTCCAAGATCAAGGCACCAGTAGATTTGGTGTCTGGTGAGGGCCTGTTCTTCATAAATAGAACTTTCCAGCTATATCCTCACATGGCAAAAAGGGTCAGAGAGCTCCTTGAACCTTTTTTCTAAGGGCACTAATTCCACTCAGTAGGGCTCTGTCCTCATGATTATTCACCATCTAAAGGCCTTACCTCTTGATATCATTGCACTGGGGATTAGATTTCAATATACAATTCTTTACAGAGACACATATATTCAGATCATAGCAATACTGTGTTGAATAATTGCATAAGAAAGAATTAGAAAGCTTCTGAGGCTTTTGCTTCTTTATTCAACAACTGTATTTTGTAAGTTGTCAATATTATTTACATAGTCAATGCATTAAATGGTATTTTCTCCATGTATGTATGCATTAAAACAAGAGAGTAACTACTCTCTGTATTGGAATGTTATTGAAGCAATCTCTGTTTCAACCTAAATTGCTTCTGAACTTCTTAATAACTATGGCTTAAGTATATAAATATATTGTGAAGTAAAGCATTATATGGAAAAATAAAAATGTTTTCCTGAATTATATTTTCCACAGATAAAAAATCTGTGTGAAATACAT
>NW_012148585.1:1230978-1270589 GCF_000956105.1 Propithecus coquereli
GCCAGGCATTATGTAGTAATCATGTGTCCAGTTTGCTGTTTAGGACTGAAAATATAGCTATGAACCAGCAAGGACATAGCTTAGTGTTTTTATAGAAGACAGACAATAAACTAGTAATTAAAATTTTGATAGGTATTGAGAAAAAGAGACCTATAATGTTCTACCATCCTCTTCACTATGCACTAGTCACTATATAGTGCATGGTTCAACATTAATCTTGGAAATGTGTTGTCATTATTTTTGTGTGCACAAATTTACGTAGCTGAAATTAACTGAAGTATAGCCTTAACACAATACTATTCTGAACACAATACTATTCACAAATACCCAGAAACCAAATAAATTCATTTGTTATCCTCATAGTTAATGAACAATCTTTACAGATTCTGGAAAACTTAATCTTGTTACTGGAATAATATTTGCATTATAAGATATTTTCTTGGAAGATAGTGACACTTTTAAAAAATATTTGAGGGGATTAAGATAATTCACAGCATGTCATTGTTGTGACTGTAGGCCTCAGCCTTTGACATATGTTATCAGATTGTCTCTGCTTTCGATTTAAGAAGCCTGAAAAAAGTAGTCTTCCACCAAGGTCGGTGGGATTTATTTAATTTGCTTGATATAAGTCTATGCCCTTAAGAAAAAGCTCAGATAGGGAAGAGGTGGGATGGAAACTAGTTCTATTTAGTTTTCTTCTCTAGTACCTTACAAACCTTCACCATGGTCTAAAATGAGCATCTGCTTTTGAGAACAGTTGTTTTTTTTTTTTTATTTGATGTTTAAAAATGTTTACTCCCAAGACGAACTAGAAGGAGGCTTAAGAATTGCCGCACATTATATTTCCTTTGCTTATCCAGTAAAAAATGTCCACAAGCCCAGGCTTACTGTTGAGTTGGAGGTGCTATCAGCAGCTTTCTGCTGTCCGTAAAACATGTGAGCACTTCAGTAAGTCTTTCCAAAACACTCTCTGCTGGTGTTTTCCTCTTTAATGTGTCCGTTGCTGGCGACTTCGTAGCACAGTACGAAGTGCTTTAAATGGAGTCATTCTTAAGATTTCCCAAGAAGAAGAAATGCAATTTTCACATCCTTAGGTCTCTTATTTTTGGGGTACACATTGTGCTTTACCTACGGGGTTCCTTTGCCAATAAACAACCAAACAAGCGGATACTAAAGAGATTCCCTGCATGAATCAGGGGGCGCAGTTATAGGCCACTAGATTATCTTGGTTCAATTATTTCAGATAAATATTTTTCTTTTCTGTAAAATGAATACCATAAAAATATGTTGCATTGTTAAAGTTGATGCTAGTTTAAAATGTGTGTGAAAATATTTTAATGAAAATACTGAATAATTTGCAGGTAATGTTGAAATAATTCTGTGGAGGATTTCTATTACCTTTTTGACAATGAGGGCTTACGTGTTAGGCAATAGAGAGTCAAGGTGAATATCTATGCCAATAAAAGAGGTATGAAGGATTCCAAATGAGATCATAGGGATACTGGAACAAATAATTCCCTTCCTATCTCACAGATTCAGTCCTAGCTCTAAGGGATCTTCTAACATAAGATACTTTGGTGTGAATATTTCTGTGGCTTTTCCTCTTGACTTTGACTCACAGAATGTTGAGAAGTATAATTTCAATGGCATTTAGAAGAAGCCCTATAGATGTTGAGTATCATTTAGGATGATAGCACAGCTCTTCTGTCTGTATTTTAAAATGTCAGCCCGCATATTCTTCATCAGTATATATTCAGGACCACTTGCTGCCCTTTAAAAAAAAATAGACTAGGGCTAGAAATATTGGCAGGTTTTAGTATCATATCCAACAGCAGAATGTCTCTTAGATAATGTACTTTCACTTGATTGGCTCTTGCTCTCCCATGACATTGTGCAGACCTTCAGACTCTCAGATCTCTACTGCAGAAAGGCAGTCAGGCCTCAACCAACATTAAGAAATTTTACTCTTTTGCTTTTCGTTGCTTCTGCTTCAATGCAACTGAAAGAGTATGCACTAGGAATTTTCGTCAAAACTTCAAAGCACACGATTCCATTTTTCCATAGTGCTAGCCAATTCTTAATTAATTATTAATATTTAGTCTGAGAGATATTTTTCTTCAGTGGTTTACATGGAGCAGTGCTCTTCTAAATAGTATTATCATGTTCTAATGTAGAACACAAAAGGGGGAAAGTTAGAAGTATTTTGTTTCATATTGTAGTATTATGTCCAGTTCAACCCTTTAGAAATGAGTAAACCTATAATTTTTGGAGTAAAAATAGAAACTAAGAGAAAAGAGAGTTGCTGTAAGATCTGAGAGTCATTTGACTATTGTTATTGTTGTTGTTTTGTCTTTTTATGTAGTATTCTTTCAATATTTAATCTGTGTTCAGTCCAGGACTCAGTGCTACGATAAATCAAGGAAAAAGAGAAAGAGAGGATAGGGTGGGAGGTGGGGGGAGAGAGAGAGAGAGAGAGAGAGGGAGAGAGGGATTGGGCTAGGAAGCAAAGAACAGATTGGCCTAGAAAAAGTTTAGCCATTTAGGAAAAAAACTCATCTCATAAACAAAACAATTCGAGAAATACCTAATATTAATGGATTCTGATTTTTTTCTGATGTTTGTTTAATTTTCCTTTAGGTCACTAAAAAATGGGCTTTTTGAATTTACATCTAAGGGAAGTATGGTAAAAATAAAACAGAACAAAAAATGACTTCTTGGGGATAATTCTAGCAGTAGCAGAAGCAGTCTAAGAAACTGTGGAGGCAAATGCCTCTGTTATAAAGTTAACCTTTTATTAATGTACTCATCAAAGACTGGGATACTGTTATTCTGCAACTTGTTTATAGTAGCACATTATTCATGTGTGTGTGTGTGTGTGTGTGTGTGTGTGTGTGTGTGTGCATGTGTCTATACATTAACCTTTGAAAATAAGAAATATTATGGCACTAAGTAATACCCTTTGGATAACTGGAGGTATGTGTTTGTTTGTTTGTGTAATCATCTTGTCTTGGTTATATTCAGCAGCTCAGAATTTATCCAAATTTTCAGCTGCTTAAATGCCCCAGATATTGCTTCTTCAGCAAAGAAGATTGAAATGTAGCATATGCTCACTGCCTTCCAAATTTTAGTGACCTGTGCCATCTACTTCCTCTTTCATCTTGACTAAAAAACGTTATTATTGAAGAATGAGAGAGAGATTGGGCTAGGAAGCAAAGGACAGATTGACCTAGAAAAAGTTTACCTATTTAGGAAAAGAACTCACCTCATAAACAAAACAATTCAAGAAATATCTAATATTAATGGATTCTGATTTTTTTCTGATGTTTGTTTAATTTATTAAGTAAATATATAGATAGTTATCCAAATGCTGTGGGAAAATATATATCATGATCTTCTCAGACACATAAAAGAGTAATTATAAGGACAAGTGCAGCACTGAGTTGGGGAGGTTTTACAGAATCCAATCTGAATAACTAGGGCCATCAATCAAATGGGACCAAGCATAAATCCAAGTCTACTTTGTAAGTATTTTCAGCTAGGTGGTTCTTGATGAATATCCTGATCTCATATTCAGTGGTCCTGGGCAACTTCCTGTCATTCAAATGGTTGAATGAATCTTACATGACCAGTTAAATAAGGATTTTTAATAGCTTAAAAGTCTACAGAAATAAACTAGTCCATTTCCAGAGTGATTCCTAAACTAGAATTATTCCTTTCCTGTTGTTGCTATCTTTTGATTTTAGAAATTATCCTTTATTTTTTACAGCTTTTCCTATGATTCAGGTGAGTGCTATCAAGCAGTAGGTGAATGCTTGAGTTCTTACTTTATCATGATTGATTCACCACTTGAATGGGAAAATGGATTTGGAGCACGGATAGCTTGGGGCTGCAAAAAGAGCCAATCGAGGTCATTAAGAAAGGAGATGGAAAAATCTCCATTGGGTAGTGGCAAAAGGAGTGTTGGCTGGTAAAAATATCTGAATGAGATAATATGGTATAGTGGTCACACTAGAAGAAAAGGAACATGTCTGAAAGACGGAAACTTCGAGTTCTAATGCTGCATATTTTTTACTTAGGAACTAAATTACCCTAAGCAAAAATGTTTGACCTCTTGAACTTGTTTTCTCTTGGATGCTAATCAGTGCATAATCAGACTTATGACAGTCAAATGAGATAATGTGTGTTGTATAGCAATATCTTCTCTGCTTATACTTGTTCCCCTATTACAGATAAGGCTAGAGTTGCATAGAGTAGCAGGTAAGAAAATGGATTTTGGAGAGATACATCTGATCTTTTTTTTTCTAAGTAACATAATTTCCTACATTTGAATGATGTGGGTTAAAAAAGCTCTTGCTCTTTTAAATCTAAGAAAAGTACCTTGGTCATTTCTGCTCTAGTGTCTATTTTCTTATGGCTTCAGCGTAAGTTGTTACTGGAGAAGGAAAATTCCATAAGATATTAAAATGTAAATGAGAAGATAAAACATGGATACAAACACTGTATGTTTGTGAAATTTTGTTTTTTTCTTAAAATTTAATTTGAAAATTCACATGGACTTTTTTCCCTCTCTCTTCTTAAAATACCTGTATTTAACATAGAATATCCATATTTAAGATTGTTCATGTGATCAAGTCAACTTTGTACTCTATAGGCCCCATTTGAAAATAGCCTCAGAGCTTCCAGAGGCAGCTCTAGGCAAAATTTAGAAGTCCACACACTCTTTACATCACCCCATTCCCTCCAGGCACCTATGTTCTGTGTCACTTCCATAGGACCATATTCTCAGCTTGTTATCCTCCCTGTGTTTTCAGATATTATCCTAAGATTCTTCATAGTTTAATGAATAATTTTTGGAGATCAATGATATATTGAGATCCTGATGAATTCCTAAAGGTGAAATTTGAAGCTCAGTTACAACAGTTCAAAAAATATTTTGGGAACAGGAAATTTTCTCTCATATGTAACTTCCAAATTCTATCACTTATGCATCCTAAACCTTCCATTTACTAGCTCATCCTGACAGCTAACTTGGCATTTCTTATAAACACTAAGATTTTCTATCAAGGAAATGAATATTCTTGTGATGGCTTCTTCATATGGTGCTAGATATTTATTGCTAAGATGTATATAAGCAATAAAGGAATCTTAGTGTTTAAGAAATATTAATATTTATTATTTAATGAAAATTGAATTTAGTGTCAGATTAATATCATGTATTAATAATGAACTTTGATTGAGATTTAATCTTGTTATTTATACCACCTAGCATTTGTTCTTGCCTAGTTGTTTGTTTTTATAATTTTTTTATGCCTTAAGCTAATGTGCAGCTTATGTGCAGAAATTAAATATCTTGATTGGATTAATGTAATGATTTTTGTCCAACAAACTCTTGAGGGCCTTATCCATATCAAAGATGCCCTGTCAACGTGAGCCACTCTCAGTAGAAAGTCAGCTTGCTGCTCCCCTTCAAAGTAGGGTAGCATTCTGTGACCTTGAATTCTCAATTGAGAGTATAATTATTTCTATTTAATTTTCTCATTTTCTTTTTATTCTTTTATGGTAATTGGATGCATGAAGTGGTAAAGAATGCTTTATTTACTTGACAAAAGCTGTTCCTCTTTCCTGACTTAAATACGTATTTAGGATGTTACATCAAATAACCTTTCCTTGGGCTATGATACACAATGTAATATGTTTTTTAAAAGCGTATTTAAAAATTACATCATGGTTTCTAATTTATCACATGCTTCTAGCTAAAGAAAACCTTTGGGTGCTCAGTACTTTTGAACATGGGCACAATTTCTCTCATAAACTCTCACTTGATTCATGAACTATCCAGAATTTTCATGGTACTTTTAGGGGTGGAAATTTGGTAGGAAGCAAGGGAGTAGGGCTTTTACCTTCAAACTGTGTTTACCTGGGAAAGGATATTATTTTTATTTAGAATATATATGTATATATAGATAAATTAAAATAGCAATATTTTCTAAAGATGTTATTATTACTTTATGAAAGACTAAGAAACTTTACTATTCATAAAATACATCATGTTATTTAAGGTAGCTTTGGCAAAACTGCTCAAGATTGATAGCGAGTTCTCTCTCACCTATCCTAACTAACTACTACTGGATATGATTTCACTGAAACCCACATTTTACATGTTTAACTGATTAACACTAATTGTAATTCAGGTCATTTTGTACTTCCCCACCCTGCCCTAGCAATTAGGAGATTTGAATCACAAGGTATTAATATATTGAGAAAGGCCTTTTTTGAGAGAAAAGAAGGTGATATCTTTGTTTTTTTTTTTTTTTTTTTGAGACAGAGTCTCACTGTGTTGCCTGGGCTAGAGTGCCATGGCATCAGCCTAGCTCACAGCAACCTCAAACTCCTGGGCTCAATCGATCCTACTGCCTCAGCCTCCTGAGTAGCTGGGACTACAGGCATGTGCCACCATGCCCGGCTAATTTTTTCTATATATTTTTAGTTGTCCGATTAATTTCTTTCTATTTTTAGTAGAGATGGGGTCTCGCTCTTGCTCAGGCTGGTCTCAAACTCCTGAGCTCAAACAATCCGCCGGCCTTGGCCTCCCAGAGAGCTAGGATTACAGGCGTGAGCCACCACGCCCGGCCAGAAGGCGATATCTTAAACAAACATTTGCACTGTGTGAGTGTTAAGCTCTTGGTTTTTATTTCATAGCCCATTCTAGGGAACATATGAACATGACACAACCATTGCTTTAGTCATGTGGAATATTAATGGTTGTTAATTATTTAAATAGATTGGGGAGATAGTTTACATAATCTGCATATTTAAAATGGACACTTAAAAGGAAAGTCAATTAAGTGAATTTCGGATTACTTCAAATATTAATAATACATGTAATCTAATTTAAATAATATTTTAATTTTGAAATTAGTATTGATTTTAGAATGATATTGAAGGTGGCACTGGACTTCTGAATACATTTTGCAAACTTCCTTTCTTTACTATTGAGTACTTGTTTCCTAATAAACTAACCAAAAGGAATAAAGTTGATCCTCCTAATTGCTGGATTTTATATTTTCTAATTCGTCAACTTGCTAAAATTTATTTTTAACCCCAGAATCAATAATGGCAGTGTTTTCAAAGTCATTCAAGGACAGGCACTTGTGCAGAGTGGCAAAAAATGTTAGTTGCCTAGGATAGTCTGAGGTCAAACAAGGCAAAGCTCTGCTTTCTTGTTTCAGCTCTCCTACCACAAACTATGCCCTTTTGCGGCCCATTTAGTGCCACGTTTTCTGTATTTTTGTGCATTTTGTTGGTGATTTCACTGTTTAAAATGTCCTCCAAGTGTAGTGCTGAAGTGCTGTCTAGTTTTCCTAAGCTCAAGAAATCTATCTTATGAAGAAATTGTGTGTGAGAGAGAAGCTTCCTTTAGGCACAAGCTTTGGTGTTGGCTAAGTTCAATGTTAATGGATTAAAAATATATATTAAATAAGTTGTCTTTAGACAGAAACATCCATAAAATAATGTATCAATCAGTTGGTGAAAATATAATTGAAAGATCTCAGCTCTTTAACCTTCTATCTTCTCTAGGGGGTGACAATTCAATATTCACTAATTCAGTGTTTAGGGCAACTTTAGAGACCACGAGAATGATGAGCATAACCCGTATGTGGCTTAAGCATCTAAGCCCCAGTGACTTATGTTGGCACTAATTTGTTTTATGTAATTCACTGTACAAAACCTTTCGTGGGATCATATTTGGTTTAATACATCAGATATGACTGAGGCAAGTAGCTTTTCCATCTTTAGAGAGAGGATAAATAAAAGGTTTTAGTTCGTTTTCCATATTTATCACCTCTCTGCATTGATCTCCTCTGGACATTAAATGTTTCACCACAGGCAAGAATGTAGATATGAAATTGGAGAAAGGACTCAGTTTTATAAAAATTACCTGTAGTTTTACTTGCTAGAATAGGTTTTATACATTAGGGAATAAATTAATCACAACCTGGGGTGAGAAAAGTGTTTGCTTCTGTTCCAGGTCATGATATACTTTGAGCAGTTATATGTGCATGGGGGTTTTCTGCTTTATTTGAAGAATTTTTTATGGGATCATAGTTGCTATAAAACTAAAAAAGTTGCCACTGCAGTCAACACTAAGATTATGTTTACTGATTCTTTTCTTTCCTTACATGTATTACCTATAGCAAAAGCATCCCTTATGGCTACCTCTTATCCATGAAAAAGGAAAGAAAGATATCATCAAAAATCATACTTCTCATATAAGATTGAGCAATGAAGAGCTTATGAAATACAAGCCTTAGAAATTCTTTATTAGCTTTGTTTGGGTGACTGAATTCATCCAACCGTCAAAGAGAAATCTTCTGCTGTTGTTACAAATGATTCATAACTTTAGATGTGAAGGCAGATTTGTATTTGTGGAGCTACATATGCAGTCAGATTTTATGCTTCGTTTATTGGTACCCAAAGATTGGTTTGTAATTTACTGCTACCTTTGCTCTCTTGCATCAGATGTCTGGAGAGAGGAAATAAGGAGCTGGAGTCATGATTTCTTCTGTAAGATTTTGGAAGCTGTTTACTTACAGACAATATCCTTTTGTTTGACTATAGCACCATATAATTCTAAAAAAACAAAGGTTTATAGAAAAAATGCGGATATGGTCTCAACCTAATCAGCATGAACAGTGGCATTATAATAACTTCTACGTAACCAGTAAACCATTCTTATTGTAATCATCACAGGAAATATTCTGATGAAACAGAAAGTTGCTAAGGTCTTTGAACTGGCTAAGTTGTCTTTGACAATAAATATCTATTTCCTTAGTTGTTTCTAGTTAAAAAATTCAATGCATTAAAATTATTTAGAATTTGAAGTTCAATAGTACATTGAGCTTTATTATGCAATTTTAAAGATTGTCTCTAATGATTAGAGGTTAGAATTCTATATTTTAAGATTTTGATTTTTCATTAGAAAAACACTACCAGGGTAGAGTAGGATTGAGGTGAGAGTCTAATAGCATATTTCTTTTCATGATTTCTTCCCCAGAATGCCAATACATACAATAGAAATGCTGACGGTTTTCAAAATTTTTATTGTAACTCTATCTATAACCATTTAAAAAGTAAATATTCTGCTTTCCAGTTGTCTTTGGCATTCACAAACCACATTGAAACAGAGCCTCTTGTTGTCTGCTTCCAGGGGCAGATATACACAGTCACTACGTTTCGTAATTATGTCCAAAATCTTACCAAGGTGTTCAGGCGATTAGAGCAAGAGTTACTTGTAAAAATAGGAGACTGGAAAGCCTCCATAAGTATAAAAAGCCATGAATGTTTTAGTAGAGTGCTGTTATTTGCATTTCTGTGGGGCAGGAATGTACACATTTGACATGTCTACTTTTCCATCTTTCAAACACATGCCCAGTGGGTTGTGATGAACCTGAATAGATGCCTTTGCTGGGGCTCTCAGCCAATAAGACTGCATCTTCCCTGACAATGAGACTTGATTACAGACTCACAGGGGGACCTAGCACATTCACTCCAAGCTGCAGGGTCTGTCAGAGAAGATTTTTAACCTTCAACTCATGACTTCAGCCTTTCACACCAGCAACTATTTTTAAGTTCTGCCTTTTCATATCAGAGGACTTTTTGTTCCCTTCTCAAGACTTTTGTTTGATATCTGAATAAAATTCAGAGCTTTTGCCACACCCTATAAGAACCTGTGTTTATGTAGCATCTACTTCTTTGACATACGTCTTATCAACCCATTTACCTTCTGCCTGCCAAGTGTCCTCCCCATTATTCCTTATCTTTAATATCTGCTCTTCCTACTGCCAGGAAATTCTTTGTAGACATTTTTGTGGCTTGCTTCCCCACTTCATTAAACATTTCTCAGAAAGACCTTCTCTGGCCACATATTATGCTCAATACCCTTAAGACTGGTTTTATTTTTATTCATAGTACTTATCACTACCTGAAAAATATCAATTATCTATTTAGTGCTCACTGTAAGGTATTCCCTTACAAAAATAAACCTAGGATTTTTATTTGTTTTTTTTTCCCATTGTATCCGAAGCACCAAAAATAGCCATAGTGCAGAGTAGACGCATAATAGATATTTGTTGAGTAAATAAATAATTAAACGATTTGATTGCTATATTTTTATTTTTATCTTGTCATGTTCATCAGCAGCAGGAAACACAGAGATATTGGAAACTAAAGTAAGGGAAGCAAGGATTCCTTGAAATCAAAAAGGCAGCATGTGTACCTACTATTTAGCCAACAGACTGAAAGCCGGAGAGAGCCTCGGCAGGTACAAATCCTGGCTCTTAAGCTATCTAATTGTGTAAACTGGAGAAATGACTTCACCTCTCTGTACCTCAATTTCTTCCTCTATAAAATGGAGTTAATCATAGGACATACTATCTATCTCACCGAATTATTTTAAAGATTAAGTGGATTAAGTCAGGTAAAGCCTTTGAACAAGTGCCTAGTGTATAAGTACTTACTTAGTTGGCTACTATTGTTGGTGTCTGAGTTAAAATATTCCAACAAGGAAAGGAACCTCTTTTGCATGCACTACCACTGCGGTCCCCCAAGCCCTGGGCATGGCCTGGTAACGGTCTGCGGCCTGTTAGGAACCGACATGGCAGGAAAGCGTATCACAGCCTGAGGTCCTCCTCCCCTGCCACCACCCCCGCAAACTTTGGAAGGGGCGGGGGGCACAGAACAGGAGGTGGGTGATCTCTAGCAACCGAATTTTCATATCTGAGTTTGTAGCCGCTTTGCTCCGCATGGTTTGCGTCACGGCCAGAGCTCCACCCCTGACTCCCGTCTGTGGAAAAATTGTCTTCCATGAAACCAGGGGGCCAAAAAGGTTGGGCACTGCCGCATTGCCAGGAAAAATTTTAGTGACATTTTTTATCCAAGGGGGGTGAGGCGGAGTGGGATGATGTTGTTTGGAAAGAATTTGATTAGAATATATATTTAGCTCTCTGCTTTTGCTAGTCAGTGAGCTAACAAAGGCAATGAATTTTATTCCAAATCTTCCGAATGCCTCCTCCTGTTGGGGTGAACCAGTAGTTTCAAAATCTCTATATGCCAAAATCTGTTAGCATAAGTTTAGCACTTTTTAGTTCACCTGCACATTTAGGGAAAATATTTCCCCCATCAGCTGCATATTACTAGGATAAATATAATATATTTTTAAGTAGGAGACAGATGGGAGGTGAATATTCACAACTTGTAACTCTCCACATTAATGAGCAAAAGCCAATCAGTATCTCTAGGTGAGGGCCACCTCTTAGCAAAACATACACATGATGCATGGGCAGAAAAGTAGGTGCACATGCATGTGTTCGGTGGCTGATACTGCTAATTAATCATGCTTCATCTCTTCTGGAGAGCTAAAATGGCTTTAGGATCTTTCCAGACAGCACTCCAAGCACCCACTCCAACCAGTTGGAATTGATATACTTCTCCATGAGCATGGGGTTTTGGTCACCTAGATTTATTGCTAGATGACTAGAGCCCTAGAACAATCCTGGCACAGAGTAGGTGCTCAGTAAATGTTTGTTGAATATATGAATAAATTATTTTCCATCCTTGACTTAAGTTTTTGAATTTCAGATGATGAAATCATATTTTTTAAGGCCAGTTTGTGATGTCTCCATACATAGAAGAAACAGTGAAGAGGTAATACCTCACTTTCCTTACAGTGTGCCCAAGGTTTTATAACTAGGATAAAAAATGTTAGTTATAGCAGCAGTCCCCAACCTTTTTGGCACCAGGAACAGGTTTCATGGAAGATAACTTTTCCATGGACACAGGCGTGGTGGCAGAGCTCAGGCTGTGCTGCAATTCATGGGGAGTGCTCCCTGACCTGCCGCTCACCTCCTGCTGTGCACCACCCCCCACCTTCCTAAGTTTCATGGAAGACAATTTTTACACTGATGTGGAGGGCGGGGGCTCTGGAGCTCTGTGGCCCAGTTACTAACAGGTCACGGACCGATACCGGTCCATGGCCCAGGGGATGGGGACTGCAGTCTACATGGCTCTAATGTAGGACTTCCTTTTTCTCCTTTCCCTGGTTCTGCTCCCTCTGCTTCTGAAAACCATGACAACTTCGCTGAAAGACAGATGACCTAATACATGGGCCAATCCTCCTGGATATTCTGTCTGGACAGTGTCTCAGCACTCATCTTCTCCCACTTGATCTGGAGATAGAGTAAATAAAATCATCCTCATAGGACACACGTATACATACTTTGTTTTTCACAGCAGTAACAACCTAAAGCCCAATAATGACAACAACAGAAATGTTAAGTTCGTGGCTCTGATGTCATATACATCTAATCTGATATTTTCAGAACTGTCCCATGGTAGGAGATATATTTACAAAGCCACACAATAGAGACATTTCGCTTTTTATTTCCCAAATAGCCCTTTCTTTCAAATAGTCATTGAATGCTAATAATCTATGTTGAGGAATAATGGATCATAGTGCATATTTATTGAATATACTATTAAAAACATTAACGTGGAATTTCTGAATGTGCTGCTTAGATCTTGCATAGCCGATTATTGGAACTTTGCTATACTTCGCTTTGAGTGATAAACTACATCATGATATTTAAGAATTTATAAGTAAGCCCAAAAGTGCATAAACAAGTAAGAAGTTTTATTAAGAAAAACAAAAAGAGGAGTGTTTGAAAATTTCTCCTTGTATTCTGCCTAATATTGTAGTTTAGGTACCTCTATTGCACAATGGGTAATCCTAGAAGCACCCAGACTTCTCTGTGCCTTGGTTTCATCATCCATAATGTCTGGTAACTAGCTCATATGCTTTTTATGAAGACTGAAGAAATTGTTATATGTAAAGCAGTTAGTAAAGTGCGTGGAAAACAATGAATACAAATGTATATTAGACATTATTATAATTATAATTCTCATTACTACATACACACTTTAATCCATATTTAAACCTTAATCAGATTTCTGGAATTAAATTTATAGAATATAGATTTGCGGGAGATAATTTTCTCTAAATTATAATACGTAATTATGTTTCTTTGAGTATAGCAAGTGTGAAGTGAGAGGGAACAAAAAAAGATCGGAGGCTGTTTTAAGAGCTACTCTTAATTCTTTTCTAAACATATCATCTTGACAAGATAAAAATCTTATTTTCCATAATTATGCTTAATACAGAAAGAAAAACAAAGGATAAAATAAGTTACGTAGCTTGAAATAGAGGAGTGACACTCCTAACGTGGTTTTCCCTAGCACATTTAAAGCTTGAGAAATGAGCTTTGCCATAAACCTGTGATTAAAGAATTCTTCATTTGTGGACAAATAAAGATAAAGAATGAGGAGCATACCAGATTCACCTGATGGTTGTTAAAAACTTTATCTTCCCCAGGGATTCTTGCATGCCTTTGTGTGGGGTAGAGAATGCTTGTATGTGAAAAACACACAAAAAAGATGAGTAAAACTCTTCAGATGCATTTTCCTTTTCATTAGAGACAATGAAACATGGAAAGTGACTCCTATCACATGGGTTTTTATTTGACTCTGATTACTTCTGAGGCTGAAAACATAAATGAAACCCAGGGAAACATAGAAGTCTTTGCAATAAGTCATAAACTTGATTTGGTACTCAGGACCAGCAACATAATTTGCAGGGCCCAGTGCAAAATGAAAATGCAAGCTCCTTATTAAAAAATCATTAAGAATTTCAAGACGGCAACAGTAGAGCCTTAATCCAGGGTTAAGTGAAGGGTTATGGGGCAGGACATATACCCATGAAGCTGGCCTTATACATACCATGGTGATAAGCAACCCCAAAACAAAGTGGACAAAAATCCCTGCATAAATGACATGACACAGTGGTGATCTTAAGCTATCCTTACTTAATAAGTGCAATGTATCAATTTACTTAATGGATCAAACTGAAGCATCACACAATCATTAAAAACACATCTTGAACAGTCTGCCTTTATGATTTAAAGGAAGAGTAGAAAGGCATCCCTACATTTCTAATTCTCCTGTGCATGTGTCAAACTGATTTAAGAACACCTACATGCTTAATTTCCCTAGATGTGAGTATTCCCCACATACGTCCATAGAAGTTTATTTCAAAGTTTGTTCTTAGTGCTCCAGCATCAGAATCACTATTGGGTGTTTGTAGATTTTCAGATTTCAGGGTATTACCCCAGACATATACAGATAAAATTTCTGGGGTTGGGTAGGAAACTAAAATTTATACAAGTTTATCTGGTGATATTTATCTACACAGAAGAAATCATCGACCTGGAGACTCAAGGAAATGACAACAAGGAAAGAAAAGAAAAAACATGGCTTAAACAACAGAAATTTATTTTCTCATAGTGCTAGAGGCCAAAACTCCAAGATCAAGGTGTCAGCAGGTTTTTTTTCTTCCGAGGCATCTTTTCTTGCCTTATGGTGACTTTCTCACTGTGTCTCCGCATGGTCTTTCCTCTTCGTGCACACGTCTACAGTGTTTAAAGGCCCCATATTCAAATACATGCACATTCTGAGGAACTTATGAGAGGACATAATTCATTCCATGGCATCCAAGCGCCCAAACTTCCGCATATCCTGTCAAATTAGAAATACCTGATCCTTTCATACTTTGCTGATATACTTCCTCCCTCCCAGATTTATCTCTTTCTTGTTATTCAGACTTCTTTGGGCATTAGATCCAAGATTTTCTATCCTAGACAATTTTATGAAACTCTCCTAGGGTCAAAGATGTCTGTTTTCAAAATTATTATGCCTATGATCTGGCATAAGAGTAATATCGGTGATTCCAGAAATTTTGTAAATAAATTCTGCCTCTTGATACTGAGTGGGTAAGTAAGTTTTAAGAAAATGTTTGGTCATAGTTTTGTTCCCATAAATATCACTACTGTAATTGCACTAAAATTATATTGCCTTGCAACTTCTGTTGATCTGTATTTTCTTTTGCTTAGATAATCCAACTTCTCACAGTTTAGTACCCATAGTACACTCCAGTCTCCCGCCATCCTTTGCTTTGGACGTGTGGAAAACATCTCAGTAAAGTTTCTTAAACACATTGGCTAGCTTCCTTGCTGCATTCTAGTCTTAGTTTTGCATTTGCAAATGGTCTGCAAAAATTTTCATAACCTCCCAGTTTTCCCTCTAAAATAAAATTGTAAAGTATTAAAATCTTTCTGAAGCCAATTTTCTTAAAAAAACAACAAAAAAACAGAGGCCTGGTTTCCTGAAAAATAGAAAATACTTTTTTCAGATTTACTTACCTCTTAGATTTTGTTTTCTAGAACTGGGAATGCTTAACAAATCTCGTGAATACACTTCCCTGGACACACAATATCTTTTCAAAGAACGCATGACAGTTAACTAATGTTAGTGTAACATTTGTGTTTCCCACACACAACATTGCCTGCTTCTCTTTCTCTTTTCCAGTCATTTAGTCATCTACCTAATTGCTGTTGTTGTAATGTGTGAAATCTCTGACAAATGTCAGACATTTAAAGCAGTCTGATTTTCCCAATGTCTTTCCTGTTAGAGTAGATAAATATAAAATATTCTCTTTCTCACCTACATTCTGGTGCCCTTATTCTAGGATATCTAACAGATAAAGAGACTCACACCTCTACTCCCTCCAGCAATAGACTAGAGTAGAACCTCTCATTGTTTGAACCAGGAAACTTTGATAAGGTTAGTGAATGCCAGAAATCCTTTGTGGTCTCCTCTTCTCAACGTTCTTCCGTTCAGACTCTAAAGTAAATCCTGTTCTGTATCTGTACTTTAACTTGTTTTATTTGAGCACCGAGAAATATTAATCAATTAATTCTACTTTTCCTTGGTTTTATCATTTATATTTTGTTCTTCCTTTCTTTCATCTCCCAGAGCTCTTTAGCCCAGTGTAGGGTGAGCGATAGCATTTGTGAGATCCGATTCTGTATTCTTCAGCTTCTTCAGAAACTATGGGGCCCACATCATTTTCTAATGTTTACTGGATGATATCTAGTTTTATATATCCTCATTTTTCACCAAACTAATATATCGAATATTTGAACTTGGGTATAATACCACCAAGGAAAATCAAGAGCCACTGTGGTGAGGCCACTTTGTGGGAACTTTGGACATAAACAGTACTCATGCCTTAAGACAAAAAAATTTAAAAAAAAAAAAGGAAGAAACTTTCACGAGGATATTTTCCCATCTAAAAGACATTGTTTAATATGGGAATGGGAATTCCCTCTACTCCAGGTTCTACACTTTCTAGATTAATAAATAATGACTTTTTAATCTTGTGGCTTGGTAAAATTGTCAAGGCTGCAGGACATTATTTAACCCAGGTATAATTGATTGTTCCTTTCTCCTGATCTCCCTCTCCCTTCCCTTCTCTTTCCTTCCCCCTCCCTCTGGCTCCCTGTCTTCTTTCATATCTATCTCTATTTTACCTTTATCATTCTCTCTACCTCTTATTCCTATTTCTTAAAAAACATCCTGAGGATTAATCAAAGTGCTGCCAATATTTGTGCATACTAGAAATCATAAAGACAGAATGTTAAAAATTTCCAAAAAAGAGTAAGAAAAAATAAACAGTTCTTATTTTTTGAGCTTTAAAAATAAAGCATTATTCATTCTAAAATTTCAACCAAGAAATATAATGAAATAATATCCTTGTTCACTAAAAAAACTCTAGTCCCAATATGATATGATATTTTAAACATTATTTAAAGAGTTAAGCAAATAAAACATACTTTCTAAATTATGTTAGAAATTTTTTATTCAATATCCATGATAAACAAATGAATTTTTGAAAATTTACAGTGAGTTAATTATTTTGACTTGAAGATTATTCCTTGTCTTCTCATTCATTGAATTGCATATAACTAAAGTCAACATAATATTCTAGATTAGGGAAGAGTAGGATCAAACTCCTCTTGATTTTAAAATTCTAAATTTCTGTATTAGTTTTATGAGTTATTCAAGTTATCATTGTTTTTATAAATTCAGAATATAAAAATATAAAATTATGTTTAACTGAATGAATTTGTAATTTGCAGATTTTTAGTTAACTTTACAAGTTTTAAATTTAATGAATTGATAAATAATATTTGGATAATAATTTTGATATAAAACTTTAATAACTAAAATTAGGTCTTAAACATTCATTTTAAAATGGTCAGGGACTAGTGGTTGTGCAAATGATTTTGAATAATGTTAGTTATGTGACAGTTTTTTCCATTTTTAAATTTGTAAAAGTAATGTGAAATGTGTGTTCATGAAAATAAAACAGCTAGATAGGTCCCGGTTTCTTATCTTCTGCTTCTCTATGTGTCAGATGGAAACAAAAGTTGTCACTTTGGTTAAAGATGATAACTAATA
Organism: Propithecus coquereli; assembly: GCF_000956105.1. Classification (NCBI taxonomy): domain Eukaryota; kingdom Metazoa; phylum Chordata; class Mammalia; order Primates; family Indriidae; genus Propithecus; species Propithecus coquereli. The sequence goes on from NW_012148585.1 coordinate 1,248,388, forward strand.
TAATGATTGAAAATATACTAGGTATAATAACAACAGAAAAAAATTGAATGTTTACACAAGGTAACAAATATAGTTTATGTCAGTTTATTTAGAGAATTTTTATGCTTAATTAAAATTATAAATTTAAATATAATTATACATTGTTTTATTTACTATGATGATAAAGCTAATTAAGTTTAAAGCTTAATGTAAAAGCTCTAATTTTATTATCTATTTATATAGTTATATATTTGTATATGTCTACTTATTTACATAAGGTATACTAAGATTAGTTAAAAAGCTTATGAATAATAAAAATAAAAGAAAAAATATGAACTCTGTGGAAAGTAATATGGAGATAACCTCAAAGAGCTACAGGTAGAACTACCATTTGATCTAGCAATCTCATTACTGGGCATCTACCCAAAGGAACAAAAGACATTCTATAAAAAAGATATCTACACTAGAATGTTTATAGCAGCACAATTCACAAGTGTAAAGATGTGGAAAAAATCCAGGTGCCCATCAATCCATGAGTGGATTAATAAAATGTGGTATATGTATATCATGGAGCTCTACTCAGTTACAAAAAACAATGGCGATCTAGCACCTCTTACATTATCTTGGATAGAGCTGTAGCCCATTCTACTAAGTGAAGTATCACAAGAATGGAAAAACAAGCACCACATGTACTCACCATCAAATTGGTATTAATTGATGAAGACTTATGTGCACATATAGTGGTAACATTCATCGGGTGTCAGGCAGGTGGGAGAGGGCAGAAGGGGATAGGTATATACACACCTAATGGGTGCAGTGTGCACCATCTGGGGGATGGACACGCTTGAAGCTCTGACTCGGGTGGGGCAAAGGCAATATATGTAACCTAAACATTTGTACCCCTGTAATATGCTGAAATAAAACAAATAAATAAATAAAATAAACAAACGTAAAAAAAAAAAAGAAATATTTGCAGGAGTAATCTCTGATTCAGCAATCCTGTTTCTGGGTGTATAGCCAAAAGAAATGAAATCACTACCTGAAAGAGTTATCTGCACTCCTATGTTCATTGCAGCATTATTCTTGATAGCTAATGTTTGTTAAACAACCTATGTGTCTGTCGAGAGATGAATAAAGGAATCGTGATATATATGCATATCATGTATATATGCACACACATGTACATATATGTAATGGGATATCATTCAGCCTCAAAAAAAGAAGGCATCCTGCCGTGTGGAACAACATTGGTGAACCTGAGTATATTATGCTAAATGAAATAAGCCAGGCACAGAAAGACAAATACCACATCAATCTCATTCATATGTGAAATTGAAAAAGGTCCATCTCATAGAAACAGAGAGTAGAAAAGTGGGCCAGTGGGTGGGGTAAATGGGAGGATATTGGTCAAAGGGGACAAATTTGCAGTTATAAGAAGAATCAGTTCTGGAAATCTAATGTACAGTATGGTGACTGTAGTTAATAATGTATTTTATACTTGACATTTTCTAAAAAAGTAAATCTTAAATATTTTCACCACACACACACACTCTCTCTCTCACACACACACATAAATTGAGGCAACTATGTGAGATGACAGGTATGTTAATTAGCTTGATTGTGGAAATCATTTCACAATATACACAATACATGATAACATCATGCCAGGCATGGTGGCTCAAACCTATAATCCTAGCACTTTGGGAGGCCAAGGAGGGAGCATCACTTGAGGCCAGGAGTTCAAGACCAGCCTGAGCAATGTGGTGACACCCCGTCTCTACAAAAATAGAAAAATTAGCTGGACATGGTGTTGGCTCACCTGTATTCCCAGCTACTGGGGAGGTTGGGAGGCTGAGGTAGGAAGCTCTTGAGACCCTGTCTCGGAAAAAAAAAAAAAAGAAAGAAAACATCACATTGTGTACCTTGAATATATACAATTTTTATTCCTCAGTTATACCTCAATAAAGTGGGGAAAATAGAGAAAGAGAGAGAGAGAGAAGCAGAGAGTAATCGCAATGACTGTCAATTTGATTTTGTTTCTGTTCCAGCAACTCATCAATGCCTGCAGACGTTGACTCTGAGAAGGAAGTGTGAATTTTAAAGTGTTTTATTCAGCCATTGCAATGGACTTCTCCTGATACACACACTGTCATTCATTTAATTCCTCTGTTTCTGTTTTTAACAATTGTTTAAAACTGAAAATTGTAATGGTGAATCATGAATAAACATTTTTTTCTTGTAAAAAGCTGAATGCTTTCCACATCCTACGTCCAACCATACTAAACCAGGCTCCTATCAAGCATGTGAATAAAAGTCAATTTTGACTTTTTAGTTATTAATTGCAAATGATCATTCAATTCCAATACCTGCAATGTGTAAAAAAACTGATTGCTAATCTTTTTAAACCTATTGTGCTGAAATAAGCCACTGCTCATGCAGTCACTAGAGATTTAAAGGTCAGAGCTGCTGTTTGTATTTGGCTCCCAAGAGCTGAACCATTTCACTCTTTTTTTCCCTGTAATTTTAGCTGTTGTAATTATGTGTTCGTGCTGAGTAAAGGGCAGAATGGAACTTTCAACAGATCAGGTACCTATCACTATTGGTACGGCACTCTAACTGAAGCGGTTTTTTTGTTTGTTTGTTTGTTAAAAAGATTATTTTTTTGCCATGTGTGTGTTTTCCCTGTGGAATCATTCAGCAATTCAGCATATGTACGTTTGTTTCTAATTATTTTTCTCCTTTCTGTTTCCTTCTCCGTTCTCATCATATTAACTCTGATACAAATTAATACATACAATACATTTGGCTATAATTTCTTCAATGGAAAATTTCTGCTTTATGATTTAACTTTTTCGGATATTGGGAAGTTAAACATATTTGTTTTTTGAGACAGAGTCTCACTCTGTTGCCCGGGCTGCAGTGCCATGGCGTCAGCATAGCTCACAGCAACCTCAAACTTCTGGGCTCAAACAAATCTCCTGCCCCAGCCTCCCAAGTAGCTGGGACTACAGGCACGCGCCACCATGCCCGGCTAATTTTTTCTCTATATATTTTTATTTGTCCAGCTAATTTCTTTCTATTTTTAGTAGAGATATTTGTTTTACATTTTGGAGAAAATCATATAGAAAAATTCATTTGGTCTGGATGGAAGAGATTTTTCTTAAGATCTGGGAGCCTATTCCAGTCTGAGAAAGCCCATAGCATGAAAGAAAAGCCAGATTTGAGTGAACGATGTGGTGCAAGAAAAAAAAAACAGAAAGGTAAAGGCCTTAGTCTCTGCATTTAAGACAAGGTTGTAAAAAAGCCTGGGGCTTGTTTTAAACACCGTTAGCTTGCAAAATGCACTTGAGTTTGTCTATCGCTACTGTCCTTTCTCCTTTTGTGTCATTCTGTGGCAGTCTTCTATATACTTAAATACTTCAGTAGTGGTAAGATTTTAATTCTTTGCTATACCATATTCAGAATCCTGAAATCTTCATCTTCCATTCAGAAGATACGAAGTAATGAGCCAAGCTTATAAAAAATAATAAAAAAGTTATTATCTATTTTAAAGTAGAAGAGGGAAAAATTCCTCCCATAAAAAAAAAAAACACATTAAATTTATCCTTAGGTACTGCCAACTTGAAATCCTGAATTTTCTCCCCTAAACACATACTATCTATTTTTGTTTCTTTCAAAAGCCCTCGCCCTGCAGGGGCAATGATATATTCAAATGAAACTTCATGAAAATAATACTTTGCTGCTTGTCCCTACTGTACCACAGGCAGACAGCCCCAGATGGATATTTGAGTAGTGCACTAAGAGTTTATGGGTTGGTTATTTTGAACTTGAAGCATATTTTCCCACTGGGGGAGAAAAGAAAAAAATCAGTAAGGTGGTTAGATCTCCAGGCCAACTCATCAGAGCAAAATGTAACTGAATATGAAGTCGTATTGCTATTTTAGCTCGGTGATCTTAAAACTACTTGCACATCAGAATTTACCTTAAGAGCTTACTCAAATAAATAGATTTCTTAACTACGATTGCCTCTCTCTTACCCAAAATCAACTCAGTATATCTAGAGAATGGTTTTGTATAACTTGATTTGTAAAAGGAACTTTCAAAGGAATTTAATATTTTAATGTGAAATACATTGTACATACTAACAGTGTATACTTTTATATGTAGAGTTAAAAGGTAGCTCAAATGAACTCCCTTACATTTACCACTTAGCTTAATAAAGAGAGTATTATTTTCTTGAAAACTTCCCATCTTGTTCTTTTCTCTTCCACTTTATAAGGTAACACCAGCCCGAATTTTGTCATAATCTTTCCCTTGCTTTACTTGATATCATTTTCAAACATACATGTACCCATGTAGGTGAGTAGATAGATATCTATCTTATCTGTTTTGAAAGTAATATAAATGGAAACATACTGCATGTGTTTTTCTACTACTCAATTCTTTCAGAAAACTTTGTATTTTGAGATGAATGATATTTATAAACTGCAATTTTTTCAAGTTCAATATCATAAAGTATTCCCATTCTACATACCAAAATGTATTAATTCATTCTATGACTAACAGCTGTTTGGGTACATGGCATTTGTATCCAGAAGCCACTACTAGACTTTAAACTTATTTTTCAAATCTTATAATTAATCTACGGATTTTTAAAGTTATCTTTATAGACAATTTTATCAACAATTAATGGTAGTTTGATTTCTATTTTTCAATAATCTCCCATTTAATTTGTTTCCCTTATATTAATTATTGCGCTGACTAGGAATTTTTTAATCCAGGTTTTCTAGAAAACAGAGACTAAAGCAATAAGTATATATTAATGTTTTATCGAAAGGAGATATGATCCTAAAACTGAAGAAAAAAAAAAAAAGAGGTGAGGCAGAAAAAGAGGGAAGGTAATAACAAAATAGTATGCTACTAGCTGTTAACGAAATCAAAACAAACAAAGAGAAAACAGACTTATGTTGCTTACAGGAAGTTTCTGGAGACAGATAATCATAGCTAATGTATTCTAAAAATCTATTTAGATAATTATATAGTTTTTTCTGTTAAAATGTGATACATTTAAAGAGTGGTATTTTTTCATTATCATTTTTCTTTAGATTAATAAATATTATTTACTAATGTTTTCTTTAGAAGTTGTCAGTCTAAATTTATTCTCTATTTCTTTCACATTTTGCCATCACTGGCTTGAGTGGCTTTACTGATGGGATCCAGGTCTTCACTCCTCAGGTGCCTGAGCCCTTGATTTTCTGCCTTTGTTGGGCTCAGCCCAACTTCACCGGTCCTCTCAGTTAACTCTAACTTCACCATTTCCTTAATGAAACAAGTGGTGCCTTTTTGCTTAAAAGTGCAAGGATAAAATAGTAGCTGAATATGTTGCTTATGGCAGAATTCTTAGGTGGGCAAAAGCATATCATTAGTAGCTGCAAGCATGAAGGGTGGAATTACCCTGTCCATTTTTCATGTTACTTTGTCCTTAAATTCTGTCACTGTATATTCCCAGGCAGTAGTCACGCTAGGCATAAGACAACATAGGTATTGGGGTTGGGAAATTGACATAGGAAAATGTGTTCAGTGCCATAAACTGAAAAGAAGGAAACTCAATCTGAGAAAGAAAGAGGACTCCTTTGATGCTAAGCAGTAGGAGCAAATCCCCTTTCCTCACCATTTCCGCACAGAAAACCCACAATAGAGGTAATGATGGACTTGGTGATCCTCCTCTCCTACTTCTACAGAATCTTTTTTGTTCCCTTCACTGAGTGTGTGTGTGTGTGTGTGTGTGTGTGTGTGTGTGCGCGCGTTAATGATATAAACTAAAAAATTTTTCATCAGCCACAAAAATTATATTTTAAAAAATATTTGATAAAAAAGTCATTGGCATATCTTAACATCAAGAATTCAACTCATTGCCAGCAGGTGTTACACATATTAACCTTCAGTTTAACTGTGATCAAGTAAAGAAACATGTCAGGGAATACATTGCTCTCATGATTTGTCTCTTTTCCTAGAGTAGAAAAAAAATAATTAAGGGAAAAATGTAATGTGGAAATGTTTATGCATAAAACCATCAGTGAATAAAGAAGTCATCTGGCAAATACTACAGTTGAATGATAATGAAACAGGAAGAAGGGAAAATATAAGATCAGCTTTATCGGATTAGATTAATGTTAACAGAGGGCTCTTAGAAATCATTTTTAAAATCATAGTACAGTTTATATTGACCAGTTTTACATCCTTTCCTCCTATTTGATATAGACAAATCTGTTAAAATTCAATGAAACAGCTTTGTTTGATGGCAATTTCATTTTGGTCTTCCACATTTGGCTTTTAAATAAAAGAATTTGGATAATTTATATTGTACTGACACCTGGTGGACCTTGGCCTTGATACTGCTAGGAAAAAGCACTGATTGAAAACATCCATCAAGGTCCATTGAATCAATCTAGGGCAACCTTCAAGTCATACACTGAACTAAACAAGGGTGAGAATGTTATTTTAAGTTTTATCAACATCCCTTCACTTCATTTCAAAGGCAACAGCTCTTGGCCACACAATAAAGCTACTGTAATACTTAGTACTCCTCTAATAGTCCCCATGTTTGTGAAGTCTAGAAGATATGGTATCTGGGAGATTATCACATGAGAAGCCTGCTACCTTCTTACTTCTTAACTCCTAGGAACTTTTCCTGATGAGATCTCTTTTGCTCCGGATGTGCTTAGAAACTAAGTGTGTATATTTTATATAGTAGGGAACTCTTGCCAAACTACTTGAAAGCAATTCAAATGTGTAGGAAATAAAGAAATCTTACAAATTTCAAAATGATTGGATTGTCCTTGATCCTATTTGATTTTTTACACTTGACTAAATTTAGTTAGCCAATAGCTACATGAGAAAAAAAACTTTCCTGAAAATAAACATTTTCACCCAGTTTGTTTTTTTAGTTCTGCGAACTACCTCACATATCCATTAGAACTGCAGAAAGTATAAATCAGTGAAATTCATCCCCAAAGCTTTCATATTTAAGATAGCCTTCATTCTTTTATGCAATTTCACCTCGAGGGATTTTTTCTGCCGTTTATAAGTAAAAAAGGAAGAAAAGAGCCTAATATTTACATAGTAATAAAAAGCAAAATTATAACTATAGTATATGCTTTTCCAATAATATTAGTATTCCATTATAATTGAATTACTAGTCTAAGATACTGCTGTCAAAATTATGCATGAGAAACCTGTCTGTGTATTTTATTCTGACTGTTTCACTGGACTCATCCTCTCTGCCTGTGTAAAATAAAGGTAATGCCCTCATTCCACACTAAACTCCTAATCCATATGTACTTAGAACGAAGTATAATTGTGATGAATTCACTCCTAGAAAATAAAAAATTAATGATTTAAAAATTTTTTAGTAAGATACGTATCACAAAATTGGAAAGTTAATACATGTCACAGTGTTTTTTCGTCTTAGGATTTCCAAATAATTTTGAAAACTAAGTTGTTATTTTTGAGTACTTATCGAATAGATTTTTAAATTAGCACAGATATAATTCACAATAATGAGAAAAAAAATCAATAGTTTCATGTCCATAGGAGATTTATGGTAAAAATATTTAATTCAATTAAGTGAACTTAAGTAGGGATTTACCCAATGAAATCATCTATTGCTTATAAATTCAAGAATTTACATATATACATATATGTTTACACATGACCTATACATGGATATCAATATAGCATGATGGCTCACATATAAACCCTGGATTTGGAAATCGCTAAATAATTGAGTTTGGGAATCATGGAGATGAGGGGGAAACCCTCCCTTTTCCCTGAAAGTTTCCTAAAAGATCAGCTCACGATTAAGGCAGATTAATAAGAGAAAGAGGTTTATTTACTGTGCGCAAGGGTAGATTCAGAGAGTGATTTCCCAGTATCCCAATGGGGTCCAGAAGTTTATATATCCTCATTTTAAAGGGGGAGGGGACATGAGGAATAGAGATAATTCTGTTTAGGGACAATAAAATGGTTACTAGGGAGGATGAATGGATGGGGGAACAGAGATCGACTTGTAAATGATTCTCTTTGCAAATTAAATTAACCTGAGAGACAGGTATTACATTTAAAATGATTTGAGTCAGGTCTGGTTGGATTCTTGATCTTCTTTCTGGTAATATATTTGAGATAACAGGGAAGGGAAGAGAAGTTCATTGTTACTTTGATGGGCCTGATCTGGTTTTCTGCAGATTGAGGGAAAGCCCCTTCCAATACCTATTGATTTATAAGGGCATTTAACTCAAAATATTCTTTATACCAAGGAATAATATTTTGGAGTAAAATTTCCTGAGCTCCTTCAGAATACAGGTTAATTGTATTAATCAGGTAACTGAGAAGTAGTTCAATCGTTATATATTTTGTAGATACAACTTTGTATATTAATATATAAATATAAATCTTACATTTTTCTTTTATCTCATGGAATCAGTTTGAAACTACAATATTGTTTGTCTTTCCTGAAATAGTCATTTTATTGTTTTATTGTTTTCCATTCCAATGCTTCTAGATATAATTGTGACAATTTTCTTCCTTCTCATTTATAGTATTCAATTCTTATGAAAAAAACCCTATTATTCTGCTTTTTTGCCTTTTATGCTCAAATATTAATATATTCTGTGCAATATTGGTTTTAGTAAAAAAGAATTTAGTAAGTAGTTTTCAAAAGTCATCTGAGGGCACTGAACATAAATTAGTGGGAGATAAAAGGTACTTGTAGGCATAATTGTTTAGCTCTTCTTAAACACATTATATCTGTGTATGTATAAATGTGTATATATGTAAAGAGAGAGTTATATAATTATATAGTTATATTGTTGTAGTTGTTATAATGAAGGAGCCATTTCATGTTAGTGTATGTGAAGAAGAAAAATTATCATATATTCCTTGCTAAGTTTTTCCTCTGAGGAAAAAAAATAGAGTGCTAACCACTTGTCTCTTTGAATACTCTTGTTTATTAGCCAAGTTATGCTACGTAGTTACACTAAAGATCAAAGCATCCATTTTAACTAGCATCAGTGACTCAATCTTCACAAACTGTACAAATTTATAGAACTTGGTCAAAAAGTCTTTATTATGAAGGGGGCTTATGTATTGCTAAAAGAAATTTTTCAGTGCTCAAAGGACATTAAGTCCCATTCTACAATGGAATAATTTGGAACTTCACAGCAAAATGAGTTGTCTCAAGGCATACAGTTAGAGATAGAGTCATAAGGGTGGCAGTCTGCCCTTGGTTCTTGATGCACTCTTGGCAGAAGAATGAGCAGACACACCAAAGTGTCAAGTCCAGACTATTATCCTGGACCCTCTGGGTCCTTTCTTGGAAAAGTCACCAGAAGGGCCAATGTGAGGGAGTAACCTGAGGCTGGAAGCAGTTTCACATGAGCAGCTCTTTATCGTAAAACAAAACGGATCTGTCTCTCTGAGTGCAGAGAGATAGACGGACTTACTCACTCACTCACTCACTCACTGGCCCACTCTCACTGAATTCTTGGTTTGTTTCCTTTAATTAGCCCAGTCCAAGGGGAGGGGTCTCAATAGGTGTAGGATCTTATCAAATGATCAACAGGTGTCCTAAAAATTCCATCTTTCTATCTGTATTTGAGTCCCCTTCCCAAAGCTCTGGTGAGAGGTGGTGAACCACAATGTAGATTCAAGCTAATGGCATAATGTTTACCCTTAGTTTACTCTAGGTCACTTTCTAAATCCTATCGTTACTGGGCTGGGGATGCCCAGATTGATAAAGCAGTCTCTAGTTCCCCAGGTGTAGCAGTTTCTCAGGATAGGATTAAGGGTGGGGAAACACCAAAATGGAGTGCCCGCCTTTATCCTTCTTCTCAGGTTGAGCAATTGCTCAAGACAGCACCAAAGCAGGGAACCATTGTTCCAAGAAGAGCGGGAGATCCTAACTATCTCCCTAACAGAGCGATTTCCAGAATATGGTTGAAATACCTTGTTTAACTATGGGCCCCTTCATATCACTAATTGCTTCTTAAGCATGCATATCCTGCATCAAGTATCACCATCACTACAGGAAATTTACTAAAAAAAAAGGGACCAATGGACAAGCACTTTAACGAAAGAAATAAGCACATGACAGTAGTTATAAATGGCTTCCGGTTAATGTCAAGGAGCCTTATATCCTTTTCTTAAAAGTAGGGATAAATAGATGAGAGACATATCCTACCTTTACAGGCAAAAGCAGTTTAAAACAGGGCACCAGTAAGAGGATATTGAAAGGATAATTTGAAAGCTAAAAATATAATCACTAGCTTTTGACCACATTCAGTGCAAAAAATTGAAAATATAAAGAAGATAATAGTTATCACTTAATCACCAATATTTTTTCTCAATTATGTACTGTGTTGCAGCAAATACAGTGTGTTGGACATGAGTGTTAATAAATCTGCTAGAAGAAAAGTAAGTTTCCTAATACAGTGTTTTGACCACCATAGCATGATGTCCCAACACCACCAGTAAGTGAACTATCTCAGTAACTATCCAGCTACTTGATCAAACCAATGGCTAAACTACGTGAGGTAGGTTGAAGGTTATATTGTTCAATGTCAATTACCTAGTTGTGATTTACTAGCATTTTTCCCCCTCTACCACTTAGCCAGAGCCTGTTTCCCAAAAAAAAAAAAAAAAAAAAAAAATGTGCAAAATAATCACTCTCTTGTATTCCTCTTTCTAGCAGCACAAATATAACATCCAGACTGTATCTTGACTGTTGTGCACTCATATATACCCACTTTTTTGTTAGTGCATGATCTGGATTTATTTATAATGTGCTAAATCCACTGTAATGAAGATATCTGCTACAGGTATTGAGGTGGAAGAATGCAGTGTGACAATTCAGGACTATCTGTAAAGTACATTTTTTAAATTTTGCAACTGTGTTTATATGAATGTTTTATCACTGAGATTGGACATTGAAATAAGTGTCTGTGATGAATTCATTTACAGCCAAGATTGGATACTCAAATCAAACAATTTACATTTGTTTTTTTTAGATAAAGCAAATAAAAGATGTTATCTACCATAAGCAAAGTAAAACATACAGTTCCATTTTTTCTGAATATTCAAGTCCAGTGCAAGGCATTGCCTAATTGGCAGGAGTAGGAAATAATGTTAACAATGACCCTGGATTCAATCATAGCCCCATTTTTCACATCTTGGATAATTTAAATAACTTTTCTGAAACTTGGTTTTCTCCTCTGTAAAATAGAAGTGCAAATATTTTTTTTACCTCCCTTTCAGGTTTTCCTAATAATCAAATATGGTAATTACATTAGTTATCTATTGTTGCATAACAAATTGCCACAAACTTTGTGGCTTAAAGCAACACACGTTTATTGTCTTATAGTTTCCGTGGGTCAGGAATCCAGGCATCTCTAAGCTGAATCCTCTGCTTCACCATCTTCCACAAGGCTGTAATCAAGGCATCGCTTAGGCTGGGATCTCATTTGAAGATTCAGGTGGGAAAGGATCTGCTTCCAAGCTTATGTGGTTTTTGATAGGATTCAGCTCGTCGCCTGGAGTTGCTGGAGACGGGGCCTCAGTTCTTTGCCACTTGTTGACTGGAGGCTGTCCTCAGTTTCTTGCCAGATGGGCCTCTCCATATGGCTGCTTGCTTCAACAAAGCCAGCGAGGGGGAGAGTCTGTGAGCAAGACAGAAGTTACAATCCCTTGTAGCCTAATCACAAAAGTAACATCCCATCACCTTTGCTGTAATATATTAATTAGAAGTAATTTGCTAAGCAAGCAGCATGAGAGGCTGGGATCTTTGGGGCTGATTTAGAGTCTGTCCATCATAGGAATCAAATGAATTAAGTTGTGTTAAAACTGAACATATAAAGAATATAATAGCTAAGATTATTTGATAAGCTTTGAAGAACTCAAAATGTAAATTTTTAAGTTGTATTTCTGAGAAGTAAAACTCTCTTTACTGAAGCAATGATGGAAACATTGTCTATATGTCCTGTACAGTACACTAGCCACTAGTCACATGTGGCCACCAAACAGTTGTAATATACCTAGTATCTTTTATTATTATTTAATTTTAATCAATTTAAATTTAAATAGCCAGGTGTGGCTAGTGGCTACTATATTGCATGGTACCGGTATTAATATAAAGCCTATAGACTTTATGGGAGAGAGGTAGACACAAAAATCAGAGGCTATTTTGGAGGGACTATGGGGAAAATGGATCATGGTTAGATAATAAATAACAATATAGAAACGAAAAATGGGTCATTTCAAATAACTTGAAAACTAATTAATGATAAATTGGAAAGAACTAAAATATCAACCACCCTGTAGCCTTAATATTCTGTAGCTGTGTTTTCATAAATAGATTATAAACACATACAATAGGTATCTCTAATAAAAACCAGGATTTTACAACCCTGCCCAGCCAAATGTAAGTTAACTAAAATATGGGGTACTTAATCTCTGTCTGCACAGCTAAGTAAATCTGGCATAGTAAAATAAAGAAAATGTTATTATTTGGTAAATTTAAGAAGTGAAAATCAAGTCCCGAAAAATCTGCTTTCTAAATTTATCTATGTTCATCAAATAAGTCTGATAAATATGAAATTGTCCTTTTGCTTTGTACTATATTTTAAAAGTCCTGGTAATTATAGGCTGCTTGAAGGCAAAAGTTGTTTTGATTTGCATATATATGTTCAATTTGTGTGTTGGATTTAGTAGCAAAGCAAGCGAGGTATAAATTTGCCTTGGTGACACAGTGGCTGTGAAAGGTAACTGAGTTATTCTGCTTAGAACTATTAATGATTAAAAATGTCAGCCTTAACATTGCATTAATATAGTATTTAAATTGAACTCTTTATAAGATTTAATCTTGGAATCATGTGGATTGTCAAGTTCGGGATCGAAGGGGTCACTCGGAATTTAAAGGAATCTGCATTGACAGGCTGCGCAATGCTTTTTCAGTACACATTGAATTTCTTTGTTAATCTCCAAATTGACCTATATTATATGGGAAATTGAACTTGCATCTCAAAGTTTTGTTGAAATAAGCACTGTTTTAGTTCTGCATCTTATAAGGAGTATAAAACAAGTGTGGGAAGAAGACAAGGACACACAGTCTTACTTTGAGTTTTTCCTATAGCTGAATTGAATTACTGCCCCAGTCTCTGAGTGCAGCGTCCACAACACTCAGCTTCTTGTACTTCAAAGGTAAACACATGATAGAATTTTCCTCTCTAGATATCATGATCAGAAAAATACAAGCTGATAACAGATAACAGTAACAACATCTTGTTGAGCTGAAGGAATAAATATATTTTTTGCTTATAAGAGATTGAAAGATTTCATAGTTAAGATTGCATCTGTTTCAGACAACCCTACCCAGTTCCCACAAACAAAATAATAATAACTGATGCAAGATATGACTTTGATTTGCTTACTTAGGTCCAGTCTTTAAAACCAGGTTTTGTAATATCCTATAAGCTTTGGTAAGAATATTTCTAACTGTTGAGTGAAGACAAAGGATATTATAGTGACAGTCTTCTGACACATTACAGATAGGCAATAGGTGTTTGTTAAAAAAAAATCAATTTTATTTCATTAAGAGTTCAACCTCTGCTCCTTTATTAGAATGATCTTCGGTAGTACTTAATATTATGAAATAGCTGCACGCTCTACAAAGATTTGACTACTTCCATTAGTGTGCTCATCACTATGGAGAATAAAAGGAATAAAAGCCAAGGTTTCTGACCTCTAGTTGCTTATAATATTATTGATTAGCCAAGACACTCAATCATTTATTTTTTAAAAAATGTTCCCTGCATCCTCTTCACTCTCGTAAAATATCCTTGATTTTCTCATCTTACTCAATGGGCAGTGCAGAAGGAGCAATCTCAGAATGCCTAAGCTGTATTCTCACATCCGACACCTACCAACCTCTGTAAGTATAAAAGAAGTGACGTGTTAAGCTAAGATAGGTTACAAACACTAAGAATTAATAAATGGAGAAGAATATCAAGATACAGAATAGTACAGAAAATCTAGAGGCCTGGGAGTTAATATGGCAAATTCCCTTACCGTTTAACAAGTGAGAAAACTGAAGTTCAAAGAGAGTAAATATATTGCTCCAAATCACCTACTTGAGTCAATGGCGGCCCCAGACTAGACATACATCCCCTGTCACCCAGCCCAATACTCATTTTAGCTTACATAGAGTGCCTCAATGATAGAAGTGAATTTTTAACCAGGTCCAGAAAAATATGATTGACTTTTAGATTATTACATGCCAAAGTTAATAAGAAATTGACCTCTTACTCAGGTATGAATATATTTTATTAAAAGTGACCATTTTATTAAAATTTTAATTATTTTTTATAAAAATTTGTCTCCAATGCAGTCTCATCACAGTTCATTTTATCTTTCTGCTCGATTCTGCTTTCCCATTTTTCACAGGTATTGTTCCTGAAAGTGCTCCCAATAAACCTCCCACATGTAACTCTTAAGTCTTAGATTCAACTGCCTGTAGAACTTGACCACTAAGTTTCTGCCATTTATTAAAAATGGCCTTGCTTAAACCAAACCAATTGCACTCGAACTCTGATGCCAGTAAAATTTTTTGCTAGAAGAGTTCTATTGCAGCAGCCAAAGCATAGAGGGCAAGCAAATGCTCAGATACATGTATTACCAATGGCTGGGTGGCATGAAAAGCAAAGGAAAATTTGGACAACTGCATGTATTTGCACAACCAGGTTTTGCGAGGGGTTGTAGTAAGGAAAGGAGGTGTAGTAAGATGAATCTGGAATCGTTCACAGCACACTTGGATAAAATACCAAAAAAAATTGATTTCATTTCATAGGCTATGAGGAATAATTAAAGGGTTTAAAGTCTATTTAAATATTCTATTTTGAAGTCTCTTTAAACTATTCTCATACCAATACCAATATAGATGGGTAGATTTAGGGAAGATGGCAGCTGGAAGTGGTTTGGAGATTACTGAAGTAATAACTGGCTTCAAAATCCTCTCCAGAACTTGGAAGAGAAAATTTCCTCACCAACCTGTACGGCAAATGCCTTAATTGCTTCTCTGCCTATATCTTGCTTTGGAAAATCATTTTTTTTCTTTTTAGAATTTTTCTCTAACTCTAAAAGGGAGATGATACATAGTTGGAAAGTTTATAAATTTTTCAAACTCTCTAGATTTGCTTTCTCACCAGAGAGGATGGGAGTCTGGATTAGATTTCTGATGCTTAGGAAGGATTTGATTTGCAGAGCTTATTTTATTCCTTTACATGTCTTAGGCTATATTTTAAGAAACAAATGTGCTGATTCCATTTATGTCTTATTTTATTCTCTGTCTTTGGCACTGATTAAACACTCACAATTGCTTCTCTGTTGGAGTATGATTTTCTTTGTGATAATCTCTTCTGTAACACACTTTTCAGGACCCTGTCATGAAAAAAAGGAAGGATATTTGGTAAAATATATAATTTAATTCTCATTTTTAATTATATACAATCCTGTCTGTTTTCTAGATATCTTATAAGGAGCTATTGTTGAGGGCACAAGCATGGAAAAAATAATGAATTCATATTTGAAATTAGTTTATATTGCCTCCAATATTTAATTTGTATTTCCCATAATGCCTAACATAATAATGGGTTCTTATTAATATCACATTCCTTGAATATTTTGCAGAATGCCTATTATGTTCCAATTGATTTGACTAGGTTACTTAGCCTTGTCAACAACCCTACATGACTATGATATTTCCATTTTATAGGAAAATAAACTAAGTCTCAATGACCACTCAAATGATGTTAAGTTCAACCCCCTGGTATCCACCATTCTACTTTCTGTCTCTCTGAATTTGAGGTACGCTAGGTATATCCTACAACTTAAATTATTGTCCTTTTGTGTCTGGTTTATTTCACTTACTAAAACTCTTCAAGATTCATGTTGTAGCATGTGTCAGAATTCCATTCCTTTTAAGGCTGAATAATATTCCACTATATCTATATACTACATTTTGTTTATTCGTTTGTCAATAAACATTTGAATTGTTATCACCTTTTGACTATTGTCAATAATGTTTCTATGAATGTGAGTGTACAAATATCTGTTCAATTTCCTGCTTTCAGTTCGTTTAGGCATAGAGCCAGAGGTGGAATTGGTAGATCATTCGGTAATTCCATGTGTAATTTTTTGTGGAATTTGCATACTGATTTTCACAGAGACTGCACCATTTTACATTCCCACAGCAATGCACAAGAGTTTCAATTTCTCTACATCCTCGCCAACACTTGTTCTTTTCTGTTTTTTTAATAATAGCTACCTTACTGGTTGTAAAGTGGCATCTCATTGTGGCTTCAGGCTTGGATTTTTTTTAAGAGTAAAAATATATAAGATGACCAATTGCATCTCCAACCTAATAGTTCCTCTGAGAAACTCATAAGCAAGAGTAGCATGCCACCTGATGAGATCTAGAAACAAGACAATGTGTCCTAACAGCCAGTTACAACTCTGCAGGAGGTGTTTAATCTGGTGATCAAGTGCTGGCTTTATAGTCTGCAGCTTCTTAAATGCTACTTCTACTAGTGTCCTGAATTTTTGTGAAATCCATTTGTATTTTTTTATGGTGCTAAGGAGGTGATGAGTGAGAGCTTTAATTTTAAAGATTTAGGTTTTGTCCATCATAAATAAGCTTTAGTAATAGAACCATCCATTCAATAACAGCTACCAGATCAAATAGTCAACACCTTATCACTGGAAATATCCAAGGAGAATTCTTGAAGAATATTTAAGAAGAAAGTCCTGCATTGATTGGAGATTAGTCTCAGTAAGTGCCATGATCTCTTTCACCTTTCAGATTCTGCATGTGTATTATCTGCCTTTGAGTTATCTTCATTATGTTCCAAAAGATGAGCACCAACCTTAAAAAAATAGTCTGTCTCATGTCTGTGGCACCCATTTCAACTGCTCACTGATATCTGGCTTCCTTCCTTCCTCCCAGACAGAATAAATATTGTACTCTCTCCACCATTTTGAAGTTAAGTATGACTAGTTCTGGTGAACGACTTATGGGTGGAAATGATGCAAATCACTTTGATGGTGAAGTATTCAAGTGCAGAAGAGAGACCCTGCAGCTATGCCCTTTCTATTCCACAGTAAGCATGAAAGCATGGGTGGAGATGGAGCCTCTATCACCAGGACCCCCAAGAGATCACAATAAATAATGCCAACTAAGCCCTTTTCCTGCGCCCTTCCACACAATCCACTTGCATTGGACTTTTTGTGTGTGTGTGTGTGTGTGTGTGTGAGAAGTAAATTTTGTTGTTTTAAGCCACTATGTTTGGGAGTTATTTTATTTTATTTTTTTTACCACAACAAAATCTAATCTATACTGATTAATACAGTGTGTGTTTAAAGTTTGGTTTCTTTTTTATTTCTATGATCCTATATTCTGATTTGCTTGGAATGTTCCTATATCCTAACTCACATCTTAATAGCTAAATCCTGAAATCTAAAATTCTAATATATAAAAATTTGTGTTAGGTTATTTCAGGTGCAGGCGACCCACAAAAACTGCTCCAGGTAACCCCAGACATTATATCAATTTCTAGCTTACATTCCAGGGAAGACTTTATAACCCCCTCAGAATGTTCTAATGAGAAAAGGAGGATTTAATTTTGGTTTCATCACATAACTTTGGGCAATTCATAAACTTCTGAAAGTCTTAACTGACAGATTTGAAACTGTGATTTATAATAATTGTTTTAAAATATTCCTTCCGAAAGTGGTTGTAAGTATCAAAAGAGATAATATATAGGTACCATAAACATTCTAGAATGCAGAAGTCCACTCAGAAGAAAGACAGAGCTTCAAAAAAAATAGAATACTGCTAAGCACACATAGCTAGGCAAAATATATATATATATATAAAATTGGTTTTCAAAAGCTTAGAACTTCTCTGTAAGTATTGAATACATGAGTAGTCGATAGAAGTAAACTGACCTCATCACATTTCAATTGTATAATGGTATAGCATGTACAGATCCACATTATTTCTGTAAAATAGAAACAATGCAATGTGCGCAACTCTATGCCCCCGGGAGATAATTCATACCAATTTGCAGGTTAATAAAATCGATTCAGTGGACACCGTAAACCTCTAATCTATAGTGTAGCCTATGGAAGAATCTATTAAGCTTAAAACAATCACTTTTTAAATCATGAACAATGTACCCTAACCTATATAAACTACAGTATAATATAGTATGTACTTGTTACTGAAGTACTGCCCAGTAGAGTACTGTGAAACCATTAAACACTACACATGATATGAGGAAGATTTCACTTTCAGAACATTCGAGTTGTTGCCGGAATTTGACTCTATCTATTCCTTGGCTTAAGCTGAACACTCTGTCATCCTGAGTTAGAAATGTCTCCTGTATCTGACCTCGCACATCACGCCCAATGCTATAAATTGTTATTGAGTTGTAATGTTCACTAACTCTGCTTTATTAGATATGAAATGATTATCATTGCTCAGGCTATAATTGCCTTTATCAAATATGACCACTTAAAGACAATTGATAAGAGATGCTCTATTGCTTCTATAGTGTGACAAATTTTATTCAGAAAATCCTATCTATTCCAACTAGACCGAACATTTTATGGGGTGAATGGCTTAAAGTTGAGACACACTCTAAATCTAAGTCACTTTTTCAGAACCACAAATGCATGTCATTACACACATGAGTTGAAATTGTCTAATGTTCATTTACAGTTAGACTTAAAATATTCATTTTTGCATGTAAAATATGATCATCCATGCCCTATGAGTATTTGTTCAATTTTTAAAATGTAGTATTTTAAAACATAAGGGCAAACATGATAGATACATTATTTATAATAGAAAAATAACTACATTTTTCTGTAATATGATCAAATTCTCTATCCAAAATTTTGAATTTTGTAGATTTTGCCTTAGACAAGTACAATACATTATTTGTACAAATATGCAATATCTTTAGGAAAAAAGGTGATATATGCTGGCTTTCTTACACATTTCGAGTAATATTTTTTGTACTGTTTTCCTAAGGCTGCTATAAAAAATTGCAGCATCTTAACAACAATAGAAACTCATTTTCCGACAGTTTTGGAGAGCAGAAGTCTAAAATCAAGTGTCAACAGACTCACACTCCCCCTACAAAAGCTTTAGGAAAGAATCTTTCCTTGTCTCTTCTAGCTTCTGGTGGCTCCAAGTGTTCATTGGCTTGAGGCTGCATAACTCCAACCTCCGCCTCCATCTTCACATGTTTTGCTTCTCTGTTTCTCTCAAATCTCCCTCTGCCTTTCTATTATAAGATCTTATAAGGGCACCTGTTATCAGATTTAGAACCTGCCCTAAATCCAGGATGTTCTCATCTCAAGATTTCACACTTAATTACATCCGCAAAGACCCCTTTCAAATAAGGTCACATTCACAAGTTTGAGGGATTAGAAAGTGGACACATCGTTTTGTGGAGGGGGCATTATTCAACTTACTATACTTTTCTAAAATGTTTTAAGCATTTTTCAGGTTAGGGAGGTGATCCATATAAAAGCTGTACACTTATTAAAAATCAGTTATGTCAGTCCGATCTACAAGATGAGATGGCTGTTATTCTATTACAGGAATGTTAGGAGAATAAAATGAAATTAAAGAACCTATTTGGAATTCAGGAAAATCAGCAAGAAAAAATCAAACAACCCTATCAAAAAGTGGGCAAAGTACATGAACAGAAACTTTTCAAAAGAAGACAGAATAATGCCCAAGAAACATATGAAAAAAATGCTCAACATCTCTAATCATCAGGGAAATGCAAATCAAAACCACAATGAAGTATCACTTATCTCCAGTGAGACTGGCCTTTATCAAAAAGTCCCAAAACAATAAATATTGGCATGGATGCAGAGATATAGGAACACTCATACACTGCTGGTGGGACTGCAAACTAGTGCAACCTTCATGGAAAACAATATGGAGATACCTCAAAGAGATATAAGTAGATCTACCATTTGATCCAGCAATCCCACTACTGGGCATCTACCCAAAAGAACAAAAGACATTCTATAAAAAAGACATATGCGCCGGAATATTTATAGCGGCACAATTTACAATTGCAAAGTTGTGGAAACAACCCAAGTGCCCATCAATACATGAGTGAATTAATAAAATATTGTATATGTATACCATGGAGTACTATTCAGCTGTAAGGAACAATGGTGATATAGCATCTCTTGTATTTTCCTGGATAGAGCTGGAACACATTCTACTAAGTGAAGTATCCCAAGAATGGAAAAATAAGCACCATTTGTACTTACCAGCAAATTGGTTTCACTGATCAACACCTAAGTGCACATACAGGAATAACATTTATCGGGCGTCAGGCAGATGGGAGGGCGGAGGAGGGGATAGGTATATACATACACAATGACTGCGATGCGCACCATCTGGGGGATGGACACGCTTGAAGCTCTGACTCGGGGGATGGGGGGGTCAGTAAGGGCAATGTAACCTAAACATTTGTACCCCCATAATATGCAGAAATTAAAAAAAGATGAGATTTTATTAATTAGGTGAAGTGGAGTTATAGATATGAGATAATCATGAAAAGTTTACTAAAATAGCATACGAGAATATAGGGTAGAATTATTATATCTTTGCTTTGTTTTTGATAGTCCCTCTAGCTTGATAAGCAAATGATAAGGAGGAAAAATAATACTCTCTGAATAATAACATTCAAATAATGGACTGGACAAATAAATTAGATGAGGTGACAAACTTCACATAAAATATGCACTATAGAAGATTATTGTTAATTCTTAAATTCCATAAGGTACTATTAATAGATTTAATATCCATAAGCATTAATTTTATTCAAATTGTCTGAATTAATTCTTCCCAAATAAAAAAAAGCTATGGTTTAACTTTTTCAACATTTTTATTTAAATTTTCATTAAATTCCAACTATTCTGTAATGTTATATTACTTGTATGATGAAAACAATATATTTTGAAATGTGTTCTTCAAAATGTGTTGTATTCTTTCAAAGACATGTCTATTTTTAGAATAGATTTCCTGAGGAATTCTCTAACTGCAGTGATTTGGAAAATTCTTAAGTTGGTCTGTGTACTATGGCAGCTTACCTGGAACTGTTTAATTCAGTCCAGAATGCTTTATACCTGCTAATGCAGGTAAATCAAGTTTAATATCAAAAAGTGGACACTTGAATTTGAAATCTACAAGTTGATATTTTGAAAGAATATTATTTTGCTGGTGATGTGGCTTAAATACAATGTAAAGTTCATTTCTATAAATCATTATGTATTTATTAATTGACTCCTATTCCTACTTTATATTTTGACATTTTTTCTCCTATGGTTTCCTGCCTAGTCTCTCAAGGTATGCATGCTAATATAGACTAACATCCTCAAATGTCTGCCCCCACACCCTCTTATATTTTTTTGCTTTAGTTTTGTGTAACACACTGGGTATGCTTCATGTTCTGAATTTTTGGTAACCACTATTTCCTGCTTCTATGATAGTCAACTTGATCCGCAGTGTAGCTCAGTGCAATATGCAGCCAGATGTTACAGTCTGCTACTCTCTGTCTCGCTGAAAGCTCATGTCCTTTATTCTACCTCTAAATCTCTCAACTTTTGAAGCTTCAAGGAAAATGTTTGCAATTACATATCATAGAAAAATTATTCTAACTGTGAAAAGGCGAATTAAATAGAATAAAAGACAATAGGAATGTTTGTGTGTTTGTGTGTGAATGTGTAATTCCTTTCCACATGTGCTAATGCCAAATCCTACCTTATGACCACATCAAAAAGGAAATGGTTAAATAACCACATTGTCTGCTACCTCTAAATCTTTCTATGATGTTTCCTTTTGGTGGGAAAGTCAAGGCTGAAAAATAAATATAATTAATATAATTTATTAGAGATCATTGAATTCAACCTCTTTTGAAGGTGAAGTATAGGCCTAGTAGATAAACTGACATATATGACCCCAACATTTTATACCATAACTTCTAGATCATAGAAATAATGAGTAAAATAAGTGAATGAACTAATGACAATCTCTCTTCTTATCGTCTTCTGTATCAGGAGCAGTAGGAAGGAAAAAAATCAAC
>NW_012148585.1:1274539-1275284 GCF_000956105.1 Propithecus coquereli
CTGGTAGATATTCTTGAGTTTGAGATTAAGGCCCATTTGTTTTCTAGCCCTTCCAATAATTTTATAAACATCTAATTCCCTCTATTTCATCTCTATCAAAATCAGATAGTGTCTTTTTCTTCTGTGCATGCCTTTGATTCTCATTTTTCCAACAAAACCTCTACCTTTCCAGTTTCTCATGATCCCTAGGGTCCAGTGTTAAGATTCCTGGAGTCTAGCACTAAATTCTGATTCATCTTAAAAACCATAAGTCACCTTAATCACATATAACATGAGACTAAAATAAAATACTGCCATGCAATATAAAAAAATTCCTAATTTGGCTCCTGTTTAATCTAGCGGATTTTGACTGATAATAACGTTTGGTGAGTGCTGCCCTTGAAGGAATGAAATCTGGTTTGGTTGGTATGACAGCAGGGAATATTCCCTTATTTCTGAGAATGGAACAGTATTATATATGGCATACAGGGGCAACACAGTTACTTAAAATATCTCCTAGGGTTATCTAGAATAAAGAACCTATCGTTCTCATGGAGGTAGAGAGAATGACAGTTACCAGAGGCTGTGAAGGGTAGTCAGGAGGAGGGGATAAATGGTTAATGGGTACAAAAATACAGCTCGATAGAAGGAATAAGATACACTGCTTGGTAGGACAATGGGGCAACTATAGTTGCAACAGTGATTTATTGTATATTCCAAAATAACTAGCTGAGTGGACTTGGAATGTCCCGAACACAAAGAAATC
>NW_012148585.1:1276138-1278065 GCF_000956105.1 Propithecus coquereli
TATGTACAGAGACTTGGAGAGAGCAAGAGCACATGAGAGCCCTGAAGCTTGATTAGTTTTAGCTTCCAGGTAAATTCACCTCTACATGTATGATTCTGTATGTGTGTTTGTGTGTGTGTATGAGAGAGAGAGAGAGAAAGAGAGAGACAGAGAGAGACAGAGAGAGATTTGCTAAATTCAAGCCATCTTAGAAGGAATAAACATAATAGTGTTGAAATTCTGATATAATGTAGTATGTTGAATGAACTCTTAGGAAATATAAGCTATCTTGTTACCCATTAAATATAGCACCTGAGCAAATAGTTCCAAAGTAAGTGCATGTGACTTTTATTTTTCTGAATGAGAAATCATTAATACCTTCAGTCTAATTAAGCAAACAATTTAAGAAAATATTTTCTCAACATTCTAGCCACCCCTATCCTCAACCAAGGCACTTGGCATACCCTCATAGATTTCTCAAAGCCCCGTGAATTAGTTTGCTAGGGCTTCCATAACCAACTATTACACACTGGGTGGTTTAAGCAACAGAAATTGTCTCATGGTTCCAGAGGCTAGAAGTTCCAGAGCAAGATGTTGGCAGGGTTGGTTTCTTCTGAAACCTCATTCCTTGCCTTATAGATGACCATCCTCTCCCTACATCTTCACATGGTCTTCCCTCTGTACATCTGTGTCTTCTTGTAAGTACAACGGTCATATTGGGTTAGGGCCCACCATAATGACCTTATTTTAACTTAATTACCTCTTTAAAGATGCTGTCTTCAAATACAGTCACGTTCTGAGGTACCAGGAGCATAAACTTCAATATGCTCACAGAGTAGAGGGCACAGTTCAACCCATAACAGCCTACTCTGATGTTCGATGGGAAAGGATTGCTACTAGAGCACCCTTCTCACATCAGATGCAAGAACAGAGTCTTGACTCCTTTCATTGTCCAAAATTTTACTCATAATTAATCACAGTTCCATGAGATCTTGAAATCTCTTAAACAGCAATTTCTGTAGGAAAAAAAAATTAAGTAAACTAATCCCCTCAGTGGCATCAATCTAGCTAAGAAGAGTATTAGGAATTAGTGCTGATGACCAGAACTTTAGGAATTATACGATAATAGCTAGAGAAAATGTTTAATCTAGTGATCAACTATAGCCACTCAAATTCCACTATATAGGAAATAATTTACATTACTAAGTACAAAGGTCAGCTCTTTCCTCATTAAAATGGAGAAGTCACCAAGCCTGCATTAAGCCTAGATAAGTAAACATAAAAATTCTAGCCAATAAACATAGGAACATATTAGATATCATAAATATCTATGCATTATGGCCTATTTGTGCCCAGCTCTGCAATTATTTAAGTTTAAAAATAGCACTTCATGTTGTCCTTCCTGTAATAAGGTAAAAGATGACTACCCTCTAAAAACAATATTAAGGCTTAATTACAAGTTACACACCATGCTGGCAAGTGAAGTCACACTACTCACCCACCCATCTGTTCTTCTCATTAATGACATAGGAATGAAATTATTGACATAATTCAAAGAGATGTTATGATAATATCCTCACATTTATGCCAAAATTATTTCTATCTGTCCAAAATAACTTTATGAAACTACATTTAACACTTTATGTCATGGTTGTAAATTGTAAAAACCAACATATATAATCATACTTACACGTGTGTGTGTGTGTGTGTGTGTGTGTGTGTGTGTGTGTGTGTATGTTTTCCAATTATCATTCTGTAACATAGGAAAACATTCTGATTGGGTATTTTGATTTTCCCGGACACCATGAACTGGCTAAACCAACCACCACTTCATTCTTTTTCAAACAGTAAATTAAGTTCCATTTTTAAAAGCGTTTTCATAGAATCTGAAAGTAGAAGCAAACAAAAAGAAGAATCCATCTACTTGCTATTTCTAGCCTCTTTTTTT
>NW_012148585.1:1279545-1283380 GCF_000956105.1 Propithecus coquereli
TCTGATTTTATTTCAGTCCTATTTCAAGACCTCCTCTGATGCTGTGTTTTATTGTTTTGTTTACTGCAGTGTTTTTAAATTGTTTTTGCTTTGTTTTGTTTTATCAAGTTGATACCAAACTTCCTGATGGCTAGTCTCCACCATTTCTCATTCCTTTCAGACAAATAACTAGGCTCTGATTCAAATATGCTCTAAGGACACACATAGAAAATCTTACCCAGGAAGTAAAAGTTTATATAGAAGATTAATTGTAAAATTTTGCTAATTTATATAGGCAGCAATGTGATCACTACATATAAGAATATATTTTAATGGTGTTAGAATAAGCAGAAAAAATACAATTTTAAATTAAGCCAAGTGTATTACTATGGGTACACTTGCCACAGTTTCTGGGAGAGGTTCTAACAGATTGCTCAGATGGTTGGCAAGAAACTTGGACCCAGTAGTGTACTACACTAAACCAAGTGGACATTCCAGAAATTCATTGGTATAATGAAAAGTGAAGCATGCACAGGCAGGCTAAGAGAATTGTTGAAGAGATTTGTCATGTACTCACCTATTTGATAAACAAATCTCCAGGAAGATTCAGAAGATTCTACATTCAGCACGGCCTTGTTGCTGTGGCTATCCTCTGCAAGATGGAAACAAAGGTATGACTTTTACTATTAAAATGGGACCCTTGATTATAATGGGGGTTGTGCAATCCCAGAATAGCAGAGGACAAGTGCTAGTACTTAACGACCAGGTACTAGGTGAGTCTGATTATCATAATGGATAGCATGGAGACAGCAGTGAACATGCAGTCACCTTTGCTATGAGCTAATCATATTTTCACTAGGACTGGAATAGATGAAAAGTTTACTAGTGGCATACTTGATTATAAAACTAAAAAAAATCAAAATTGAAATTCTAAAATCTCCTAACAGAGTCCCAAATTGAGTCACTATTATGGAAAGTCATAGACCTTGATCTAATTCTTGAACTGGAATCATTTCACAGAACTTGACCTCCTGAGTTTGAAGGGAAGCTGAATATCTTGAGACAGGACTTTCTTAAACTGTCCTAAGTATATTCTCTAAATTTTTCACCCAGAACTTCCTAAAATGATCCATCTACAGATGCAAATGTGTATTGAGGAAAGGATAGGCAACTGGACACTGGTTTTGAGCTAATACCAATGCGACTATGGGTCACATTCTCCTGATTCTTTGCATGTCCCATAATTGTTGATCACACATCAGACATTGTGCCTTAATGAGCTGTAGATGCCAAAATATACCCTTTTCTCTCTCTCTCTCTCTCTCTCTCTCTTTCTATCTTTCCCTCCTTCCTTTCCTCTTCCTCACCCTTATTTCTTTCTTTCTTCCCTCCCCCTTTTCTCTTTCTCTCTTTTTTTTGTATTTCTTACAAGAATCAACGTTTTTCCTCCAAGCAGCTAGAATGAGGTACTGATTAGGGTGACCAGATTAAGAGCTGAGCATGTCTGAGGCAAGATTGCAGTTTAATCACTTTAAGCAGAACTTGAGAATGCAAGAATCAGGAAACTAGGAGATTCTCTCCTTGAATTTTAGCCCAGTATGCAATTTCTTCTGCCTCCGCTGCCTTAATATCTTTGATCATGTTAAGTGCTGAATAGGATTTGATTTCCAATGCCTCTTTGGTTAGACATATTACCCCACTTATCCGGAACTCTAAAGGTCAGTTCAGGCCTTTTCTTTCAGGAGAGCATTTAACTAAATATTGTGAAACTTATTGATCTCTGTTTTCTCTGTCAGAATACAAATAAGATGGACTTCAAAACTGTAAGAACACAAAGATGTCGGAGTTAGAATATGCTAGACCTCAAGCCTATGAGAACATGAGATTTTGAGACTTAGAAAATCAGGAACTTTATGACCCCTAGCCTGTGAGATTGTGAGAATGAACCTTAAAAGGGAATAGCTGTGCCGTGAGATTACAATACAGCATGAGATTTTGAGGTTGCGAGGTGTCGATAGTACAAGACTGTGAGAGGCTGATGCCAGGAGACTGGGAGTCTGCTAGAGCACATGGTTTGTTTCCACTGTCTCTAGTCTGCTTTCTTAGCAAAACCCTCATGTAGGAGAATTACTTGGCAGAGTGTGTTGTCTTTGCTTTAGGTGTTACTATAGATTCAAATCCAACACACCAACTGATTTGTTACAGATTTGCTCCTCTGTTTGCCTAGAACCCAACATTATCATCTGGTTTCAGGTATAAAAACCTCTTTTATTCCTTGCTCATCTAGCATTGGCTCATCCCTATGGAATTCAGCGCATGTAGATTTCTACATTTTCATAGCTTTCTTATGGTTTTAAAGAAAAGTGTGATTTTTAAAAATTTATCTGGTGATGATGAAGGCTTTCATGTCCATTCATATCCTCACTAGAACAGATCCATATGATATGTTTTGACATTGGTAGTTGTATTGTCAGGGTTCTTCAGTAGTACAAGTGTTTTTTGTTTTGTGGTTTTGCTTTTGGTTTCTCATTGTTGTTCTTTTATCTCTCCCAATAAAAAGTAGTGTTATTAAGAAATGACTAATATAATATATGATGAGAACCCCTCTGGTATAATTTTTTAAACAATTAGCTTGGCACGTGCCTAATTGTACCTAAAAATGGTTTCTTTATAACTTATAGTTGTCTAGAGGCAGCAAAAATATCCAGCTAATATACTTACATGGCTATCCTACTCTCTTTATCATATTTAAATAATGTATACTTTGGGAATATTGATGAATTTTAAGTAAATGTATTACAGTATTATGTAAGTACCTGAAGTACTGTCTTCTTCCTACTGCCCTTATAAAGAGACTCCTAAGGACAGAGATCAGGAAATTTTCCTCATTTACAGTAGACACAGACACCAAAATAAAACAGTGAATTTGAGAATCTGAAGTCCTGGGTTCCAATAGTAAAACCCCAGCTGACCATTTTGTAATTTTGAAGAAATTCACTAGCCTCTCTACTCTCTAAGATTTAATTTATTTATCTAGACAAATTAGACAATGGTATAAAATACCTTAGAGTATTATGTGCCATGAAATGACATAATGCAGGAAAAGCACTTAGAATCACACCAGTTAAAAAAAAAAATGTTCAGTAAATGTTAAATATATTTTTTATAAAAACAAATCAAACAAACAATAGTTCTTCTTTCATAAATGGTGTCTTAACTGCCATGCCTGCATTCAGTGGCCTTTTCCTTCTATCTCATTCTCTATATTTTCTACAGAGTGATATTCTGAAACAAAAGTTTTATCCTTTCATCTTGATCCCTCTGCCTTTAAGACAAAATAGATGCTTTCCTGAAAGTTTTCTGGAAATATTTGTAAACAATACTTTAGTTGTCTACTGGGCTTTCTTAATCCTCACAACTCGTAAAGAAAAAATAATTTACTAGAAAAAATATAGATTAAAGTGTTTTCTGTTTTAAAACCAAATTCCATTTTATGTTCCCTTCAAAAAAAGATGTCCTTAAACCTTGAAAATAGCCTTGAACTTGTAATTTGGTGAACTAGGCTATAGATGTGATTTAACATCAGCTAGTTGTTTGAAATCAGGCTTTTTCTGTTATCCTTTGGCATAAGTTTCTTCGACTGTAAGTGAGAAAATGTCTTATTATGGTCACTAAGATATCATTTGTGTTTTAAAATACTTTTTTGAATAAATACAGGTAATTCATTTAATGGCTGATTAAGAAAAATCAGGTTAATTCAGTTAAATCTTGAAGCTCTGATGATATTATTTAAATATTGATTGCTTAAAATTATTAATATTTTGCTAGATACCCCCAAAATGTGACTAGCCATAAT
>NW_012148585.1:1284415-1287287 GCF_000956105.1 Propithecus coquereli
GAGTGGATCTCAGCTTAACCTTTGTGTTGCTCTCAAAGACAAAAACAAATAAACAACAACAAAAAACCTTCAATTTTTAATCTTGGCAAAATCATGGAACAATTAGGGGTCTTAAAGGTAGATTCATAGTGTTGAAGTACATCACTTGGTTTTTATCACTTTGTTGAATATATTTGTTTACAATCAGTTATACTTCTTATAAAGCACAGATATTCAATTGATATTTGAAGCGTTTGAAAGGGTGAAAGAGGAAGGATACAGGGAAACTCATGGCATGATTTCAATATGTAGACATCATTCTTAAACACTGGGAAAACATTCCTTCTGAGGCTACTATGGAGTATGTTCAGAAATGACTACTACTTGGATCTAAAAGTTGGTATAGGATTGGAGGATGTTATGAACTTAATTATGTCCTCCCCAAATCTGTATACTGTATCTCTATTCCCTGGTGTGACTGTATTTGGAGATGAAAGGCAATTAAGGGTTAATGAGGGTTACACTGGTGGAGTCCTGATCCAATAGGACTATTGTCCTTACAAAAAGAGGAAGAAATACCAGGAGTGTGCTTACATAGAGAAGAGGCCATGGGAGGACACAGTGAAAATGGTCATCTGCAAGCCAAGGAGAGAGGCCTCACCAGAAGCCATTCATATTGGTACTATGATCTTGAACTTCCATGTTCCAGAACTGTGAGAAAATAAATATACGTTGTTTAAGTCACCCAGTCTGTGGCATTCTGTTATGGCAGACTCAGCAGAATAATACAAGTGATATAGGAGTGTTTGTCTGGGAAGGCATATAAGCTAAACAAGAGTTGTGATGCTATCATTTATAAAGAGAGCAATCACAGATGGACACAGGAGACACCCAGGAAATATTTCCTTGTATTTTTTCCTCAATAGATATTCTCAGTGAAGTGAGGAAGCCTTATGAATACATACTATTTTCTCTAGGTGTGACGATTTCCCACATTGTTACTGGATTCTGGTCAGATTCAGCAATCTAAGACTTCAGAGCTTGCCAGACATAGTACCCCACATTCAGCCCTGTCTCTCTAGAGCACAATGGGTGCCTAAATGGTCTATCATTTGGATTGGCTCATCTCAACAAACACAAAACCAAATCCATTTACTTGAGCATAGTTTTATGTTTATGGATAGAATTTCATATACCATAAGGTCTTTGATGTGTTAAGCATCTGACTCAAAAGCAGGTGTTCATTTGTACTAAACCTAGATGCTCCATAAGTATAAGCTCACCACAGCCATCACCTTGATAAAGAATGATAAATGTTAGATATGACTTATAATTTATTGATTGGTTGATGGAGAGACATTTACTTTATACAGTCCAGACTTGCATAGGGCTTCAGCTTTTTGATTCTGTGACTGTTCTTGACCCCAGGGATAGGGAAAGTTAGCAATTGGTCAAATCAACCTTGCATTTGGTATAAAAATATAAGAGATTATCAGCAAAGGTAAGTTTGTTTTAACCTTCATTCTGCCCCCTATCTTTTCTTTTCTTTTTTCTTTATTCATGATTATTCAATAGAAGCCTTTGGCATTTCTTTGTCCCCCTCTCTTACATATATAGCCTGGTACAGGACCTATCAACTCTGATCATATTTATTTCCCTTGAGACCTCTGCCTGTTTAAAATTTTATTTTATCTATATAATTTACCAAGTAGTTTCTGCCCAGAAACTCAAAGTTCTACTCAAACTCTACAGTACATATATTTTGTAAATGTTTTAGAGTCCCAATTAATTGCAAGATATCATTACAGAAAAAATATATTAATAAAAGTATATTGAGAATCTTGGAGGTCAAATTTTAAGGAACATTTTACCTCTTTGGTGAAAATTATTAGTTATCATACCACATACATTTAATCATCCATGATGAGTGTGTTTCTGAAAAACACGAGTCAATAAAATAAGGATTATAGGAAATTTTTCATCTATTTAAAGTGTTCCAAAGACAAAATCATGATAGTGCCAGACTAACGTAATAAATCATTTGCATGGAAAGGATACAGCATGAAGCAACGGTGGCTGGGGGGGCATCTATCATCTCTAAAAAGCAGACCTACGGCTATTTTCCTTCACATTTTCACTTGCTTTCCTCTCCTGAGTATGTATCGGTTCTGCAAGCTGAAGATCTCATGTGAGTGGTGAGTGGGAAGACAAGGCAATAGCATTGGCAGAAAAGGGGCCACTAACTATTTTTAAAGTTAAATATGGGGCTTCATTTTTCTCATTTGCTATCAAATTTTATGGCACACAGGAAGTATTTGCACTAACTGCTATTCAGCAATTTACTCTATTTATCCTTCAAGCATTATTTCCTGTGCCACCCTCAGGTAATAGTTTTAAGGTTTAAATACGATATATTAATGCCTCTACTGACAATGCCTAAATTCCCATTTCTCTGAGGATAAATCTTTATCATACCTGTCATTTTAATTATTTTTTACTTACCCACCCTCAACTCACACCATGTTGTTCTGAGCTCCATAAAGTTCAATCACACTGGGCCTGTTTTTTATTCCTATAATGTGTGGAGCTCCATTCTGCCACAGGACTATTGCGCATGCTGTCCTACATGAAAACTCTTACATCACCTCTTCCCGTTTCCCATCCTTTTAACCAATATCCTTCATATCTCAGCTTAAGTTTTAAGCATGTACGTATGACTTCCAAGTGTAAATCAATAATCTTTGTTATCTTTTCTCGTAGGAATGAGGCCCTTTTCTTCATAATTAGTATAGCAGTTTGTGTTCATATATCACTTAATAAATACTTGATTGATTTTTCTCTTTATATTCTAGAATCAGAGTCATCTCTCTTTGCTCAGCACTCTGTCACACAC
>NW_012148585.1:1287631-1289825 GCF_000956105.1 Propithecus coquereli
AAAATTAGCTGGGCATGGTGGCACATGCCTGTAGTCCCAGCTACTGGGGAGGCTGAGGCAGAAGGATTGCTTGAGCCAGGAGTTTGAGGTTGCTGTGAGCTAGGCTGACGCCATGGTACTCACTCTACCCCGGGCAACAAAGCGAGACTCTATCTCAAAAAAATAAATAAATAAATAAACAGGAAGATGTTATTACTAATGGCACCTTTAATAGATTTTAAAGATAACAATAGGGAGTGGTTATGCACCTGGATATTAATGTCAACACAGTCTTAATGACTATATACACAATATGTTACACTATCACATTTAAAATCAAATATTCCTCATAAACAATATCTTTGTAGAATGAAGCTGTCTATATATGCTGAAGATACCATTTTTTTCTCACTTATCAAGTTCCTGCAACTCATTCATGTAAAAATCGAAGGGTCTGGCTCAAAGTCTCAGTATACTGTGGGCATAATTTCCAAATTTGTCCATTAAACAAATCTAGAGCAAGAGACAGTCATTCTTATTCTTGATAACAAGCAGATGTTCAGAGCAGCTTGTGTCCAATTATGATACGAATATTTAAAATCTGCCTTGATATACAGTCTTTAGGCTTTGTAATCAGAACCAAAGATGAGTGTGCTTTTTCATAGAATTTATTTTAATGATGCTTTAATGGATAGCACAAGCTACAATGAATAAAATCAGTGCTGACAGGTGGCATAAAATCCAAAAATGAGCTATTTTCCCATACGTCACAATGAGGGTTTGGTGGTTGCGTTTTATTCACGCTGCTTCTTAATACCACTTAACCACAATGGCCATGGCTACCACACACCACCTCCAATGCTTTACTAAATTATATCATGGAACGAATGGCTTATTGTAGAATTTCTTGTGGAAAGCAACCTAATGTTTCAGGATAAATTAGGTTACATTGGGAGAATCATAACCTTTATCAAGGAAAACAAAAACAAGGGAAATTAATAAAATACAAACCAACACATAAACATTGCCCTACGAATCTACAGGTTTTATCTCTGTCAATTCTATACAAAGGTTTGGGTATGCCTGTGTGTGGTGTGTATAAAATACTGCAATGGCTTTCTGGACTTCGTAGTGACAATTTAAAAAGTTTGGGCAGAGGGGAGGGGGGGAGGCGGGAAGAGGGGACGGGTATTTGCATACACAAAGAGTGCAATGCGCACCACCTGAAGGATGGACATACTTGAAACTCGGACTTGGGGGGGGGCAAGGGCAACATATGTAACCTAAACATCTGTACCTCCATAATATGCTGAAAAAAAAAAAAGTTTATCAATTTAGAATTTCCTTAGCAAGCAGTTTGTCAAAAGAGTGTGGTGTGCCTAGCAGAGAGCCTTAAAGACACATATTCAATAAGTGTTTATGGAATTATAGTTTCTAAGCCTTTGGTGTTTGACTGTATTCACCTTCAACAATTTACTCATAAAAACTAGAATTCCATTTAGAATAAAGTGAATTATCTAAGAGCAAAAAGCTATTCTGTTTCTAAGAAAGAATCACCGTCATCAATCCTGACTCACTGAACGATCTTTTACTTTATCCAGTATCCACACTTTTCTAGGATTGTTTCATTCATCAAACAAGTTCCAGAATCAATATGAATGGAATAATTAATTTACCAATGAATTCCTTAGGAATCAATGAAGTGAATGAAATTTGCTTTTATCATATTATGTAATTATTTTTTAACATACATTCTAGGGAATAT
Organism: Propithecus coquereli; assembly: GCF_000956105.1. Taxonomy (NCBI): domain Eukaryota; kingdom Metazoa; phylum Chordata; class Mammalia; order Primates; family Indriidae; genus Propithecus; species Propithecus coquereli. Next base: position 1,289,376 of record NW_012148585.1, read on the forward strand.
TGGTTCTCAGTTATTAACCTGTCAGTAGTCTTAGCATGTGTCTTTCTCCCCAGTATATTTTTAGGGACTTCACGAAGCTGAATAAAGAGAAGAAGAAGAAGAAGCCAAGAGAGGAATTTGTTTCAGAATCGGGTCAAAATTACCTAAGGGCCCTAGGGAAATTGGAATGAAAGAGAAAAGCCAAATTAACTGGATAAGAGTTTTATATGACTGTTAAAATCAGAGGGAAAACATCACCATGTAGAGAAAATTGAGAGTGGATGAGATTCTGAGAAAAGTTTTAGAAATACTTTTCATGCATTAAATTGTTTTCATCCTGATTTTCACATCTTCAAGGAATGTCTTAATAATTAAAATGAGGATTAATTTTTTTGGTAATTTGCGTTTGTTTTTTGAAACTGTATTATTTGGACACAGGACAGGCTGAGTATCCACTTATATTTAGGTTAC
>NW_012148585.1:1289875-1291899 GCF_000956105.1 Propithecus coquereli
AAAACAAACATTCATTTGAAGTAGAAATCATGTTCTCATTTGACCAGTGATTCTTTATATAACTATATAGTTCTCCTAACTTTCAAATATTTTTGGTTTATATATACTATTCCAATCTTTAAATCACCTTATTTTGTTGGTTTCTTGCCCCCATGTTATTGCTCCCAATTGGTAATATTTAAGTCGTGTGGTTCCAAATTCTGTGCTCTTTTATTATACAGTAATTTCTTCTTATCCTCAGTTTTGCTTTCTGCAGTTTCATTCAGTTACCCCTTGTCAACTGTGGTCTACAAATATTAAATGGAAAATTCCAGAAATGAGCAATTTTAACTGTTAAATTGCATTGGTCATTCTGAATGATGTGATGAAATCTCATGAGGTCCTGCTCTGTGCCTCCTGGGGTATGAATCATCCCTTTGTCCAGTGTCTCCATGCTGTCGGCACCACTGCCCATTAGTCCCTTAGCAGTCTGCTCAGTTACCAGGTAGACTGCCATGGTATCACATGCTTGTGTTCAAGTAACTCTTATTTTGCTTAATAGTGGCCCCAAAGCACAAGTGTAGTGATGCTGGCAATTCAGATATGCTGAAGAGAAGCTGTAAAGTGTTTGTTTCCTTAACGTGAAAAGGTGAAAAGTTCTCAAATCAATAAGGAAAGAAAAAAAAATCATATAGTGAGCTTGCTAACATTTACTATGGTAAGAATGAATCTTCTATCCATAAAATTGTGATGAAGGAAAAAGAAATTTGTGCACAGTATATATAGGGTTTGGTACTATCTGAGGTCCAAGGTTCCCATGGGGGATCTTGGAACATAGCCCCCATGGATAAGGGGGCTACTGTATTGCACTGTCACTACAATTTTTCTCAATCAAATTAAAATAAAATCCCCTAAATGTGATGTTTACTTCCCACTTTGTTATGTGTAAAACCCCATCACTTTCATTCTTCATCTTAATTTTGTCAACTTGTTCATGCTACTACTATAAAAATCCATAGGACTTATTGGGAAATGTGTGAAACTTTCTACACAAGAGTTGCTTTTTAAGTATTCTATAAAGTGGCTTCGTTAATGAACACGTTGCTTGAAATTATCAGATTTTTTTTGCCAAGCTGTTCATGCTACTACTATAAAAATCCATAGGACTTATTGGGAAATGTGTGAAACTTTCTACACAAGAGTTGCTTTTTAAGTATTCTATAGAGTGGCTTCGTTAATGAACACGTTGCTTGAAATTATCAGATTTTTTTTGCCAAGCACTTTTTAAAATCAGCCTTTACCCACAGAAAAAACTGCTTTTTGGATACTGTAGACAGGCTGTCTTACATGTAAAGTTGAAAGAAGACATTTTTTTAAAAGAACATAAGCAGAATTTAGAAAGCCAGCATTTTCGTCAGTTTGAAATAGAATGCCAGTGTTCAAGAAAATCTCCTGATATCAGGATCCAGAAGCTTCTCTGCCACAGATTAAGTCAAACATCCAAACATAACATCAGGAAATAACAAAGCTGTTAGCAGTCTTCCTGTACATGTTAGGGAGGCAAACCACAATCTGTCTTCCAGAAAGTACCACCTGGAAACTTCAGAAAGGAATATTTCTTGCAGTCTCTCAAAACACAAAAAACAGTCTTCCTAAATTTTACCAGATCGAAAATTTGATGGAGAAAATTGAAAAATTCCATCAATTGCAAATTTCTCTAGGCTGTATAACCAGGAGTGGGTTTGCTGCATCAGAGGTCAGAGGTATATACAGTCTTTACCACATCCCATTTTAATAAAAAGAGCAAACTTTTAAAAAGGCTGGCACTATTTTAAATCCCTGTCAACAGCAAACAAATGTTCTGATTTTACCAATTTCTTGCTACTACTTGATGTTATTGTGCATTTCAAATTTTACCAATCTTGTGGTATGACATAGTTTCTTTCTAGGGCTATATTTTGCATTTTCTTGCTATGTATGTATAAGAGGTTCTTATTAAGGGATATAACCATCAATATATTTGAATCTTTTTATTTTATGCTATA
>NW_012148585.1:1293177-1294066 GCF_000956105.1 Propithecus coquereli
TTTTAGTTTATATAGAAGCAGCATATGCTATTTAAAAATTAATGATGAGATATGAAATGTCTCTGTAGTCAGTTTATGTTTAATTTTGTGTGATCTTAGGTCTTGTACTCAAATTGTCTAAGTCACAAATTCTTCATATGCAAGAGAATGACAGTAAAACCACATACCTCCAAATATAATAAAACACAGAATTGTATTTGAGTATTAAATTAGATAATTCATATAAATAATGCAACACAGTAACTGCACATAATAATCACACAAGAATAGTAATTATGCCTATTTATTTTTCTTCTTGCTGTAATAATAATTTTATCCCAATTGCATTTTAATGAATTAATGGTAAACATGAAGGCAATAGAAAAAACAAAGGGTCACACTGGTGATAATACAGACTCTTCTCAGATTGAATTTCTCAGCTAGAACTTTTAAATGACTCCTCACTTTTCAGCTTTATTCTACTAAGGAAAAGTGGTCTTGAATCAGTTTATTCGCATGTAATGTGATAAGACAGTAACCTAAAGTACCTAATTTGCCTGAAAATTAAAACGGTTCACTTTTTTCTCGCCATCTAGTTTAGTGTGATGATAACTTTTTTTCTTATCCTTTCCTCAATTATAGGGATCATTCATATGTCAGCTCTTATCTACATGATCCTCTTTCTGTAAGAGTCAAGGCAATTCTGAGCTTTAATATTGCTCTATCACATGGAATTCAATAGTTAAATATGTTAGCCTGCTGTGACAGATTGTAACCAATATATGTAATATACTTTTAATTTTCCATATCTGTGTTTCTGATGTACCTATACCTAAATGTTTCTGTTAAAGTAATGTGCCTATACTGGTATATATGCAAGAATCACAGATATTTACACAATCGTAAGGAG
>NW_012148585.1:1294116-1296542 GCF_000956105.1 Propithecus coquereli
CCATCCTACAAATCAACTCAACCTTCAGCCCCTCCTTTCCTCTTGGAGACTGGGGAGTGGGACTGCAAGTTGCAGCTCTCTAATCTACGTGGGTTTTTCCCTTAAAAGAGGTAATTTTGTGCTCTGATCTTTCCCTTAAAAAGGGCAACTGTGTGTTGTGACCTTTCTCTTTTTCTTTTCTGTTAGATAGTTTATCCTTCTCTGGTAAATAGTTTATTAGCAAGGCCATCCTACCAATCAACTCAACCTTCAGCCCCTCCTTTCCTCTTGGAGACTGGGGAGTGGGACTGCAAGTTGCAGCTCTCTAATCTATGTGGTTTTTACCCTAATAGCAAACCCCCGTCCTGATGCTATCCAGGAGCCCACCAAAAGTTGCCTCATTAAAACAAAAGATGCTCCTGTCACCCAGGAAAATACAGGGATTTAGGAACTCTGTGTCAGTGCTCCTTTCACTCAGGAAATTACAAAGGTCTTAGGAGCTTTGTGTTAAGAACTAGGGACAGAGACTGATTTATATATCTCTTATGGTATCATGGGATTACAATAGTATATTGAGTTGCTGACTTTTGAATTATATAAATATTTATGGATAACTCAAATTGACTTATTTTATAGTCTATACTTTTTTATATAAATGTGAAGAAAATAGATTATAAGATTGACACCTTATTTTGTAAAAAGAGCTCTACAGATTCTATTCTTTTCTGTTTATAAATCATAATATAAAGAATTTATTAGTATAACTATATTTTTTTAATATCCCTGGATATGTTCCCTTCAATGATTTTTCATTCTTTGCAGCCTTCCCATCCTAAGACAAGTCACTGAAACCCAGTCACTCTATGGAGAAATGTGTGGATTTTGCTTAGAAACAAAAAGAGAAAAAGACTGTTGGAAAGGGAAGTAGCGAGGGCTATGGATGGGAAAAAAACAAACACCACTTCCCCCTCCAAAAAAAAAACACCTATTTGTATCTATTAGAAAAACAAACTTTCATAATTTCTCACTTCTAATCTTTGGTCCAAAAAGGGAAAATGGGAAATAGTAAGAGGATGAAAACCTCAGATAGATAGAGAGGAAAGGTGAAAATAGATGAACATGTGGCCTTTTCCTTATTTAGGAATCTGGAACAAAGATTATCACAAAGTGGTGTATTGCATGCAGAGTGGGGTGCATTTGTCAGGCACTTAGGTCTGCAAGTGACATAGGACTGATATCATACTCACATTTAATAGATAACTAAGAAATGAAAACCTGTATACCTGCCATGGTGTTGCCCTGGTGATGGGTGAAATAAATGATCCTGTAAGAATAACTGCAAAGTCAACTACTGAAGCCAAGGATGGGATGAGGTACATGCCTCATGATTTCAGAGTATCCGTACCACTGTGATGGAAGTGGGCCTAGTCAACCCTAATCTTGAGGTTGGAAGGGCAGCGCCCTTGGTGTTCCAACGTGTGTGACAGTAATGGATTCTTCAGTAGCCAGGACAAATGTTTACCCAAAGAAAGCCAGTGGCATGAGTCAAAATTCAAAAACAGTCTCAGATAGAGAATAATTACCTAAAAGCCAGGACCTTTAACTCAATACTGTAGAATACTTACATTTTGCCAGATTTCTAAAATTCAATTTAAAAAATATTTCAAAGAAAAAAGTGAGAGAAAAAGTGATGAGAAAGGATAACAATCCTCAACACAGAGTTTCAATTTTAAATTAAATTGCATTTACTCTAAATAAAATTATTAAATTGTTCACCCATCTAAACATAACTGACAATTGTTACTTAGATACATTCTATGAAGAATCTGATATTTCTTTTTTTCCTCCTTCCTTCTTCCTTTTATTCCTCTATTTATTTAGATTTTTTTAACTTTCAGGAGATGCAACTGTATTTATGATTATAGAAACAATGTAAGTTGAGTCTCCTAATATAATTATATGTCATTGGCAAAAAGCCCAGTTTTGGTATGCAAGGATGATTTAAAGGGCAATAAATGACAAAATAAAATTTGTGCATCTTTTAAATAGGCAAAGAATCTTTAAAATAGATGGAATATAGATTAATTGATAACTGCAAAGTCTTAAATTGAGTCAAAAAATTCTATGTCAAAGAATTCCTCCACAAGCCTACTCATAAACTTAAATGGTTCCTAATTTCTGTATCACAGAACATACCTACAGAGGGCTTAGAATGTCTGTGATCTTTTCCAGGCAATCAGGAATATGAGACATATATTAATTTTTATTTTTTTCCTACTACCTGAAGAGAGGGTCACCCCATGTCAGCAGCCTGTTCTCTCAGCCATTCTCTCCCAGCACGTCATCTTTCAGGATCTCAGTAGGAACAAAGGTGATTTCAACCCTCACATGTGCCGCTTATTCCTTTATTCCCCACATTTAATTATGAAAAATTTCAAACACACAGA
>NW_012148585.1:1296592-1298839 GCF_000956105.1 Propithecus coquereli
TATAAGAAGGTCTCAGTTCTTACTAAGCTTTTCATTCCTCTACTCTAAGTATCTGCAATCATGTGAAGACCTTCAATTCGATGTCATGAAATGCATTTTTGTACACCATTTTATTCTTGTTGCAATTATCATTGTTATTTCAGTGGGAATTTAACGATACTCCTGATAATGAGATGACCAGAGTTCCTTGGTTACATGTAAGTGAGGTACTACTTAAGATTACAACTGTGAGAGGTTTTAAAATATCTTTTGAATAATGGTTGGGATAACTGAGGAAATATTGTTTGTCAATAAAAAGCTAAAAGTCTAAGAAAGCTATTTAAATCCTCTCTTTGGAGAAATTTTGAATGAAGTATTTCAATACAGACAAGTAGATGAACTCAATTCAGTTTGAATCCAAAAAAAATCTTTTGCCTGAGCTTGATTGATATAATGTTCAGACAAAGAATGAAGACATTTCTGAATATAAAAGAGATGGACAAGCAAGCAAAAAGAAATTCTAGAACCAACTAGAAGTGAATACTTTTTTATTTCCCCTATACTCTCGTGTGTAGTAAAGGCAAATAATCACTCTGGGAATGTCATTTTTATATAAGGTTAAGAGTTCATATGTCAGAAAATTGGACAAATAAACAGAATGTGCTATGTTTGAAGAGAGAGAAGCAAAATATAAGACAGTTTTCAATAAAAATGATAATGAATATTATTCATACACAGCTAAGCATAATAAATAAATAGTCATCTGAAGGAAATACACTTATGTGCTTATTGAAATATGTAGAAAAGTGTTTCATAAAATAAAAAAATTATTAAGGATAAGAACACTGATATTTGTAAGGCACAGATATATATTGAATCAATGCTATTTCATCTTAAAAATTAGATTGAAATTCTTAGATTAATCTGGAGATCCCTATCAAAACAATAAGGTATGTTTTTAGTTTATAGGCTTCTTCAAATTTTTTTTAACCAGAGGAAATCTAAGAAAATCTTAGCATGGTTTTTTGTGTAGTCAGTAATAAGTTTCCCACATTCTCGATGGAGTGCTGGGAAGAATTTGCCCTGAAAATAAAAACATTTATTCTTCAAAGTCTATCACTTGCACTGGCCCTTCCAAGGCCATGTACCTAATTTTGTATTGTTTGCAATTTTGGATTCTTAAAGAAGGCCCAACAATTTGTAAAGCCTTCAAGGCTCACAAAATACAGATCTACCAATGGAAATAGTATTCCTAAGATTAAGGTAATGGGCAGAATTGAGAAAAACTTTGTTGTCATATTGGCAAGTGCTTATGCTTCTTTTTCTTGATATTTTTCTGTCTCCATGTTAATAAAGCATTTTGAATACCTCCTTTTCAAGGTGTTCCGGAATATCTTTTCAGTCTCACTGTAAAAAAGAAAATAACTTGCTGTAATTGCTTTTAGATGAGACTGAGAAATGCTCATCAGAAATTGTTCACAAATGCAGCTCTATTCTTACTTCTAATGTTGACAGACTGTAGCATTTTTTTAATAAGCCATTATTTTAAGGGAGATTTCTAACCTGGAAAAAAGCGATAGATACTTTTCAATAAGCAAAATTTTGACTTTAAAGAAAGAAGTTAATTTTAACTTGTGATGCTAAATTATATTTTTTAGATATGTTGTGTAAATATCCAATGATGATTTTGCCACTTCTTGACAAAGTGTGTGTGCATGTGTTTATCTGTGTGTGTTTTAGGGAGGAGGTGGGGAGAGAAAGAGCGAAAGGGAATAGGAGTAGGTTAGAGACTAAGGCAAGAGGGAAAACCCACAACAAAAAGAGTAGAGATGAAAGTTCTTACCTGCAGAATCAATTAAGATGCTATTGTCACTTTTGTAATAGTTTCAAAGGAAAGCAGAGTCTAATTTGTCTCAATATCAGTCCTGACATCTTTGGCCCCACAATTTCATTGCTAAATGTGATCTGCAGAGCTCTCATGAATATAAGTGACCTTATTAAGAGAGACTCAAAGGAGCTTGTTTGTATTTTCTACCAGGAGGACATAGGAAGAAGATAGATGTCTTATATAAACTAGGAAGTGTACCCTCACCAGATACTAAATTTACTAGTGCCTTGATCTTGGATTCTCAGCCCCCAGAACTGTGAGAAATAGATATCTGTTGTTTAAGCCAGACTCAAAGGAGCTTGTTTGTATTTTCTACCAGGAGGACATAGGAAGAAGATAGATGTCTTATATAAACTAGGAAGTGTGCCCTCACCAGATAC
>NW_012148585.1:1299545-1301480 GCF_000956105.1 Propithecus coquereli
CATAAAAACACCTCAGTTTAAAGCTTATTTTTTATGTTCTTTTTTCTTAAAGGGGGTATGACATTAATATGGTGAAATGTGCAAAACATAAATTACATTTAATTTTTAAGTATTTAGCTTGAAGAAATTTTCCTGTGTGACTACCACCTAGATTAAGATATGAGACATGTCTAGCACCCCAAATAATCCCTTTATTTTGCACTTGATAAATAGTATATATTTTGTCTCCTGTGACCATGAAGTAGCTTTACCTGTTTTTGAACTTCATGGAAATGGAATCACACTACACTTTTTTGTTTCTTCTTTCAACTAATATCTGTGAGATTCATCAATGTGTCTTATACCACATTTTTTATCATTCACTTTTTGACAAACATTTGGATTTTTTTCCTGTTTTTGGCTGTTGGAAATTAAGCTGATATGAAAATTTCTGTGTAGGTCTTTTGATCAACACATGGGCTCATTCTTGCGTGTATCCTAGAAATGAAATTGCTGAATTAGAGGAAAGGCATGTAAGTTAATTGTAAGTTGATATTTTAATGGAAAGCATAACGTGTTTATGGATAAGAAAGCCATGTTCGAAATCATATACAGGAAATTCTCATAGTTTAGGGCTCAGATTTTGTTATTATCATATTAATAGTAGCATAAGATAAATTTTTTTTGCTCTTATATAGTCAATATAGAACAGAGAATACTACACATCTGGTTACCAAAATATGGTGGTGGGGGGATAGGATTTCTTTTCACAAACAACTAATCAATTCTCCAGAGGAAATGCAGGGGATCCTATAATTCAATTCCATTTTGACACTGTCTACCTGAAGGTAGAGTCAGGTACCACAGGTTAAGGGCTTAGTCACACAAGACTGTCCCTTATTTCAGATGCCAGTGCAAGTGGTAGTTTGTCATTTATACTTATGACAGACAGCTACAAATCAGGATTCCTGCTACCTTTCCCTTGGATTTGATTAATTTGCTAGGATACCAGTTTATTATAAAAGATATTACAAAGGATACAGATGAAAGCCAGATAAAAATATATGTAGGGTGAGGTATGTGAGGAGGGGAGTGAAGCTTCCATTCTCTCTCTGTTGCACATCCCTCCAGGCTCCTCCAGGTGTTCAAGAACAGGTAAGCTCTCCAAACCCAGTCATTTTGAGTTTTTATAGAGGCTTCATTATGCAGACATGACCAATTACATCATTGGCCATTGGTGATCAGTGTTAGGGTGGGGATTAATGGTGCAGAATGAGAAAGACTTCTCAACACAAAGATTAGAATAGTTTTAAAGAAAGAGAGTTTATTTACTTCCCAAAGATGGGAAGGGCATGACACAAGAGAAAGAAAGGAAAAATGTCGGGATGTTGGTGGAGAGGGTAAGAGGTCTGGGGTTTTTATTTGAGGTAAAGGGGAAAAAAGGAGTGATTGCTGCCAGCTGATAATAAAAAGGCAGCTGTGAAATGGCTGTGTCTGTGTTTCCTTTTTTTCCCCCTTCTCTGTGAAGTTGGCTTATTGGAGTCATTGGAATGTTGTCTGTTGAGAGGGGGAGTTGGGGAGCTTGCACCCCTGTTGTCTATTCAGGGCTCTTCAAGGCTGTTAAAACAAAACTCTTAGAGATAACAAATTGAGTTAAGCCCCAAGTAGTTGATTAAACAAGGGGATGTTCCATGCTGTGATCTTTCCCTTAAAAGAGGTAATTTTGTGCTCTGATCTTTCCCTTAAAAAGGGCAACTGTGTGTTGTGAGCTTTCTCTTTTTCTTTTCTGTTAGATAGTTTATCCTTCTCTGGTAAATAGTTTATTAGCAAGGCCATCCTACAAATCAACTCAACCTTCAGCCCCTCCTCCCCTCTTGGAGACTGGGGAGTGGGACTGCAAGTTGCAGCTCTCTAATCTACGTGGGTTTTACCCCAATAGCAAACCCCCGTCCTGAT
>NW_012148585.1:1301530-1303501 GCF_000956105.1 Propithecus coquereli
GATTACAGGCGTGAGCCACCGCGCCCGGCTATAATGATTTTCTTGAAAGACATTAATGAACCTGACAGTGAAGGATTTTTCCATCACATTAGTAAGTTTGATTCATGTGATTAATGTGAACTTCTTCACAATTTAAACATAATGTTTTTAGAAGTAAAATTTTTGCTCTAGTTATCAATTTCTGTTACTTATTTTTAATTATAAACTTCATTTTTAAGAGTTTTTGAGATAATATGAAGATGGTCTTGATAAGGCCATAAATATGAGACTTTGGCAAATGGATTATTAGGTTGTCTCATGATTTTCATTAAAATTTTGAAGGTTTTTTTTTTTGAAGTCATTATAGGCTCTGGAAAAATCTTTTACCTATTGAATCTCTTTTGTCTTGAAAAACCCTTCAGATTTTAAATGACTGGGAAATGTATAAAAAACACAGGTAAAATAAAGTACAAAGACAACACCAGAATATTCCAATATTGCAATTGTGGTATCCAATCTACTTATAACTGTAGTATTAATATTAAGCATGAGAGACAAATCTATTGAAAACAATAATACCTATAGTAAAATGTTAAGAGACAAGCAATACAAAAAATATGTAAATTGAGAAATCAAATGTTAAAACATGGGAGAAATGGAGTTAAATTGTACAGATCTTTTAATGATTTTTCTTTGTTTATGTGACATAAGTTGTCATCATTTTAAAACTTGCTATATCTGTTAGATATTTTTTAAACCATAATGCAAAAACTTATAATCAATACACTAAAAGTAAAAAGCAATGAATTAAATTATACTACCAGAGAAAATCACTTAATCACAAAAGATAATAGTGAGAAAGGAAGAAAGAAAGAGAGGAGTTATAAAATACCATAAAACAAACAATAAAATGGTAGTAGTAAGCCCTTATCCACTGAATATAAATGGACTCGATACTCCAATTAAAAGACATAGAGTAGCTGAATGGATAAAGAAAGGAGACTCAACTATATGCTGCTTCTAAGAAACACGCCTCACCTATAAAGAAACACGAAGACAAAAAGGGAAGGGAGGGGAAAAGATATTTCATGAAAGTGGAAGTCAAAAAAGAGCAGGAGTAGCAATACTTATATCAGATAAAATAGACTACAAGTCAAAGACTGTAAAAAGAGATGAAGGTCATAATACAATTATAAAGGGGTCAACACAGCAAGAGGATATAACAATTATAAATATCTATACACACAACACCAGAGCTTCCAAGCATATAAAGCAAAGAAAGATAAATAGATCTAAAGGGAGATATAGATGATAATACAATAATAATAGGGGTCTTCAACAGTCCACTCTCAATAATGGACAGATCATCTACACAGAAAATCAACAAAGAAATGTCAGAACTTCAGACCAAACAGGCCTAACTGACATTTACAGAAGAGTTAACCAAACTGCTGCATAATATACTTTCTTTTCATTTGCACATGGAACATTACCCAGAATAGCTGATATCTAAGGCCACAAAATAAGTCTCAACAAATTCAAAAAAGTAGAAGTTGTATCAAGTACCTTTTCTGACCACAATGGAATAAAAGTAGAAATCAACAAAAAGAATCTTAGAAACTTCACGAACACATGGAAATTAAACAACATGCTCCTGGATTAATAATAGGTCAATGAAGAAATTAGGAAGAAATTTGAAAACGTCTTGAAACAAATGAAAATGGAAATACAGCATATCAAAATCTACAGGATATAGAAAAAGCAATATACTATGGAAATTTACAACAATAAATGCTTACAATGAAAAAGTTGAAAGACTTCAAATAAACAACTTAATCCTGTACCTCAAGAAACTAGAAATATAGAACAAACCAAACCCAAAATTTGTAGAAGAAAAGAAATAATAAATGTCAGAGCAAAAATAAATGACATTGAAAGTAAAACAAATCCAGGAGATTGACAAAACAAAAAGTTGTTTTTTTGACAAAATGA
>NW_012148585.1:1303551-1304119 GCF_000956105.1 Propithecus coquereli
TATATTTAGTTCCTGCTCTAATGACACTCAGATCACTAGCTCCACTAAGTTCCCCTAAGGAACCTAGTGGGGTAGCAGACATTAAAAATAACATAAATAACATATATATTGTTTAATATGTGACACATCTTGAGAACAGCTAATGACGTATGAAAGAGTGTACATGGGGAATTACATCTGGTTTTAAGGATCATAGAAAATCTCTGTAATAGAAAGTTATTTACACTAACTGCAAGTGAAAGTCAAAAAGGCAATTCACCTTTGATTTTTTTCATAAAAAAACAATGTTTTTAAGCAACTATTACATGCCTTATGTGGCAGCAGTGTTTGGAATACAATGATAAGGACATTGAACCCATATAGAAAAAGATATAGTGACAAAAAAATCTGATAAAACTATAGGTAAAACTAAGCAATATTTAATGAATAAAAACAATAATTGGCAATGCAAATTTATGAAACCAACATTTTAGGTAATTCTAAAAATTCTGGGTAATATTGTAGAATGCTCAGTTAAATATAACAGCTTTCTTATACTATACAGAATGGCAAGAGTTATATTAATAAA
>NW_012148585.1:1304169-1305753 GCF_000956105.1 Propithecus coquereli
TACCCAAAGCAATCCTAAGTAAAAAGAACAAAGCTGGAGCATCACACTGTCAGACTTCAGCCTATACTACAAAGCTATAGTAAACAAATAAGCATGGTACTGGCATAAAAATAGACACATAAATCAATGGAACCGGATAAGGATCCAGATATAAATCTATACATTTAGAGCAAACTTATTTATTTATGACAAAGGTGCCAAGAACACAGAATGGGAAACAGTCTCTTCAATAAACAGTGATGGGAAAACTGAATAACCATATGCAGAAGAATGAAACTAGATCACTATCAGTTACTGTGGAGAAGAATCGACTCAAAATGGATTGAAGACAAAAATGAAAAACCTGAAACCATGAAACTTCCAGGAGAAAACATTGAGGACATGCACCAGGATAATGGTTTGGACAAAGATTTTTTTTGTGTAAGACTTCAAAAGCACAGGTAACAAGTCAAAATAGACAAGTGGGATCACGTCAAACTAAAAATCTTCTGCACTGCAAAGGAAACAATCAACAAAGAGAAAATCCACAGAAAGGGAAAAGGTATTTGCAAACTATCCATATGACAAGGGATTAATAATCATCGTATGTCAGTAGTTCAAACAACTCAATAGTAAAACAATAAATAATCAAGTTAAAAATAGGTCAAAGATATGAATAGAAATTTCTCAAAAGAAGATATATAAATGGCCAACAGGTATATAAAAAAATCCTTAATGTCACTAATCATCTGAGAAATGCAAATCAAAACCAAAAAGAGAAATCATTTCACCCCAGTTACAATGTTTTTTATCAAAAAGACAGGAAATAACAGATGCTGGTGAGGATGTGGAGAAAGAATAAAGCTCACGCACAGTTGGTGAGTATTTAAATTAGGATAGCCCTTCTTTGAAACAGTATTCGGGGCCCTCAAAAAACTGAAAATATAACTACCATATGATCTGGCAATTCCACTACTGAGTATACATCCAAAAGTAAGGAAATTAATATATCAAAGAGATATTTGCTCTTCCACATTTATTGCAGCACTATCCACAGTGGCCAAAACATGAAATCAACCTAAGTGTTCATCTGTGTATAAACAGATAAAGAAAATCTAGTATATATTAGAAATTCTAGAACACAATGAAACATTATTCAGCTATAAAAAGAATAAAACACTATAATTTGCAGTAACATGGATGAAATTAGCAATCATTATGTTAAGTGAAAAAAGCCAAGCACAAAATGACAAATATTGCATGTTCTCACTCGTATGTGGAGCTTAGAAAGTGGCTCTCATAAACATAGAGAATAGATTGGTGGTTACCAGACCCAGAAGTGGGGCAGGGCTATAGAGAGGCTGATTAATGAATACAAATTGTGATAGAACAATTAAGCTCCATTGTTTGATAAATCAGTAAGATGACTATAGCTAACATTTATTATTTTACATTTCATAATATCTGGAAGAGAATAATTTGAATGCTCATAGCATAAAGATAAATATTTAAGGTGATGGCTATCCTAATTACCCTCATTTGATCGTATAAATGTATCAAATTATCACATATACCTGGAAAATATATATATATATCTAATGTGTA
>NW_012148585.1:1305803-1307036 GCF_000956105.1 Propithecus coquereli
AATTGACCTAATGTGTCCTGGAGTTCAAAAACACTGATATAAGTAGTATTAAAAGGTTCGGCTTGCATAACTGTACTTTCAGGAAAAAAAAAAGAACACGCAATGACACATGTAAGATATCTTTCTTTTGGTTACATTATTAATAAGTATTCAAAAGTTAAAATTATCCATTTTGAGACCTTAACACCTCAGCTTGAATTCATTTATTGAGTCCTTTATTTTCTGACAGTTCCATTTGGGTGGCAGGACACGCTACATGTAGTGTTGGGTCAAGAGGAGATACCGAATATGGTTGGGGAGACAGAGGCATTGAAGGAAAATCTTGCATTTTCCCAATTGTGTATGAAACAGCTCATGCTAAAAAAAGGAACCAAGCTCCACCTAACATTCAGCGGCACCAATGCTTGGTCGACTTAATTACAATTAAATTTTCAGATTAAAATAATGACCAGGATAACTAGGGAGGAAGGACGACTTGCAAGTTGAAGGATTTCCTAAGGCAGGTACTAAAATGGAATCAATTATTGCAAGTGATTTCCCCGTACTCTTGACCACATCGTAGTTATTCTCTGTAATCAAAAATCACAGAGCGCTGCTGTGTGATGACCCCCAGATCTGGGATCAAATGCTGCCGGCTAATTTGTCAGAAAATACACACAACATTTCTTGGCTGGGTTACGAAATATTCTTAAGCTGAGGCAACATACACAGGAGTCTTCACAGAGAGACTTGACACGAGCCTGGAAGTTCGCCATGCAAATCTATTCCCTGTTGGTAAATTACAAAATTCCATAATTATTTTTGTTGTCATTCTGTCAAGGGCTGTCCTCCCTTTTCTGTATTAAAATGGAGGCACTGTTATGAGAAATAATACATCCTTTCACTAGCTTATTAGTATACATTAATTTATAAATATTTCTGTTTCTGTTAGATTTGGAATATTAGCTAACTACTTCACAGAAAACAAAATAAAACACCAAAATGAACCAAAAAGAAGAAAGTTCGCCATTTTTTATATTGATACATTCTCTTGAATTGGTCCCTTTTTCTTAGCCAGCTCTGATTTAATTTATTTCTTCTGCCTTCCTAGCAGAGCAGTAGGAATCTGGTCATTGCTATTGTCTCGGGACCCAATATTCAGATTCCCCAATTTCCTCAACATATGGCTTTCCTGTTCCCATCTCATTTATAATGATGATGTATGGTTTTTTAAAAAGATTCTCCAAAAGAAAG
>NW_012148585.1:1307086-1310101 GCF_000956105.1 Propithecus coquereli
GTTTTTTTTGTTACACTTAACATTTTTGTTTTGTTTTATAAAATCCAATAAAATAGAAGGGGAAAATACATTTCAGACAAGTTAAATATTTGTAGTTGCTGTACAAAAACACACTACTTAACTATAAAAATATTAAATTTGCCTGCTCCAACTTTAAGTGACTCTCTACAATCCATGTTATCTTACAGTATCAAATCAATAAATATCTATCATTACTGGTTAGATTATGAGCTTAAAGGTAACTTCCTTTCTGAGTGCACTATTCCAGTGAAATTATACTTTAGTTGAGGTCAAGTTTTATGATTAATTTTTTTCAAATACCAGATATTCTGTACGTTATACGAATAGCAACTTACAATATTTTGAAAGTAATAGTCTCTCCTATGAGATACCAGAACTGTAGAATAAAAGTCAATAGAGTAAATTAGGTATAATAGCTAAAAATTTACTTTGTAAGTAGAGTGACCTTAAAATTTATGGTCAAAAAGTGAAAGAGAAGTAGACTTTTTTCTTCTTCTTCTGTTGACAATCGTGAACAGGTACATGGCCTTCTCAGATGCAAAATTTCACATTCTAAGATTCCCTTCAATTTCACCCATTTTAGGGTTGCAGAGAAGTTTTAAAGTTAACTTTTGTTTTCTCCTGTCTTCTTACCCTGGGCAACTGCAGTTCTGCCTTTTTGTGACATAAAAATTAAAAAGTAAGGTCATCACATAGACTCTTTCCTTTCAAGGGCTTTATAAACATACAATACCTTATTTCTCTCTTCAATCTCCGATTCAAGGCATAAAAGTGGACACAAATAGTCCTGTTCTATGCCTATTGCACTAATTCAGATGGGAAAAGTTAAAAATAGGAAGTGTCAATGAAGGCCATATTCAGGAGATGTTAGAAGACAGAGCCAACAGGGTTTTCTGATGAACTAAATGTCAAATTTAAGAAAGAAACCAAGCATGATTCTAAGGATAGCTCTAAGGTCCCAGGGAATGCGGGTAGATGTCGTAAAGAAGGAATCTTTGGAAGAAACCAGCAAATATGAACCAGTGGCGGGTAGTAAAGCTAAGACAGGGGTACTCTGGATGCAATGTGAAGAAAGTGCATCAGAGGGAGAGAATCCTCAAGTTGGTCAAATGCCACCTAAAGGTCAGTAAAGACGAAAACTCATCATAAAGGTGAAGAATAATAATTAGATTTTGAAAACATAGAGACATAGATGTACTTGACAAGGATTCCGTTAGCTAATTGGTGAGTATTTAACATCAAAAAGGAGGGCAAGGAGATCACCTACCTTACCTCTAGACTCAGTTTTATGAGAGTTATAGGAGAAAAAACAAAAAGAAAATCTGACAGGATTTGAGAAAACTGCAGGGAACACAAGTGCCTTCAAGAGAGACAAAGTTTCTGTTACAGTGAGAAAGTTAAGGGGATGACCTGAAAACAGTTTGAGTATAAAAGATCGTGACTATTAGAAGGCAAAGGGAAGGAGTTACAGGTGCTGGGAAAGGAAGAGATAAAAAGACAGAACAGGGTCTTTGAAGATCATATAGAGATTGGGTACAGAAGATAAAGGACGACACAGAGGTCTGGGCCTCTTTTGTTGACTGATATAAAAAGGATAAAAGACAGAATGACCCCCTGAAAATGGAGTCATCTAAACATATATGTTTTAATTCTACACATACACTCATATATGTATATCCACCTGTTCTTTACTGCCTATCCTCATCACAGCTGGATTCTGCTCATTCCCTTTCCACAATGCCAGACCCACAAACCAATCCTCTTTCAAGTGCCCCATCGCTCTCCCAGAAGAGCGAATACATGTTACTTTCTCTGAGTGATTGCTTCTGTTATGGCACTTTCTCATTGGTGCAGAGCCAAAGCTCAGAGAAATGGCTGTTTGTATTGTTCTCTCTTTGTGAGCCAAACGGAAAAGAGCAGCATCTTTAAACACCTGTTTTGAGATTTCTCTAGTTACAGAAAATAGTTGAGCATGATAGAGATGAGCAGCGAGAACAAACTGAACTCTCAAAGAATAATACAACGATACTCAACTGTGAAGCAAAATTAAAACAAACAAAAAAATTGCTTGAATTTTGTAGGAGCAGGTACACTGAATGTTAAATAAAACACTTTCTAAACTACTGCAGTTGCCTGCCACCCCGGATGCCATCTGTTACGGAGTGTGACTTTTCTCTTTTCTCAGGCATATTGATAGGAATAAATATATCTAGGTAAACTTGCTGTGATCTAATTAATTGAAATTTCCATATGACCTTGAATTAAGGTGACAAGTTGAGGAAGGGACAGATTTTAACTACTTTTCATTCTCAAGTGAATATATATGTGCCCCAAGCATTTTTCTCTGAATGAATTAAATACTTCACAAATAATGCTGCACCATTTGAAAATATATGTGGCTGTTCCTCTAATTAATACAATCAAAACAAAATTGAAAATGTTAAATTTATATACATTTTTGCCAGTACATTTCCTCACTCAAACCACATCTGGCAATCTGATACTTTCATGTTAAAAAGTTATTTTTCAAAAAAGTATGTGTTAAGTTGTTAAGAGGTATCTATTTTTCTGCTATAATAATGACTTTTTTAAAGAGAGAATCCTTGGACTTTAGTGGAAGGCGGAATCCCTTATAGATCATGAGCTAATTCTCTCTTGCCTCATCTTACCATTATTAAATCAACTTGCAGAATCTTCCTAATTTATCAAGGTATGCAATTAAGCAAATTCATATCAAATTCCATTGTAAGGTATGAATCCAATTACCCACACGGTCTTAAATTCATACAGAATAAACGGCTGTTTAAAGGTGTGATTTAGTTAGCTGTTTCCAGACTTTGCTGTGCTCCATAAACACAGACTACCAGACCCTACCCTAGATATACCAAATCAGATTCTCTGGAGGAGCCTCATTTCGTAAGCCCCTCTAATTGACCTAATGTGTCCTGGAGTTCGAAAACACTGATGTAAGTAGTATTAAAAGGTTCAGCTTGC
>NW_012148585.1:1313871-1315199 GCF_000956105.1 Propithecus coquereli
TTTTTGTTGTTGTTTCTGTGTAGAAACTTTTTAGATCAATGTAGCTCCAATTGTTTATTTTTGCTTTTGTTGCTTGTACTTTTGGTGAGATATCAAAAAAATACTTGCCAAGGCCAATGTCAAGGAATTTTACCAATATGTTTTCTCCTAGGAGTTTTACAGTTTCAGATCTAACATTTAATTCTTTAGTCCATTTTGAGTTTGTCTTTGTATATAGTGTAATATTAGGGTTCAATTTTACATATTTGCATGTGGATATTTAGTTTTTCTAACACATTTATTAAAAAGTCTATCCTTTCCTCGTTGTGTCTTCTTGGTGGTGTGGCGGAATATTAGCTAACTACATATGCTTGGCTTTATTTCTGGCTGCCTATTCGGTTCCATTGGTCTATATGTCTGTTTTTTTATGTCAGTACTATACTGTTCTGATTACTATTGCTTTGTGATAAAATTTGAAATCAGGGAGTGTGATACCTTCATCTTTATTTTCCTTTCTCAAGAGTTTTTTGGCTACCCAGGGTCTTTTGTGGCTCCATATAAATTTTATGATTTTTTTCTCTTTATGTGAAAAATGTTAGTGGAATTTTAACAAAGACTGCAATGACTCTGTATATTGCTTTATGTAGTATGGACATTTTAACCATATTAATTCTTCCAATGCACAAAAATAGGATATCTTTCTATTTATTTGTGTCTTCTTCAATTTCTTTTTATCACTGTTTTGTAGTTTTCAATGTAGAAATATTTCATTTCCTTGGTTAACTTTATTCCTATGTATTTACTTCTTATCAATATTATTATAAATGGGATTGTTTTATTTACTTTTTTGATAGGTCATTATTGCTGTAAAGAAATTCAAATGATTTTGTATGTTGATTTTATATACTGCAACTTTACTGACTTCATTTATTAATTCTACCAGTTTTTTAGTAGACTCTTTAGATTTTTCTACACATAAGATTATGTTATCTCCAAACAGGAATAAAAAGTATATTAAGGGACTATTATTAATAATTTTAGCCCTACAAATTGGGTAACCTAGAGGAAATTGATAAATTCCTAAAACATTAACCTACCATGATTGAATTAAGAAAAAATAGAAGATCTGAACAAATTAATTACAAATAAAGTGATTGAAATAATAATCAAAACTTACCAATAGAGAAAAGCCTAGGACGCGATAGCTTCCTGGCTGAATTCTACTAAATATTTAAAGAAGAACTAATTCCAATCCTTAAATTCTTCCAAACAATGTAAGTAGAGGCAATAATTACAAATTCATATTTTGAGGCTGTCATCATGATACCAGAGTGAGACAAAGATGCCAC
>NW_012148585.1:1315249-1316327 GCF_000956105.1 Propithecus coquereli
ATTCTATGCCATCCCAGCAGGGTCGGTGGGTAATTATTAACTTGACATTTTCTGTAGACTTTTAAAAACAATGAAACAAAAACTGCTGAAGTCCTTTTGTTCCTTGCACTAGAATTTGATCTAAATTTGTGAAATGGTGGTAGATATAGAAAGAAGAGCAAAAACATACACACAGTTCAGCCCAGAGGCATATATTTTTCTCTGAACTAGCAAATTGTTTTCAGAAACCATGATCCAGACTGCCAGGATCCTTGCTATGCATTCTATGCCATCCCAGCAGGGTCGGTGGGTAATAAAGTTTTCCCCACACATTATCTAATCATGGGTGAGACTTTCAGCTTTATTGCAATCACTACACTGGATGATAGAATGCAACTAGTAATGGCTCAGTTTCCTTGAACTGGTAACATATGAGGCAGGAAGAAGTGTTGCTTCGTGAATTTGTCTCAGCTGCTTGTATGAGCTGCAAAAGGCATTTCTCTCTTTATCATACTTCTTTTGTGCTTTGCACATGCAGAACTGGAGCCAAGAATAAATCGCAATAGTTTAAATTGATCAAAACTCACGTTTAAGTTCATATTTTAAAACTTAGTTCAAAAACTCAATCTTCAGTGATATCAAAGACCCTAAATAATGCAGTAACTTGTTTTCCAGATGTGTGTTTGAATTTGATAACTTGTTTTTTGTGTGTTTTTTTTTTAACTAATTATAAAGACAAATTTTGTGCTGGCACAAAATTTAGAGTTCAATTAGAGACTAAAATATGAGAACAATGTTTTGAGTTAATATTCTTTTCAGAAAATATGAAGGACATATAAGTATAATTCTGATTTAGGTAGATTTTGATGTGGGTTTTTACTATTTCATGAAGAAATTTTCCCATCTTTAAGCTTTGGCTGATCTTCCCTATTAGGGCCCAAAATCTAAAATTAAGTCTAAGTTCACTTCATACACTAACTAATCATCAGGACACCACCTTCAGTGAATGAGTTTGTCTGACATTAAACTGCAGTGCTTTTTAGCTCCTAGTTTGGTATAACAATATGACCCATTTGTACTTTTTCCAATATCCATGTTT
>NW_012148585.1:1316377-1317215 GCF_000956105.1 Propithecus coquereli
TGAGTGTGTGTGAGTTGCACGCACACACTTATTTGGAATGTCCAACCATTAAAATGCAAAAGAAAAATCTTTGAAAACTAGATATAAATGGAAAAAATTGTCTTAGATAAAGTTTATGTATAAAAACACTGCTGAGTAAAATGATAGGAGATCAAGTGGAGAGATATACTAACTGGTTGAAAGATTGGATATGATTAATATACCAATTTCCTCCACATTATTTTGGAGATTGAATAAAAGCACACTCAAAATTCCAGTACAGTATTTTGCAGAAAGTTACAAGATGATTTTAAAAAATCACTTAGGTAAGCAAAAGACCAAGAATTAGCCAAAACAATCACAAAAAGGAAGAACAAAGTTGGGGACTTAGTCTATCTGACTTCATAAATTACTAAAAGGATAAAAATATCAAGATGGTGTTGTATTGACAAAAGAATAGACAAATATACCAATATAACAATGTAGGAAGTCCAGAATTATGCCCACATTTATACTCTTTTTAAGTTGCCAGACAGGAAAAAAAACAAAAGGAAACAAAACACAACTCCAACAATTCATGATGGAATAACTAAATATCTATATGGAGGGAAAAGAAAACTCAGCTGCCTACTTTCCAACAATATGAATGATTCTCAAAACTATAATATACTAAATGAAAGTAGTCGAACACAAAAAGGTACCTATGGTATGATTCCATTGAAATGATATTCTAAAACAGCCAATATAACCTAAGTAGAAATTAGATGCAGTTGTTGCTTCCAATAGGGGATTGACTGGAAATAATAGATATTATTGGGTGTTAGAAATGTTCATTGTCTTAAGGGGTTGTGAGTTACTT
>NW_012148585.1:1317265-1318387 GCF_000956105.1 Propithecus coquereli
CAAAATCACTAGCATAGAATTTTTTGCATATGAAAAGGAGTTTCTATGTATTAATTCAAAAAGGGGGGAAATGTTGACTGAAATTCATGGTTTCAGCTAAATATCACAACTCATCCTTGGAGTTCAGCTTCAAGATAACCACGAAGGTACAGAGCTATACTGAGACTGCTTCCTAATCCAACTAACTCCCTTCTTGCTCTTATTTTTGTCTATGCTTCATAATCACTGATCGATTATGACACTGTAATCTTTTCTTAATTTTCTCAGCAATTATCTTTAAATTTTCTTGATTGAGTTTACCTAAAATGTTCAATGAGACTAAAGATCTTGCGAGTAACCAAACCCTCACTCTTACCAAATATTAGTCATAATTCTATAGAAATGTCAATAACTCTAGGGTTCATAAACCCAGAATTTACTAGATATGATTCTGTTGAATCTAATATGGTACTGAAAGCCAGAGTCCTGTTGTTTGTTTCACAAAGTCCAATCCTCCCAGCAAAATCTTGTCTGCTTTTGTATCATTAAAAACCTAATGGAGCTGAAAGATGTTAACTTTTGTTTAACTTATGTTAATTATATTCTTCTTTCAACTTTCCTGTAAACTCAAAAAATTAAATACTAAGGAACATAAGAAACATAGTTTATAAAAACTAAGTGAGTGATTATCTATGGAAACAAAATATAGGTCAATTTAATTACATCTAATATGCATCAAACATTTTCTAGATACAAGATATTGCTCTAAGAATTATTGCAAATGGTAGAATAAGAATGCCATAAAGAGATTAAATCCAGGATTAGAGACTGATAGGTACATGACTATTAAATGGTTATAATTGCTATAATGGACTTCATTAAAAGAGAAGAGCAAAGAAAAAAATTTCAACATATCTTACAGTCTAGATGAACTCATTTGTTGAATAAGTTTAATTAGTGATAAAATAATCTATATGATCCAAGTCAAAATGCTGAAGGGTGCTTGAGAACAATTTAAGCCCTACTAAAAAAATAATTTCATGACGTCGCACAGCTTTCTCTTTAAATTAAAAAGGGGTGTGTGTGGGTGTGTATGAGACATATATATATAGAGAGAGAGAGAGAGAGAGAGAGAGAGAGAGA
>NW_012148585.1:1330341-1331311 GCF_000956105.1 Propithecus coquereli
ATGTTGAGCTTTTGGAATGCTATTATTATATATTAGATGTATTACAACATAGCAATCTTAAAAGACAAGATCATTTTCACTTCATTTAATCATACAAATTAGACATTTTTATAGGTGTTGTATCTTTTACTTCTAAAGTGAAATATAAAACTTTCAATTTCATATTGGAATTATCTTGTAATAATATTTTTACTATGCAAGTATTTTCATCAATGATGGGTATCATTAGACTAGATCTTCTTTATTTTTTACAAAATATGTACATAAGAATTTCTAATATCCCTAAGAAAATCCCATGATTTATTAGGCCACTGAATTATGTCCCCACTCCACCAATCAAACCTTCTTTGTTTCTCAAAGGGAGATGTATCATTATCATTGTGGTGGTGGTGGTGATTATTTTGTCACAGTGCATAAATCTGTGGGTGGCAGTGACATGAAGCCACAACCTACAGTCCACAGTAGCACTGATCAAGATTCTGACTCTGAATGGCTTTGTACTCTGGCATTTATGGGAGCAGATTAAGAAACTGGAAAATTCAGCCAAATTGTCCTTTCTGATATAGAGATAAACAAAATACTCTAATTTCAATACAACTTTTTTAGTTACCCAGAAAAAAAAACTTGTTTTAGATGATTCCCCACATCTCTTGACTCTCTTTTTTATGCCATTGCAATTATTTATACATTTTTGCTGGTATTCACGTATCTAAAATATAAGGCTCTAGGATCTTCCAGGACCTTTTACAGGATGTGTACAACTGGCAGTAACTAAGATGTACATGACCCATGCCTTTTCTGAGTAAATTCAAGTGATCATTGCACTCTTTTAGGAAGCCACATATCCTAGCTTTTACTTCTGTATCAACACTCACTTCCAGGGTAACATTTAACATTAATCTCTCAATACTTGATGTATCGTCATTTGCCTTTGAATTTCGTCTTTAATGGTAAAATTGAAAACTTTAAC
>NW_012148585.1:1333012-1335645 GCF_000956105.1 Propithecus coquereli
AAGAGATTATAGAGATAATTTGATTAATCTCCTTACACACTGAAGTTCTGTGGACCACATGAATTTAAGGTTTGTCTTTGTCATACAGTCAGTTTGTCATATAGTCAGTTAATATTAGAGTCAGCACTTAGACATAGCTCTTATTTAAAATAAAATTTAAAATAAGTCATTATATGCATTTTAGATAATGTATTTACATAATGGAATTATTTATAACTAAACTTTTAATTAGTTGATAAAAGATCTACTTAATTGTAGGCATATGCTTATATGAATACACATAGTGTTTATGCATTAGTCATATCTTAGGT
Source organism: Propithecus coquereli (assembly GCF_000956105.1). Taxonomy (NCBI): domain Eukaryota; kingdom Metazoa; phylum Chordata; class Mammalia; order Primates; family Indriidae; genus Propithecus; species Propithecus coquereli. The sequence continues at coordinate 1,333,324 of NW_012148585.1, forward strand.
ATTCCAGTTCACTTCTCTTCATTCTTAGAAGAACAAATATTCATTGCACACAGTAATAAGGATCGTTTAAATTTTTTTGATCTAATAATTTTATTTTCTCTTGGGTACCTTTTCTATATATCATTTTGAATTTACATATTAAATTATGATATTCAAGGAAGGCAATTTTCATCTATTTTCTAAGAAGACGAGCTCCACGTAAAGGCAGCACACATTGTACAAAGAAAGCTTTATACCAATATATGTAAGGAAATGAACAAGAAGATATTAGCATACAAACTGTCCCCAAAATACATTCATAAAATATTGATTAATTATAATTATACATGAATATAGTAAGCAACTAGTAGTGGAATCTTTTACAACAAGGGGTTCTCAGCATTTTGCATCTCATCTGATAGCATATTTACAAACTGTATCTAAGGAAAGGCTTATTCCAACTATATTACATTTTTAATACACTTACTTTTGACATAGTTCAGAAATATTGTCCTCCTTTCATTGGTTAAGTAAATTTTATGGTTTATCTTATTTCTGTCTATGTGTTCCACTACTCATTTGGAGACTAAAAAGATAAAACACAACAGAAAAAGTACTAAGTGTTGTTCCTTGAATCTGATTTATCTTCATATTGCAACTCCTACAACACTAAGTATGAACAAGTAAAGGTCCTTTACGTTAATGAAAATCAACTGTATACTGTGAGGAGAAATATATTTTTAAAAATACTGCTAGAGAAAATATAAACATTTAAGTCATTTAGGCATCTCTTACGTACCATTGGACTGAAGACTATTAAACTGAAATTACCTTGAGATGAATGAAAATTGCTTTTCAAAAGATACCAACAATAACTATGAGAACAATAAATAATTTAAATTAAAAGGTATGCAAAAATTAACTCACGATGCAGTCAGAATTATAGTACATAATGCCTACGTACTGTCCGATGTAGAAATTCACTTTATCACCAATCGGACAAGTACTCCTCCAATTCATACTGGAAATTTTCCGGATAAATACATTCCATATATTCATAATATTTCTGGTTCTTTGTTGGAATCTCTAATCGTAAACTAAAGCCCACCTCTGATGTCCTCCACATACTGTTCTTAGTTATGTCCTAAGAGCTATAAGAACTAAATCAGTTTCCAGATTACAGCCTTCAATATTTGAAAACACTTCTACTGTCTTCTCTCAGAGTTGATAAGATAAATATCTTTAGTGGTCTTGGTTGCTTATCTGCCCCATCATCCAGCCTCAACTTCCTTCTTCATGATAGAACTTTAATTTTTTCAATGATCTACTTTTTTTTCATGCAGCTCATGTTTGCCAAAAGAAGTGAACATCATCTATAGGTCCTCAGTTTTGGTATGACCAAACTAATCATAGGAATTACAATCTCTTTGACAATGATAGATTTCAGAAACCTATGTTTAAGTCAATCAGCATTTGTCAGTCACCCGAACAAAGTTATTGATTCAAGTTTAGACACCTGACCCAAGTCCAATCACAGGGAAGTAAGAAAGTATCTAGTCTAACTTGCCATAGCAGCAAGCTATGAGCAAGAGGAGAACCAACCCCATTGGTTGAAAACCCCAAGGTATTAAGTTAAGACATTGACTTTATTGAATCACTGACTGATTCAAAGATTGAAATCTGCTCTACCTCTGAACTACAGGTTAGATGAGATTACGGAATAAGGTAGTTTGAGATTTTTTTCTCCTTACTACTTTCTTGATAATTTATATATTTATATTTGAGAGTGTATCTCTCCTGAGTAAAGAGAGTAATTGAACTATTAACTTCTACAAAAAGAGATAAAGAAACACAACTTTGTTTGGAAAAGAGAATAAAGTAGACTAGTGATGTTCATATGCTTCAGGAAATAATACATGGAATTATATGTCACTAATGGATTAGTCATTGTCAAGACCTAAAAAAGTGCAAGCAATTCAAAAAAATGTTCACAAGTCATTTTGTCCATCAACATAATAATGTAAAATCAATTCCATTTTTTCTATTCATGCTGTTTTCCCCACATAGACATTTTTCCACAGTGAAACTCATAATGGTTCGAAATCAGTACAGAACACTCCACCCTAAAATTCCATTCTCACTGACAACACATAGGTCTTATTCCTTTGGATTGAGATATTGGGACACTTTGTTAAAATGTTAAAATCTTATTATAGAGGAATACTTATATCACTCAGTAATCTCTGTTCTGAAACCATTTTATCAGTAAAATTAGCTAGTCAGCCACTTAGCTTAAATGAAAGCCCAAGAGGAAATTGTTATCTGTGTCTCATTTTTTTTCCA
>NW_012148585.1:1337217-1337749 GCF_000956105.1 Propithecus coquereli
TTTTTAAGAGAAGTTTTATTTTATCTGACAGATAAATTAGAGCTTTTCCAAGCTGGCATCAGCCAGAGCACTAAGGTTGTCTTTGAAATGGAAACCAATTGTCAAGCCTTCTTAAGTTTCCTCTGTCTTCATAATTATGGCACTGATATCCTTTTTGCCTAGATACAACTCTCTTGAGTTCTAATTCATGTATACATTCCTTGAAAAAAATAAACTGCCCACTCTTTCACAGTTTAAATTCTGAAAGAGAAAAATGACAATAAAAATATATTATCAAGTAGTTATAAATTCCATATAAAGAAAGAAAATTTTATTAGGGGAAAGAGAGAAATCTCATTTTGCCGTAAATTGGCTACTGTGATGAGACATGGGGTTAGTGAGAAAGCTGTAAGACCTTCAAGTCGGCTCCTTATCATTATAGTAGTATTCAGATGTCTTTGGAGTTAGAAAGTCCTAGATTCAAATCCCATCACCATGGTTGACTAGGTGTGTGACCTTGAAAACCTCACATAACTTCTGTGAACTTTAATTT
>NW_012148585.1:1337799-1338417 GCF_000956105.1 Propithecus coquereli
ATTCATATTATCTATTTCTTGAAACAAAGTGAATTTTAAAAGAAAAATAATAGGCCAGTCAGAAAATAAAACAAATTGTGTATCTCTGAAAGGAAGAATATTGTGGCTGAACAAGTTATTTTTTGATTTAACTCAAGTCAGAGATAATATTAAATAATTGAGAGTGGCCATATAAAATGTTATCAGGTAGTATGACTATTGGTATATGCAAATATGTAACAATGATTCCACTTAGTTTTTAAACATATTTTGTCTAGGTATTTTATTTTAATTTTAAATATAAGGAATTTAATGTTTTAGTAAAATGTAAAATGTAATTTTCTTAAATATTCTTATAAAAAGTTGTGAGAAATTTTAATTGCTTAAATAAACAGGTTAATATGATCAGTTAGTTGAATAGAATGATTTTTCTTTGTATCATAGTTACGTTTATCTGCCTGCACGAGTGAAATAATTTTACTTATACTTTTAATAATCAGATTAATGTAAGAGGCTGTAATGTCCAGAAAGTAGCCAGCCATGTGAATATTCTTGTTATATTAACAATGGCTGGATACTTTCCAGACAGACCTCTTATGTCTAGGAACTTGTTAATTTTGGTAACATTTTTATGTTTTT
>NW_012148585.1:1352772-1374904 GCF_000956105.1 Propithecus coquereli
AGAGTGCTAGGATTACAGGCGTGAGCCACTGCTCCCGGCCCTGGACTTTAGTTTCTTTATCGTAAAATATGATTGTTTGAAAATACCTTGAGTGATTGGTGTGGTGCTTAACCAAGACAAAGCATATCAATTAGACTATCAGAATGCCTTCCTTAGAGCAGGGGCTTCAGAAATGTTTGCCACTTTATAGACTATATTAATGCTCAAAAGTAGATAAATCTGAGCAAAATATAATTCTATTCTGAGACTTGAAGTCTCTTGTGTAAATTTTATCAGGGAATGGGTATACATTTATGAAGTTCTTGTGTTCCCCTTTGTCTTACCTCCAGCATTTTCTACGACTCCTGCAGCACATTATTTCTTTAAAACTTTCCCTGAAGCTTCTCTGAGATTGATGAATGGTCAGTGTCACTGATGTGTTAAGAGCACCAACTTCAGAGGCAGTACAGCTTGTTTTCATTCTAGATCTGCTAAGTATTGGCTGTGTGCTTGGGGCAAAATCACTCAATATGTCTGTAATTAAGTTTCCAAAACAGGAAATAGAGGGATAAAAATAGCACCTACTTTATGAAGCTGGTGTGAATATTAAGCAACTTGATATGTTTTAAAATACATAAAACAGTACGTGACACATTAGGATTCCTCCATCTTGTGTGTTATTATTATTGTTATTGAAAATAAAGAATTAGAAAACAGATTGAAGGTAAAACTTTGAAGGTTCATAGAGACATTTGTTTAATGAACGTAACAACATAGAATGTATATTACAAATGACATTCTGAACTATTTTATCAGTGATAGTGGTTAATGGTTACTGAAAATTTTGCTTCTGTTACTATCACTCGATCACTTAAGGAAGTGATCACCATACATATTTTACCTCTCCAACTTACTGTGAATTTTCTCAATACTGATGCACGTCAGAGACTTCAGATAATGGGAAAGTTGGAAAAGCACAGTAAGGAGCATGCAACACTGAACCTTGTCTACTGCATCTCAGTCAGGTCTGCTTGCACACTCTCTGCTCACCATGACACTAACAAAAAGAGCTCCTATGAATTCAAAAAGCAAAGGCAATAGAAGATAAAACAGGAACTCAAACAGAACACATAAACTATATGAATTTGTTTCAGCCAAGTTTTTAGAGAACACTTTGAGGGGCAATTTAAATGATTCTAATAAAAAATCTATTCTACTTCAAACTATTTACTATGTATTTTTATTTTTCCCCAGCATATACATTTTTTCTTTCATGAATATGAAAAAATTATAAGATCTGTGTTCTTCTGTATCAACTTGAGAATGCTATTTCTGTTCATGTTTCCATTTCACATTTTGCTCAACTGAAGCAGGATGACAGGATTTCTGACAGCTTTACCAGTCCAGTTGCCTGGGTGGCTACCTACAGTAAACTCAGGACTTGACTTCCAGAGTTAGAATACCCAGGCCACAGATGTCTCAGATTATAGCTCTCAGGCGGTATGAAAGGACTTTTCCTTATATTAACTGCAAGGAATAGAAAAGAGCAATGAAACCTTCAGGATTTAGAGAATGGAAAACTCAAAAAATTTTTCCATAGATATACACACACTAAACTGAGCTGCCGTTAGCATTCAAATTCACATATCAAAACAAATAATATAGGAATTGAGAGAAAAAAGGTAAACTAGCCCAGAAAAAAGCTTGTGATGCAAATGAGAGAATTAAAGCATGGATATGCTGACTTTGGTAACTGCAGCATATACTAACTACATCTGAATGCTTTGGATCTAGTAAATTTTCCAGAGGCTGTGGAGACACAGCATGAAATGCTTTATTGAACATTAGTGATGATAGAAAGGACTGAAAGCACTGGAAGGAGGTGGCCTTGGCTAAATAGAAGAGAATAAACATTTATATACATATATAACGTCCATCAAAGCTAATCAGAACTTTGCTTATAAATCTGAGCACAAGGAGGATATATATACATATATAGACACACATATATATGCATATATATTTACTCTTGAGCTTTCACTAAGTTCACATTTATAGTGATTGTAAACAAGACGTCTTTTAGGTTACTGGTAATTTAAATGCATTAATATTTTAGGACATGCAGCTTATGAAAACTTTCAATCACTAAAGCTTTAAATTCTTAGGTAGAATAATTTTCAAACTGATAAAACTCTACAGACTTTTCCTTACAAATGAGACTATCAGATTTAACTACTCATGTTTGATGGAGAAATCCAGTTTTCACTTTAATATTAAATATTACATTTCTCCAAACCTACAAGAGGAAAAAGGAGAAAGCAGGAAAATGTAGAGCCCATGGTGGGGAGACCAGAGGGAGGGGAAGAAGGAGAAGAACAACCAGAAGGAGAATGAAAGAAGCCTGAAGGCACCACAGCACAACAGCAATTTTGGGAGACCATGAGGTCCTCGAGAATCGATGCTTCTCGTCGTCTTTCCCCTGAATCTCTGAAACTTTGGGCAATGCCAGGCCCAGGGCAGATGAACAACGCATGCTTGTTAAACTACCCTAAATTGACAGTGTGACAAAGTTTATTACTGATGGAAATAATGCCTTCACCAGTTTTTCTACTTTCTGGAGATTTTTATAGAGAATAAATGATAATACAATCATTTTTTAATTCATTTGAGTTGAAAATTATCCTGAAATTGTTTCAAATCAAGGATGCTCCTGTCTGTAGGGTATAAAGAAATATTAACTGTAATAATATGAAGAAAGGCTTGGAGATTGTGGACTTGGGATAGTCATGCTAGTACTTTCATCAATCTCCTAAATGTGATGCAAACTTCAGTGCATGTATGCACTTTTATATGCATATGTCCTATTTCTGGAACAAAGTCACATACAAAAGTAATTGATAAACTAGTGTTTAAGAGACAGCAGATAAATTAAAATTTTGAGGCATGTGAATGCCAAGGTAAGGAAAGTCCCCTCCCCTTTCCTTGCTTCTTTTCTTCCTTCCTTCTAATACACAATTAATGATGAGACTATATGCTAGAAATTGCACTGTGCTGGGACCTGGCACCTCTAATACACTTTCTACAATTATCTGGTTATTTATTAATCTCCCTCACTCTCTCAGAAACTCATCTATCTCTGCTTCCCACAAATATTTGTTTAATTGAATTGAATCAATAGTTCATAAGTTCCTATGCCAGAAAAAGGGAATCCATTACAAGATTTACAGGTTGAAAGACAACGAAGGATGAAAAAGCAATATGATCTCCAGCCTTACATAGTTTATATTCTAAAAGATAGAAGAGCCAATGAAACAAAGATACAAATAGCTAAAGAAATTACAAATTTCATTTGTTGCAATCTAAAAAAACAACCAGGCCTCAATAATAGAAAAAATGTTAATTGGTTAGTAATTAATTAGACTTAAGAACAATTAAATTAAATTAATGTTTTAGCATTGTCTTTAGAAATATATTAGGAAATTTTTTAAAAGAGAAACTAGAGTACAATTTCTTTCCTCAAGGAGATTTCACAATTTAATTTTGGACAGAAAAACTTACATAAGCAACCCTAATATAAGACAATACAGTACACAAATCTTTGAACACAATATAAGACTATATATATATATATATGTATGGGCAGTTAGAAAGGTTTAATCAAAGTTCTGCAAAGCAGTAGAAGGAAAGATTTATTCCAGTAGAGGGAACAACTTGTTAACAAATATGTTAATGGGAAGCAAGAGATCGTGCAAGGGTTAAAACAAGAGACAAATACCAGAAACTTTGCCATAGTAAACTAACTTTTAAAGAGGAATACCAGGGAAATGTGTACTAATTCAATTGCCAACAATCTTGATTTTGCATCATAATTTTACTTAGGCTAAATTCTATTAATAACTAAAAATGTAAATAGAGTGTTTTGTGTGTTACATGACAGTTGACATTCTATATATTATATTTTAATGATAGCAATATACATACAAATATTGGACATTTTTGTATTTATAACTGACAGTCAGTTATTTGTTAGAAAATTTTGTGACAAAAGTTCAAAGCTAATAGACTTTTCCTGGGACCCATTTTTAATAGAAATGGAGAAGCATAGCTGTTAAATAATATGTGAAATCTTTCCTGATAGACAAGCAAAACTTAGACATAATGTTCACAAAAAAGAAGCAATTAGATAAAATTTCTGATGGTGTTTTTTTATTACCTATGTTTAAGGAAAAGGACATGAGAACAAATTATATATGACATTTCTCTTGGAATAGCTGGGAACATTAATGAATATGCCCAAGGTAACTGAATTATATTAGCTAGTTATTCAGAAGTGAAACACTCTAGACATTCAGTCCTTTGTTGATGTGCTATCACCAATTTTCTTTTTTTTTTTTTTTCCTGTCTGGTTTATTACAGACAATTAAAATAGTGTATATAAAACTGATACTCTCAAAGTTATTTGATTTCAAAAATTAGTTTTTTTTTTCTAAATGGCAATTTAACATAATCTCTAATGGGACTTTCTCTTATTTTCTTTCCCTTTTAATTTTTTCATGTATTTCAGTATTATTTTTGTTGTCTTACATATTTTAAGCTCTTGATACTAAATTATATTTTAGTAATGTCATTTTTCACATGTATGCAGCATATTTCTTATAAAACTCAATTCTAGTCCAAAATATACTGTCCTGATTCTCCCTAAATATGCAATGTTAACTCTTTGCTATTGGATATACTTTTGGAAGAAAATAGAAAATAGACTATTTTATAAAATAGCAATGAAAGAGGAAGAACCAACGCAACATAATGAATTTGAGTAAGAAATCTGGTCACTACAATAGCATTTCAATATCTTGCTTCCAAGTCCAAACCAAATATTTAAAATGACTCTTTTTACAATTTTATATTGAAGATTTAACATTTTTTGATTCTATTCTTATCTTTATTGTTATCAAGTAACACTATATTCCCTAAACTGATTTATTTAGGGTCCTCAAAACAGAGCTTAACAGTGCACTTTTGATTACCCTTCCATCAACCAGAATGACATTTCCTGTCCTCTTCTCTTAGAATCACTATATCCATTGTTCAAAACTGGTAATCCTTTACTGATTCTTTAAAAGCTTCCCATGGACAATCCAGCTGGAGCTGATTACTTAGACTTCTGAGCTTTTATATCAAGGCAACTTTTAGTCATTGGCAATAAATTGTTTACTGTCAAGTAATATTTCTGCAATTGCTTTTCAGAACTTCTATATAGGACATTTTTTGGCACTATCCAAGTTTGCAAGTATTTATGTCACATCTCTATATAAGATTTTGTGGGAAAGAAACACACTTTATATATCATTTTTCCCTCAAGAACACAAAACGATGTGCTTAAGATAGGAGCTGCTGCTTCTTTTTTTTAAAAAAAAAATCTATGAAACTTACTTCATAGTAATATTTCCATCTATGAAGAAATAAAAAACTGTGATTCCCTTCATTTACTTATTCACATATTCTATCAATATTTACCGACTGCTACTAGTAGACACAAAACACGGAGGATACAAACACTGAAATAACATAATTTCTGCCCTCAATGTATCAGGACAATAGGCAGTTGTTCCTTTTACCTGCTACACATAGACCAAACTCACAAGAACTATATTCTTAGCTGTACCTGCTATTCTACAAGATTAGAGGTTGAAACTAAAGTGAATTGAGCATAGGTTAATTTCCATATTCAGGCTACTAAAAAAGATGTTTAGTTTGTAGAGAAGTTGGATTTTCCTTTTAATATGTTGATATTTCCATATACAATTCTCTAAGTTTCTCCTTGACATCTGTTGGAAAAACTAAATAAAAATAGATACAAACATTGTTAAATAAAATTAACAAAAAGGTCATAATGTAAAAACGTTTGGTAGCATTTTGAGATAAACAATATTTTTATTGGTTTCTGAGAGTAACTAAAACATACAGAGTTGAATCAAACACAAATGCACTTTGGGACAGATGATTCCATCACACTTGAACGTTTTCCGTAATTGAAAAAACGAATTCTAGGTGAAGCTAAATTATAAAGTTTAAATGCAATCATCAAAAAAACTAAGAAAGCATTACAAAATTCAAATTGTCATTTTTCTGTTGCTGGTTTAAGTGTTATTAATAATATAAGTATACGTATGTATACACATGCACACATACATTATAATACTATATCTCATTTTTCTAACTCTTACTATTTTGAAATTTCCGTTTCTGAAGATAACTCTCCCTTATACGGTAGATTTTTTTTTTTTATGTTTGGATTTATGTAGAAAGTGTAAACTGTGAGATCAGATATTACTAAGTTTTAATTCCAGCTATCCATCTGCATAGCTAGGTAACTGGGGTAAATTTACTAAAATTTTTTAAGCTTCAGTTTTGTCATCATTAAAATTATTATAATAGAAGATTTAATTGTAAAGATAGAATAGATTGATATGTATATTATCCAGCAAAAAGGCTGGCACTTTTTACTATTGTGCACTCAAAAATCATGTTTTTTATTATTATAGTATGAGTTTTACAGATTAAATTAATAATTTACAAATACTAGACTGAATAAAGGGTTATTAATATAAAGTATTTCTTTCTTGTTCTATATAATGAGTATGGCTTTGGCTTCTTTTTCTTATTAAGTGGGATGAATTTCTATTGTGATATCTGCCTTAATCAAATTATTTGAATAATTTTTTATATTACCAAATTTTTACAGGGAAAATTAAACATATGCTTCTGGGGATATTGAAGGTATTTTAAAAGTATGTTATAAATTGATGTAAGGTGTAAGAGACTGGAGCATGAGAGGTTTGGGAATAATAGTTCAACCTATTCTATCCTATGGTCCTAAGTTATTCTTCCAGAATTTTAGAATTTAAATACTTTCGATTTATCTATTACTTTGGTTTTCTGTTATGAATACTACCTTTTCCCATTGTTTTTTTCTCATACATTGCATTGTACATTGCATTTCCACTAGGTCTCTGAATGCTAAAAAAAAGAATGAATAAATATTGTATGGGAGAACTGGGATCTATATAATTGTGCTTGCTGGGTACAGATAGACTTAGAAAAAGGCAAGAGTGGTTATCAAGAAAAATAAAATTATAATGTTTAGGCTAGGTCATACTGTGATTGTAAATGTGAAGCCATCACTAGATTCAGAATGAAAACACATTCTTGAAGCTGCTTATGTGCATCGATTACTGAAAACACAGTTTGGATAAGACTATACTTCTAAAGGTTGTTGCCAGCTCTGTGAATTCAATTCCTAGTTTTAGACCAGTAATGTGTGATTATTTCCATTGGTTGATGAGGCAACTGAAGCCCAGAAAGCTGAGGTAGCCTAGCTAGGCTACTGACCTGCCTTTTTGACCACAGGAATAGCAGTCTCAAGGGAAAGAAAAAAGGTACACGAAACTTAAATTTGTGACTTTTCTTAAAATAATACCAGACTTGATTAAGCTTCTTTGCTACCCAAGTAGCAAAGATTAGTTGCTTTTTTAAAAATAAAGACTAACTCCTACAACATATCATCATCATTATTTTTATTAATTTCAATTGATTAAGCAACCCACAAGTCCTATAGATCTACACTGGAAAAAAGAAAATCTTCATATAAAGTCTGAACCTGCAATAGACAATGTGTGCTGTTTAGCAGACCTAAATAACTACCTTCCAACACAGGTGCTTTACAGAGTCTCATAAAACATTCCTTTCTTTCATATTAAGCTCTCTTAGGTTTTTACACTCACAGAATCATAGTCCAATCTTATATGAATGGTGACAGAGCAAAGGAAAAAAATCCTTACTAATCCCTTCTAATCTTTTTATCAAGATTTGAGATTTTGAAACATTTTAGTTATTAAAATTTGTCACTCAAACTTTACCTATATCTAACTGAACATTTGAATCATCTTCTGAGATATTTAGACAGTTTCATTTGAAAAATAAAACAGTGCTTTAGGCATTTCTTCAAGTGAAAGGTGAAACAAGGTTAACCAATGTTCAATTCCTGTTCTACAAAGCAAGTTATCTTTATTCAAATAATGAAAAGGAATTCTAAAGCCTAAGAAATGGTGCTAAGCAGGAGTCAGTCTGAATATGAAGAGACCCATTAATATCAAAATATGTTGCAAAAAATCTGATATGCTCTGTGGTTTAGAGAAGAAAAGAAAGAACAGCTTTTCTGATATTTTAAAAACTTCCAAATAATTTAGAGGGTACAAGTGTTATTTGTTAGATGGATGAATTGTATCATGGTGAAGTCAGGGCTTTCAGTGTACCCATCACCAGAATAGTGTACACTATACCCGATATGTGGGTTTTTATCCCTCACCCCCCTTTTAACCTCCCCCTTCTTAGTGTCCAGTGTCCATTACATCTCTTCATGACCATATATATCCCTTGTTTAGCCCGACTTTTAAGTGAGAACATGTGGTATTTGTTTTTCCATTCCTTAGGTACTACACTTAGGATAATGGTCTCCAGTTCGATAAAAATTGCTGCAAAAGATAACATTTCATTCCTTTTTGTGGCTGAGTTGTACTCCATGGTATATACAGACCACATTTTCTTTATCCACTCATCAGTTGATGGGCACTTAAGTTGGATCCATATCTTTGAAATTGTGAATTTTGCAGTGATAAACATTCAGAAGCACGTGTCTATTTGATATAATGACTTATTTTCCTTTGAGTAGATATCCACTAGTGAGATTGCTGGATTGAATGGTAGGTCTGCATTTAGTTTTTTGAGGAATGCCTATACTGCTTTCCCTAAGAGTTATACTAGTTTAAATTCCTACCAACAGTGTATAAGAATTACATTTTCACCACAACTACATCATGTTTTGGTTTTTGACTTTTTAATAATGGCAATTCTGACAGGGGTAAGGTGGTATCTCATTGTGATTTTAATTGGCATTTCTCTGATAATTAGTGATGTAGAACATTTTTTTCCTATGTTTTTTGGCTTGTATCCCTTTCTCATTAAGTTTGAGGAACCTTTTGATTTCCATCTTAATTTCATTATTGACCCAAGAATCATTTAGCAGCAGGTTGTTTAATTTTCATTTATACTTTGTGTAGATTTGAGTATCTCTTGGGTGCTTTTATATTGGTGGGTATTGATTGTTCTTTTCCGTGTGTAGAGCCCTTTTAAGCATTTCTGGTAGGGCAGGTCTAGTGGTGAAAAATTCCCTTAGTATTTGCTTGTCTGGGAAAGACTTGATTTCTCCTATATTTATGAAACTTAGTTTTTCAGGATACATAATTGTGGCCTGTCACTTACTGTGTTTAAGAAGACTAAAAGTGAGACCCCAATACCTTCTGACTTATAAATTCTTTGCTGAGCAGTCTCTTGTTAGTCTGATGGGTTTTCTTTTTTAAATAACTTGTTGCTTGTATTTCACAGGTAACAGGATTTTCTCCTTCTGTTTCACTTTGGCCAGGCTGAAGAATATCAGCCTTGGTGATATCTTATTTGCTGTGAATCTTCTAGGTATTCAATGACCAACTCGTATATGAATATCTAAATCTCTAGTTATACTAGAGATTTAGGAACTTTTTCTCAATTATTCCCTGAAATAGGTTTTCCATGCTTTTTGCTTTTCCTTCTTCTCCTTTGGGGATAACTGTGATTCTTATATTGGCTCGCCTTTCATAATCCCATATTTCTCACAGTGATTATTCATTCTTCTTTCTTCTTTTTCTCCATTTTTTACTTACTGGGTCAATTCAAAAGCTTTGTCTTCAAGCTCTAAAATTCTTTATTCTGTTTGATCTATACTGTTGCTGAAAATTTCTGCTATGTTTTGATATTCTCTAAATAACTCTTTCATTTTTGTAAGTTCCATTACCTCTTTTGTTATATTATCTATTTAGTGATTTTTTCATTCATATTCTACGTTATTTTTTTGTGATGATTTTCTACCATCTCATCAGTCCCATTCATCTTACTTGCCATCCATAATCTGAATTCCATATCTGTAATTTCAATGACTTCCTTTTGGTTCGAGTTCATTACTCGAGAACTATTGTGATCCTTTGGAGGTGTCAAGACAGCCTGTTTTTTCATGTTGCCAGAGTTTTATGCTGGTTATTTCTTATCTGGGGCCTCTTCTGTCAGGTCAATACGGATAGCAGATATGGTACACCTGTTATCCTGTGACTTGTTACTCGGTGAAAATAGGAATGTGTCCCTGGATGGCATGCTTGAGTACTATTCTGGAAGCCTGGCCAGGCAAGAGAGAAGCAGATGTACTATGAGCCTATAATACTGCTGCTCTGCTGTGTCTCCCCTATTTCCCTGCGGTTGTCACAGGGCCACTGTGGCAGGGTAGACCTTGCACAGGTAGACCTGTGCAAGGAGCATGTGCAAAGCGCAGCTGGCCCATAGGACAGAGCTCATATGCAGGATGAAGCAGGCCTGCTGAGCATGGTGTGCATGTGCATGAGCCTAGCTGGCTGCAGTGCCAGGCTTGCAGATGGGGCAAGGCACACATGGAATTCAGCACACAAGGCATCTGTGCAGGACAGTGTGGACCTATAGCAGGCAGTCTATCCAAGTTCAAAGGCAGCAGTTGCACTGCCTTTTGTCCTTCTTGGGACCTTCCAGACAGTGGCAGTGGTGGTCCTGCTGCTTGGACAGTGGGCTGTGGGAGCTGACAGGTGCATGCCCCATCTGGATCTTGTGGTAGGTGTGGTTAAGTGGTATCATCCAGACCACAACAGCAATATTGCGTCCGTGTCTCCTGCTCTGTGCAGGTCCCCTGGCAGCAGCGGTGTGGGTGCACCTCATTTGCCGATGGGGCGTTGGCAAGTGCTCCTCACTTCCTCCCCCTCCTTGCAGGGGCAAGGAGGAGGTAGCAGTTACAGTTTTGATCCCTGGGGTAGTAGTGCTCTGGGGCTGGAATGTCACCATGTTGCCAGCCACAACACGCAGAGCTCACAAGTCAGGTGTACCTTTTCTCTGGGGCAATGCAGCTATACAGCCTCCAGTCAGGTCTCCGTATCAGTCCAGAGGCTGCCACAATGGAGGGGCCCTCTTGCCTCTCCAGTTGCAATATCCTCAGGGGAAGCATGGAGCTCGAGGTTCTCTCCTCTGTCCCTTCCCCACATGTGGACACCTTCCCGCCCTACCTCTGGTCCTGCTGAGCAGGTTGTCCTATTTCTCTCTTCTTCACTTCACTCTCACCTCCACTCTGTTGATTCCCAGTGCTTTCCCTTAGACAATTGACCAAAAGGTGAATATATGTTCTCTTTTGATCCTCTCCACTAGAGTGGTGTTGTGCATGCTGCTCCTAGTCTGCCATCTTGGCCCCAGCCTTCACCTTTTGCGATTGTGTGATCATGCTCCATTCCCCCTCCTGGTGTCCCATTGCCATCCTGAGTGCCCTACTCACGGAGAAAATCCTTCCCTAAAGCAGATTTCATCTGCTGTTTTATGACAACCACATGTAAAAGCTGAGTCATAATTGTTTTCATATTTTTAAGTGGCTTTTTGCTGGCATTTTTCCCCCCTAGCTTTGATGAAATCTGGGCAGAGAATCCTATAATAAAATTGAGCTTTAATATTAATTTCTTAATGTTCTTTGATAATGTCAGGGATAAAATAAAATTATGCCCTTTAAGTAAAAATATTAACTATCACAGCTTGAGGCAGCATGATTGTGGGCTTTTTTTTTTCTTTAAAAATTTTTTTTAAATTTTATTTTAATAGATTTAGGGGGTGTAAATGATTTTCTGTTACATGGATAAATTGTATAGTGCTGACGTCTGGACTTTCAGTGTACCCTCACAAGAACAGTGCACATCGTACCCAATAAGTAATTTTTCATGCCTCACTCCACTCCCAACATCCCCCTTCTGGGTCTCCAATATCCATTATATCACTCAGGAGTCCGTACAATATCCCCGTGAATCGTAAGGCCACAAGTGAAGTTTTACATGGGTATTTATAGGTACAGAGTTCGGTTGTCAGGGGTAACAGATTTACATAATAACAGATAGTTCATTTTAGGTTACAAGTATTTCAAAAGGCTTCTATAGATCCCTTAACTAACTCTGGTTACAAAAACTTTCCAGGACAAACTTCTAAGTTCTAAGATAAAGCTATCACTTAACAAAAGGGTTAAACAGAGATATAGTGGCTCCATATTTCTTTATCTAGTTATTGCAGATAGAGACAGGTCATCAGAAGTCAAGCAGGAACTGTCCCTTAGGCTAATTGTTCTTAGCCGCAGGTCTCTGTCTCTCAGGTGGACATTCTTTGATCAGCTCTCATCCGATGGTTCCATTCAGACCTTGCTTTGTCCTTCAAAGCAGGTGAGAATCACTGGGTTAAGACCAACCAGCAGCATCACCTTGGAAAGCAGCTGCTACCGACCTTTGAGATGCCCTCCTGAGGTGGAGCAGCTTTTGATATGCAAACGAACATGTTCACATATTCTTTCAGGGAAGAGCTCTGCAAAACTCCTGAGACCATTTCTGTCGCTAATATAATAATGTTAATTTATGGAGTGACATCCACTGAAGGTCTACTGTGTATAATGTACTCTTCTAGGTGTTCTGTGAACATAAACATGAATGGAGCATGATATTTTCATCATATGTTCATACACACTGCTGGGATGTTGGTAAATAACACTGAAGAAGGAAATTCATAAATGGACAACATCATTACAGGAAAAACATAAATTAGAATCATAAAAAAATTCTGCTTAACTTAACCTCTCCTTACCACCTACTAACTATATGACTTTGGAAAACTTACTTAAATTCTCTGATTCTCACTTTTCTTCATTGCAAAGTACTACTATGCCTGTAACTTGACATCGATAAGACCTGTAAAGCTCTTAAATATCCCATAAATACTAGAAAAACCCCAAATACACAAACAAAAAACCAGCACCCTTGGCAGAGTTGTATTAACAGAAATAACATACATAAAGTGCCAGATCAGTACATGGATTATTAAGTGCTCAGTAAATCACAATTTGGGGGATTATGAAATGTCTATGGGTTTGGTAACATGTGGATGAAACATTTTGGTTAAGATGGATCCTTTTCATATCATGACACAACATTTAGTCTATTAGTCAATTTTCTTAATATCCTTAAATATCATATATACAAACTTTTTAAAGGGAAATGTTCAGTGTAATACGATCAGGCAATTATATATTCCCCAATTGGGTACTGCTATTGTAGGCGAATGCCTGCATTATTGCCAGATACTTGGAAGGCTAAATAAGACAAATATTGTGATAAAGATATTTTATTTCTGTAAAAGTTCTTTACAAAGAAACATAACATTTTAGAACCTCATCCATGTAGAGAAGACTCTTATGAAATTCAAAATGAAATAAACAAAAATTCATAACACTACTTTTCATGTTTTTATATTACAATGATGAAATAAACTCATCTTGAAATCAGATTTTCCAAAATATTTAAGTAAATTGATTTTGTAAAACTCAATAAATACATATTTTTTGGTTTCCTATCCAGGAAAAGAAAAGGAAAACTTGAGGTTTGCAAGATTCTTTTTCCTAGAAAATTCTTCCTGGTAATTAGAGACTAATACATGAAGTAGAACTATGTATCATGAATTCTGACCATCAGCAAATTAAGAATGTTTCAGCCTGGGATGGAAAGGAAATATCAAAGCCAAAGACCCTTTCTGGAAAATGCTTTCCATGATTTGGGTCTTAAATCTTGGAACCATTAGCAAGAGTGCTGTGGATGATCAAAACTGTTCATAGGTTGCAAGGTTTATTTATTGTACCATTTTCTACATTGAATCAATTCTCAGGAGCATTTTTTCACACACTCTGATTTTCACAGACTCAGGAAAAAGTAAAATATAACATCAAAATAAGATTAGTCTCTACATGGATGAATCAGCCATGCTTCATAGAATGCCTAATGCAGCCTTTGTTTTACCAAGTCCCAGGTACCATTTCACAACTACAAATGGTGCCCCGGAGACTGGGGACTAGTTTGTAAATTGCTGATTTTAAGTCAATGTGCATTTGTGCGTGTGTGTATGTGTCTTTATGAGTGTGTGTGTGTGCGTATGTGTGTACATTAGTATCATATTCAGCAAGCATCACTGAAGCTAACTGTAATTAGTCAGAGGCAATAATAGTGAGACCATGTGCACATGTGACATCATCATTTGAAAATGATGCATAAATTTTACTCCAAAATAGTAAGTTGGCATTATCTTGGCAACAGTCACAAAGGTACCTAAGGAAACAGTTTTCTCTGGGGGTTGTGCCATCTGCACAAGCATTCCAACCTTAATCTCTGAGAATTCAATATATATATTCTGCTCTATACTTTAAGTTCAAAAACAGATGATCAGATCCATAGGTGGTAAAATTTATTATTTTGAAAATCAAATGATCCAGAACTGTTAAGTCCTTCATATTATTTTGTTTTGATTTAATCTGATAACTATAAAGTTTAATAGGAATGTATTTTTTAAAATGTAAAAGTGGTGCTTATACACTGTGGAAACTAGAAGTTTAAAAAGTATTCCAAAGTTAACCAATGCTTTCTTCTAGATTTTTAAAATCTATATTTTATTTATAAACTTGGAATCCTATTAATATACCGCTTGTACCCCATTTCTTATACTATAAAAGAGGGTAATTTATTCCCACGATATTAAATGGTTTACTAAAACTTGCTTTCAATGTATACATAGAAATTTCCAAATATTATAATGTGGCTAATATATAAATATTAGTTTACCAAACTCCTATGTTAACTAGCTTCCATTATCTTCAGCAAAGTAAACTGTAAGAAACGAGGCTTCCTCATTTTAAAGAAAAGTATTTGTACCAAATAAAGCTGTTTTCTCAATAGATTATTCTTGATAGAGAGGAGCTGGGACCTAGAGAAATAACGTCAACTATCAAAAAGAACCAATAACAAATATTATTTTACTAATATAACTAATAAATTGAGACCAGATATTCCTGTACTTCAAAACATACACAGACACAATATTATCAGGGGCTGAATTATTAAGCAAAAGTGGCAAAATGATTCAATATTTAGTATACCCAATAATATGGTAACGTACTTAGGTATGGCTAGAAGTAGCTTGAAAAAACAAATCAAATGAACATAGACTTTTCATGGGGATAAACTTGGCAAAATATGCAGTTACCACTTACTATTCACCATATTCTTTCTCTCTCTCTCACCCTCTCTCTCTCTCTGTGATCAAAGGTTTGAAAAATGAAATCATTGAGGAATGGCTGGTTCATTTTTAACATGAGTTAAAAAAAGAGTAATATATATATCCTTAATAAAATATGATTATTTCATGAAGATTATAGGCGAATATTTTCTCTACCAACACTTGAAAAAGAAACAGCACAAGGAGTGCAATGCGCACTACCCGAAGGATGGACATATTTGAAACACGGACTTCGGTGGGGGCGGGGAACCAAGGGCAACACACGTAACCTAAACATATGTACACCCATAATTTGCTGAAATAAAAAAAAAAAGAAAGAAAAAGAAACAGCAATAAGTAAACAAATAAATAAATAAACTATCATGAGCAATAAAAGATCATTTTTATATCCATAATAATCATGAGGCCTCGCTATGCTTTAAAAACAGAACTACAGTGTGGTAACATGACTTCCACAAGTAAAACAATTTAAGGATAAAGTGGTGCAGAATGAAACATGATACCAAAATATGAATGACTGCATTACCGTGTCAACCAGTACAACAGGTCCAAAATAGAATGATAAGTGTTGACTCTAGTTAATGAAGACTGTATAAGGAAGTAGCTGGGGCTTGCACTGGGTCTTGCAGAACTGATGGATTTAGAAAAGATCAAGACAATAGGTTTTAATTTTCAGAGATGACTTATGTGAGTAGGAAAGAATTCCCCAGCATAGATTAGATAATAACATCATTTCTTTTACCTGTATGAGACTCTCTATGTATGTTTTCTTTGTAAATGATGAATTTTCTGCCTTCTCTAATAAATGCATTGTAGATGAGGATCTGGATTCTAAAGCTACTGTATTGAAAAATCCCTTGGCAAAAAGAGAAAGGAAGTAAATTTGACATTTCATCTTTAATAATATTTGTATTGTACTAAGTTCTACTAAACTAGACAAAAATATCCATGTGGACCTAGGGCAAATTGCTCTTGATTCTGAAATCCTTTGGCAAAACAGTAGTTTCAAGGCTTTTCAAAACATGATAAGTTGTGCTAAAAGATATGTGGAATTCTAGGCTTAGAGAATTACAAAACATTGATTTAGAATGACCAATATTTCAAATTTATTTCATTTTCTTTCTTTAATTTCATATTCTTTCCTACAAATATTCTAATTTTAAGCTAATTGTAATTTACAATATACCCATATGATGACATTTTAAAATATTTCTGATCCATTAAAAGCATGTTTAATATTTAATGTCATGGAAAATGACTACTTTTGATTTTTGAATTTAAGAGGAATGGTACGAAATGGTATATATACTAGAATCTCTATTTTGCCTTTTTCTGTTCTTCTTTTTATTTTTTAACTATTATATGCCTTCTCTGACACAAATTTCCTGAGACTGTAACAAAGAAACAAAACTGAACAGGGCCAGATCAGATATTGTAAACTAAATGTCTAGATAATGGGATAAAAATAGCATAGGAAATAGTGTAGTGGTCATTAAGCCTCTGATAAGAAGTCTCTGCTTCCCTACCACTCCACTAAGTCCCCCGTTATCAAGGGTACCAAAGTCTAAATGCAGTAGTAATTTCTCAGACGGTATCTTATTTGATCTCTCCCCATCTTGACCATTCCTGCCTCGTTGAACACTTTCTGAACTTGGCTCCTGGTGCATCACACTATCCTTATATTCCTTGACCTCCCCTGTCTGCTCCTTCTCAATGTCCAGTGCTATATTTTTTCACTGTTCAGTCCTCTAAATGAGGATACATGAGGTTTCCTCCTCAGCTTTCTTCTCTCTTATTTATATTACCTCTTATCTTGTGCAGTCTTGTAACTTTAAGTGCATTCTACCTGGTTTAAATTAGATAGGTTTTCTTACAAACAAAAAGTTCCCACAAAAAAGCAGTTTAAAGCAAGAGAAAGATGCCTTTTTCTCATTAAAAAATGTCCTGAAGTAGCCAGGTTAGAGCAGACATGGACGTTTCACACACTTCTGTGACCCAGGCTCTTTAACAATATGGCCACAAGATCTTTTCATGCTCGGTTGGAGACAAGATAGGTAGGAGAGAAAAAAATAAAAAACATAATTACACTTCCTGGCCAAATTAACTCCATTAAATTGTCTTCCTTGCAGCCTTGCCCCAAAACTGGTGGATACATCTCACTGTCCACCCCAGTTGGCAGAAGAGGTTAGGAAATGCATTCCATTTAGTATGAATGTAGTATTATTGCCAGAAATAAGAGGATTCTGTTAGTAAGGTAGAATTAGAGAGTGGACATCCAATAGGCAACTAGCAGTTTTACTACAACATCTTATATGCTGAGGACTTCAAAATTTAATTCAGCTCAGGTCACCCAACTACATACTGAATACCTGCACTTAGATGTTCAATGGCTGTTTACTCAAACTCGACCAAAATTAAAGTCATAAGTTTCACTTACAGACTTGCTTTTACAGTGGCTTTCCCACATCATTTTCCCAATTTCTTGGCCCTAAACCTCAGTTTCCCTTTTGATCTTTCTGTACACTCTACATATATTCCAATGTCAAATCTGTTCTACCTTTAAAATAACGCCTGACTCTAACTCCTTCTAACACCACCACCACTATTTTATCTCTCATCTAGACTTCCATGCTTGCCTGCCATAGTCTATTATACTAAATTCTTCAATGGTGGTCCACCAAAGATAGAATAAAAGTAAATCTTTTCCATAGTCTACTTGTATAATATATCTTCAAGTACTTTTCTGACATAATTTTTTTCCTCCAACCCCTCATCCCCAAGCTTCATCCATTTTAGCCACACTGGTCTCTGCTATTCTTTGAACAGGCAACTCATGACCCTGCCTCAGGGACTTCTACTCTATTTTCCTCTGCTGGAAATACTTTTTCCCCAAATATCCACAGATATCTTGAGGACTCCCTCCCTTACTTTATTCATGTTCACTCAAAAGGCACCTCTTCTGAAAAGCTTTCCCTGACCACACTCTCTAAAATTATCTACCTAACACATACAGACACACACACACACAAACATACACACACATACACACAAACACATACAGACTCATACAGACACACATAGAGACATCTACAAACACACAGACAACAAACACATTCACACTTCATGGCTTTCCCTGTGGTCCCCAACCCTGGCTCCACACCGCCAAGCTTCCCTGCTCCCTATCACTGGCATCACCACCTGAGTTGCGCCACCCCACCCCATCCACGGAAAAATTGTCTTTCATGAAACCGGTCCCTGGTGCCAAAAAGGTTGGGGACTGCTGCCCTTCCCCATTTTAATTTTCTTCATAGCACTAATCAAAACTTGTTATAGATTACCTATTTATATATTTTAATGTATTTATTATTTATCACATCATTTTGTATAAGCACTCGGAGGTTAAGGACTTTATTTCTTTTACTAAATGCTGTATGCAGAGTACCTACTTAAAAGAGTTCATAGTACATCCTAAGAATTTAACTTTCTCTCCGTAAGCCACATTTTCCTCATCTACGTATCAGAGTCCAATCTTTAAGCTACGTTCAGGATTTCAAATTCTGAGATCCCAGTGAGTAGTCAAGGAAGGCTCCTAAATACGAGTGCTTTGTTTGAACAAACATTTTGGAAAGATTAGTCTGATGGTTAATTGTAAGGGAGAAAATGGGCATGTCAGTTGACTGCTTTTAAAGAAATCAATTAGAAAGATTTTACAAGAGTTATATATATAAGGTTATATGTAAGAGGTCATTCAAACTCAAGATAGGATGGCAGTGGTGTGTGAAACTGTGAAAACAGTTACAAGAGAATTTAGACACAAATTAGATATGAGATTTAAGGAAGTGGAGCCAAACATAATTCCAAGATACTATTTATTGGTACCATGTATAGTCTGAAATGTTATAAAAAATACGTTTTCCCAGGGATAAAATTCAGAGATGTAATTAACAGGTGTATTAGTCTGTTATCTTTGAAATGGAATGAATAATTGACTTACCTGGAAATTCCAATTATGGATGAACACTGTTCAGATAGCAGGAGGCCTGATATTTTAACTTAATCTCTGTCTAGACACTAAACATCCAGTATGTAATCAATGCTTTAATCCAAACTAACTCATTTAATTCTTGCTCAAAAAAAAAAAAAATCTTCCACTAAATCAAAAAAGCTTAATCGAATAAAATCATATTAAATTTTTTACTGTTTATTAAAGCTGATAGACAATATCGTCCTTTTTCTTTCTCTATCACACTTATAAACACACCCTTACCCCTCTTCTGTAACTATTAAGAAGATTACTCTGTATTTATTACCCAATCACCTAGTCTTTGCTGTAATATCTGGTTTCCCTACCGTAAGACTGCGCTAGGAAGGGCTCTTTCTTCCATACTGTTATATTTCAGTTCTTAGCTGACACAGTATAATAGTAAATTTTTTCAAGTACCCCAAATTTAAACTAGTTTGTGACATTACAAACACCTGCACACACCCTTCTTCAGTTGCCTTTTATTCTTAACAATATGTCCTACTCTCCCTCCAATTCTCCTCTTACTCTCCACTTTATAAAGAAAATATAAGCCATCCAAGAGGACTATTTCTACTTACATCAGAAGCAATGGACAGATTCCCTTTATCCACTTCTTCCCCTGCATCATTCCTCTTCTTGCTTCTCCACCAGTCAGTATCCACTTCACCTCGAACTTCAAGGTTTGTGATGTTTCAATTACACACTCTCGTGAAGCATCCCTCACTAGTGACTCTTTTCCTTCAGATTTTAAACAAGCTCGAATCTCTCCCATTTTAAAAATACAAAACAAACAAACAAACAACTTTCCTTTTCCTCACACCGGCCTTTAACTACCACCCTTTCTTACAACGTTTGAATGAAGAGTCTACGTAATTCTAACATTCTTACATGTTCACTCTCTCACACCTCTTATTCATAATAAGCTGTAAGCAAAAACCTCAGCAAGACCACATCAATTTATTGTCCAAGTCTCTGCTGTTAATGTGAATATTTTTTATTTAACATGATCTAATGCAATCCATTGTTGACTCTCATCCACTTTAAAGCCGTCTCTGTCATTCCTCCATGGAAATCACATCTGCTTGACTTCTGTCCTCCTCTCTGTCTATTCTCTTAGTCTCCTTTATGTGGTTCTATTTCTCTCATGGTAAAAGGGCCACTACCAATGATACAGGTGTAACCCAGAGACTTTTTTTGACTTTCTTCTTTTACTATACATACTCTTTCATGTTAATCACATTTATTCCTTTGGCTTTAAATATTATTATATTGATGGATTAAAACAATTTATATTTATATCTATTCTGATTTCTGTATCTTGGCATATACCTAATCAGTATCTTGTATCTGCTCCTGAGTGCTATATAATACCTTCTTCTGAGTTCCAGATCCATATATTCAAGAGTTTAATACAGTATATGAAATGCAAAATACAATTATCAGTGGAGAAAAAAATGCAATGGTATTCTATTTTAAAAACAATACTAAAAATAGTTATTTAAACTATATATCTCACTGGATTCTCCATTTACATGTAACTAAAACTGTGGATGTTCATTTTATTATACATTTTGGTACATCCCTTAGCCTGTAGTGGGTACTCAAGAAATGCTAACTTACAGCAAATATAGAGATAAACTGCACATTTCTGCTCTAATCTATTTTCCAAATGATATGCGAAATCATTGCTACTAAATATTGCTTAAATTGATGATGTAGTCTCAATATTGAATTTTGTAGGATTTCTACTTATCACAGAAAATTTAAATTTTAATCTTTGGTTTAGAAAATCTCCTTAAAAGCATACAGTTCATCAACATCCTTTTGGCTAAATGTTTGACAAGTCTTAATCATCTGATTTTTTCCATTAGAAGCTATCTATGACTGATTTTGGAAGTACAATCAAAATCTATCCAAGCAAATTGGGTATACAGCACACAGAAGTACTCTGGCAGTTAGTTTATTTGATTTGGTTTCAGTAAAAACATATTCCCACGCGGAGCTCTTATACTGTCGATACGACTATCTGAAGAAAAGGAGGCCTGTGCATTCCGGAAAATGAATAATTCACACACCAAGTTAAAAAGTTGAGACAGCTAAATTCAATCACTGAAACCAAAATGAGAGGATTTTATCTTAGACCTTAAAAGGGGGTTATGAGTGGTTTTCAGCCTTTTGAATATTAAAAAGGGAACGTTCAGGTGTGAAACCTTAAGAATTCTGGAAGAAATATTGAGAAGATTCTTTTAGACATCAACCTAGGCAAAGAATTTATGAAGAAGACCCCCAAAGCATTCACAGCAGCAGCAAAAATAAATAAATTTGATCTGATCAAATTAAAAAGCTTCAGCACAGCCAAGGACACTATCATTAGAGCAAATAGACAACCTATAGAATGGAAGAAATATTTGCTTTCTACACATCAGATAAAGGGCTAATAATAAGAATCTATATAGAACTTAAGAAAATCAACAAGAAAAAAATCAAACAACCCTATCAATAAATGAACAAAAGACATGAACAGAAACTTTTCAAAAGAAGACAGAATAATGGCCAGCAAACATATAAACAAATGCTGAACATCTCTAATAATTAGGGAAATGCAAATCGAAACTACAATGAGATAGTGAGACTGGCTTTTATCAAAAAGGCCCACAATGACAAATTCTGGCATGGATGTGGAAAGATCGGAACACTCTTACACTGTTTGTGGGACTGCAAATTAGCATAACCTTTGTGGGAAGTAATTTGGAGATACTTCAAAGAGCTAAAAATAGAAATACCATTTGATCCAGCAAACCCACTACTAGGCATCTATCCAAAGGAAAAAAAGACATTGTATAATAAAGACATCTGCACTTGAATGTTTATAGCAGCACAATT
>NW_012148585.1:1375313-1375844 GCF_000956105.1 Propithecus coquereli
GTAAATAATAAAAAAGAAATGTTAAGAATTACTTTAAATAACAGTGCCTTTTTCCATGAAATAAATATTGCCTAAAAATTTAAAATACCTTCTAAACTGAAGACTCATTATTATAATTAAGCTCATCATGAGTATTCTATTAAATCATTATATATATTCTTGAAGAACCTTAAGGGAAAGAAGATTTTATACAAAAGATGTGACTCTGTCCATTCAAGCTGCTATAGGAAAATGTCATAAACTGGGTAGCTTATAAACAAAAAATATATTTCTCACATTTCTGGAGTCTTGGAAGTCCAAAATGATGGTGCTGGCTGATTCAGTGTCTGACGAGGGCTCACTTTCTCTTGGATGGCACCTTCTTACTGTGTCCTCATATGGTGGACAGGGCAAGGTGGTGCTTTGGGGCCTTTTTCATAAGGGGCTAATCCCATTCATGAGGACTCCGATCTTATGACTTAATTACTTCTCAAAGGCCCCATTTCCTAATACATCACCTTAGGGGTTAGGATTTCAACATATGAATGGGAG
>NW_012148585.1:1376928-1379485 GCF_000956105.1 Propithecus coquereli
AGAGAATAGATCTTAAGTGTTCTTGGCACAAGTAGAAAAAAGGTAACTATGGGAGATTATAGATATTTTATTAGTTTGATTTTAATAATCATTTAACAATGCATATGCACATCAAAACACTGTGCTGTACACCTGAAGTGTATGCAATTTTTATTAGTCAATTATAGCTCAAGAAAGATGGAAAAAACAAAGAAAACCCTGGGTTAGACCATTAAAAGGATGTTTTAGGCTATAGATAAATTTTCCCTAATATGCTATGAAATTACTACCTATTTTTCCAATTATTTAGTGTTTTTTTTTTCCCTAGGAAAGATTAGTTTTGGTTAATGGAGTTGTGGTACATTGTTAGTGCCCCAGACTCTTACAATACCAGTTTAAACTTTTTTGTATAATGGGATGTCTGTGCTATTTCTATCTTAAGGCCTAATCTACTTCTCCATCTTCTTAATTTTGGGCTAGCTTTCAGGCATCTTATTTAAGGTTATAGACACTGGCATAAGTAATATTGTGCAATTTGCAGACAATTGGCATCAAGAGGCTTGACCTCTTCTCCCTTCTTCACCTTGGATTGCTTCTGTAAGAGGGTCATATAAGGGAAACAGTCTCTGCTACTGGAAGATCAGAAGCCATGTGATGAACTAAGTCATTCCAGGTGACAGGCTGCACCAGTGACCACATATGCGTGGCAATATGACAGATTTTCCAGCTCAGCTGAATGTTCACCTAAATGTAGCGTCCCAGATAAGAATGAATCAGCCAAGGTGAAAACAATGAGGAACCACTCAGATAACTCAAAGACTATGGAGCAATAGTATGTCATCATACTAAAACTAGGTTTTGAAGTGGTTTGTTGGGAATAATCGATACTCAAACTGGCATCTAAAATTGAAATACTGGCAGAACAGATTAATAAAAAAAAAAAACATACAAAAACCTTAGAACTGGTAAGAAATGGAAAAGGAAAAAGAGAAAGCTGGGAGGTGGGTAGTCAGGAAGATCAGTGAAGAAATTTCAATTGGAGGTTGGAGGAAAAAAACCTATATTATATAGCTGTGAAAAAAATTGTAAACACTTGCATGTGGTAAATTGGAAAGTAAAATATACCTTGTGGCTCAGGCTAAAAAAGATTTTCAGGCAAAATGTTGAAAGAATCGTGTGGTTTTATTTATTTATGTTTTGTGTAATAACTATAGGAAAGCAGAAATAAACTAAAGAAGAAACTGTTCAGCTTGAAAACAGAATTTTGCAGAAATATAAGACTTCAGAAAGATTTTCAAGGTAAGAATTAGATTTAGGGAAAAAACATTCAACAACATGGCTATAAGTAACGTATTAAGAACTCAAATGTCTAAAGGAATGCTCTTTTTAAGTTCACAGATTTTAGACAAAGAAAAACACACACAAGGAACCTCATCCCTATCTGGAAGTGATGGAGATCATGAGGTCATAAATACTAAGCCTGAAGCTATAATTAAGATGATAAGAGGGGGTGTTCTGGGAAAAGCTTGGCAAATTTTGGTGCTTAACAAATTTTGCCTGTGAGAGAAATGTGAATAATTTGTGGCCAAAGTGTAGAATGTGATTGATATGGTTTGAATGTGTCCACCAAAATTCCTTTGTTGGAAACTTAATCCCCAATGCAACAGTGTTGAGAGTTGGGACCTTTAAGAGGTCACTAAGACATGAGGGGCCTTCATGAATGGATTAATGCCATTAACAAGGGAGTGGGTTAGTTATTGTAGGAGTGGGTTCCTGATAAAAGGATAAGTTTGGCCCCTTTCCCTCTCTCTCGTACATGTTCTCTTACCCTTCTGCCTTCCACCAAGGGATGATGCAGCAAGAAGGCCCTCATCACACGTGGCCTCTTGATCTTGGACTTTCCAGCCTCTAGAACCATGAGCCAAATAAATTTCTATTCTTTATAAAATACCTAGTCTCAAATACTCTGTAATAAAAGCACAGAACAGACTAAGAAAGTAGTAGATTATTTAAAGGCAAAAAAATCCTTCCTATTCCAGTATACACACTCTTGCAATGCTTCTTATAACCAGAACTTTGAGATCTATTTTTCTAGCCTCCTGGAGTCTTAGTTGACCTTGTGAATAGTTTTGTTACATAGAATATGGCACGAGTGGCCGTTCAACATATACCAGATTAACTGAGGGATGGATAAAGGTTTACTATGAAGAGAAAAGTAAAGATGCTCCAGGGAGAGTAAATAACTGTACTAAGGGTCTATAGAATTAAACAGTATGTGATATATTCAAGAATACATAAGTAGTTTAGATTGACTGAATATTTTGATGGAAAAGAAGCAAGACTGAAACTAAAGAGGTAGATAGATTTCAAGTACAAAGTCTGATGACTTTTGACGTTACATAATATATTTCAGGGACCTGCTAAAGAATTTTAATCAAACAACTGAATTGCCAGAATATTCAGTTTGGAAAAATAAATTGAAATCAGTATGTATGTTGGACTTCTGAAAGATGTACTTAGGGAAACCAGATGCAAGACATTACAAATATCCAAGGAAAAGATAATGAACATAGCAGAG
>NW_012148585.1:1389460-1391148 GCF_000956105.1 Propithecus coquereli
AAGAACACAAAGACCTCTGAGCTGGGTTTGGAGTTAGAGTTTTCTAACAGGAAAGAAATAAAAACCTGGGTGAAGTTATGGAGGTAAGCAGAGCCTTGATAAATAACTGCTCTGTAGATAACAGGAAGCAACCACAGCTAAGAGGGAAGGTTATGTGATCAGGTCTCTTTGCGTATAACTTTGAAGCTGTGTAGAGGTTGGCTCTGAGGAGAAGACATTCAGAGGCAGGAAGACCAGTTACACCAGCGCGTCAGTCATGAGGCCCTGAAACGATGTGTCAGCATGGTAGATTTGAATATTTCCAAAGAATAACTAACAATTGCAATTGTCTAGGTGAAGCCATGCTCGCAAACAATATTACTCTGGTAGAACTTGATCCATTCTTACAGTGCATGCGGCTGAGAATTTGAGGAATAATGCCTAGGAAGCAGAACTCAAATGATAGACTCCTTCATAATGAAAATAATCTTGGAATAGGTAGACATCAATATTAATGTTTTAGCAACCCTATCAACTCTAATTCATTGCCCAAATAGAATAATTTTAGCAGCATCAATAGAGTCCATACCAGGGAAGGAAGTCTTTATTTACTAAATAATTACCCACAAAGAATGGATTTATCCTCTGTCAATACTGAGAAAGCTTTGTAAAGCAAGGCCAGAGATATTGTAGAGTCCTAAAACATAATCACATCTAGTCATACTTTTGCCTTCCTCCAGGATGAGAGGGAGCATGGGAAAATAGGAAAATGCCAAGCAATAAAAATCTAAGACATAAACAAATAGTCTCTCTGAAAAACTTTTTTATTTGGCTATTTCATGTTCTGAGGTTTAGACCTATGATGACTTATAAGCTCTGCAAAAGAAAATACCATATATCCCTGATGTATATATAGCCAATATGTTGAGTGCTATTTCTAGTGTGTAGATAGCATCGAGGTAAATATAGATTGTGATTGGATATTTTCAGGCACAATTTCAAAGTAAGGAATGTTAAAACTGAATATATTCATAAATTAGAATAAGAAATTGAAGGAGTTAAATTTTCCATAGCTCCAAAAGCCAGGAAAAGAAGAGGATTTGAATGATCCAGATTTCATCCACCCAGAGTTGGAGTATCAAAGTCTGTGTGAATGACCATATAGCCACAGTGAAACTTCCTAAGGGCACTGCAAGTCATTAAATGAGAATTTTTTAAAAATGTTAACTAAGTTGGAAAAAAGACTCATACTCCATCTCCCTCTATAAATTTATGACAAACATTGAACATTAAAGTTTCTGAGAAATCAAATGGAAGAAAATCAATCAAAAATAAACAAATAAGCCTTAACTTCTTTATATTTGCTTCAGTAAGGTTTTCCAAATTTACTTGACAATAAACCCTTTTTGTTATGTAACATAGTGCTGCTGCAAGAAATCTGTGGGAAAAGTATGCTCTGGATACTTAACCGGAGACAAAATTATGCCCTCTTCATTTTTACATTTATAACTCTGTCCATATTTGTGCCATAAATACATACAGATGAATACACATTTCTCAAATATCTCATCAGAAATCAGTAATTATGTAGCTGAGTAATAGATAAACATTCTCAAAACATTTTTTGTTTTCGTTCGTGTTACTTCTTTCTTCTTTTTTCCTGATATTTTTATTTCTATGCCTTTTTAAAAAATGACTGCCAATTTTTA
>NW_012148585.1:1391198-1393610 GCF_000956105.1 Propithecus coquereli
TGCCAGATTGATTTGAAAGTGTTTTCTCTCTTGCCACTGGTATAATTCTCAGGACTGTATTTTTTTATCTTATCTATTGATGTTTGGCTCCTATGGCTTTATTAATGATATAAAAATCCATACAAAGCTAGATATTATCCAATCTAGAGGGAAAATTGTGTTATGTACTGTATTGTAGACAAAATAATTAGATTTTCCCAAGCTGATGTATTTTCAAGATAATTTAAAATTATAAAATTGAAAAAGATATTGACTTACTCTGAGGGCAAGAAACGCATCTGGGGTCCAACACCATATATCTTATATATTGTACATTTCTTTTCATTTTATCTCCAATTTTGGGATATTTCAGTCTGACCCCCAAAAAAAATTCTTCTAAAAGGAAACTGGAGACTGGCAGTTTGGAAAATGGCAGGATGATAAAGAGATCAGATAAATGGAAAAATAGAAACATTTGCTTCAAGTTCTAGAATACCAGTCTTAAAAGGAAGATAGATTGGATTGACACAGAACATACAAGAAGGCTCTTAACATTTCCATGAAATTATGATTGATCTAAATGACTAAGTACAATTTTACAATTTTGTAAGAAATCAAAACATATAATTCCTGTTATACTGCTGATAAAGAATGTTTATAAATTGGCTCAGAACAATGGTTCTCAGCGTGTGGTCCCAGACTATCAGTTTCACCATTAGCTGGGAACTTGTTAGAAATGCAAATTCTAGGCTCCAAATCAAGTCTTAATGAATCAGAAATGCTGAGGGTGGAACTGAACATTCTGTGTTTTAACACATCCTATAGGTGATTCTAATCATAATGTATTTGACAATCACTATTCTAGAGGCTCAAGTACTGGCTGGTATAGGGAACAGTGCAGGAGTTTATCAGATTGTTTCCAGTGTGTTTATGATTGTTTTTGTTAAATGACTTTTTACTTATCAAATAAATCCATATGATAAATGTTTTGTAGTACTTATCACCCAGTATGATGGTTTATATGTCTGTTTTTTCTGTCCCTGGTACTAGACTAAAAATTCCATGAGGCAGAGGTCCTGATATGTACCTTCATTTCTAATAACACACAATATTTGCTGGGAAGTGGAGAGTTGACAATGTTTATTATTTAATTTATAATGTGTCAGCAAATAAATGATAGCACTTCAAAGGTATAGCAGGTTTTAAACTCACATGTATGTCTTACCACCAGATGTGAAAGTTTTGGTGTCTGTTCTATCTGTCAAGAATTTAGATTTAAGACCATCGCTTTAAGACCATCCTGTTATGTGTCATTCACTGATGGACAATAACTGCAATCTATAACCTTCCGAAGGACAAAACTAGTAAATAGACAGAAGGAAGAGAGTTTAATGATTAATTTTTGTTTTCCTTTAAGTATATATTAACTGTTATCATAGAAGCATTAACTTAGCATATCAGAATATACTCTTTAAAAACATGCTTTTTAAATTTCCAAAATACCGTTTCTCTCATATGTGCAAAACATTATTTTGCATAAGAAAAATATCTGCTAAATTTAGGAAGAGGGATGCAATCTATTTTGCAAAAAGTGATCTGTTTTGAGATTATCAGTGTAATATTTACTTTTATGTGGAATAAATTGCATTTATTTTATGAAAAGTTTATGAAAAGGTACCATTTTTGTAAAAGAATATGTAAATAACTTACAAAATCCACTAGAAACAGTTTGAATATCAAAATGATTCAATATTTGCTTCAAACTGGAAAGATACCTTAACTTTACTATTTAGGTGAAATTTGTTGCACTGAATTTCAAAATTTATACACAAAACATTACACATTCACTTAAAAATACTTAATTGTGCCTAGGAGTTCTAGAAAGATTATCAAAACAAATTTTTATAAATAAATTATAATTTGGGCTTTACAGTCAGGACTACAGAAAATATTTGCAGATACTTCCGAAATTTTGAGTTTGGACATTATTACACTTTGTCCAGATCCAATATCAATCAATAACTGTACCAGAACCCAATTTCTAAATTCACTATTTTTTGTTTAAATTATTTTACTTCAATTTAACAAAACAAAAAATCATCCTACTTTATCTGGAGGAATATTATTCAGGCTAAATAACCATTGAAATTTAATATTTGAATAGCACATTACAAATGCTTTGCACAGTTTAATATGTGAGATATTCATAAAAAGCCTGTGTTGAGGGTATTATACTATTTTACAAATAAAGAGAATAAAATTCAGAGAAACTATGTGAATTAATCTACTCTAGCAGGTCGTATGAATAGGAGTGTAGGGACTTAAGTTTGTATCGTATATTGCCAAACCCAGTGCTTATCTTCTATTACAGCATGCAAGTGCTTACAAGTTGGTAGGAGGGATAAGGCAACTCCAACATGGATATTTTTCTTT
>NW_012148585.1:1394504-1396739 GCF_000956105.1 Propithecus coquereli
TTTCAGACAAATCAATTTATTCTTCTAGACCTCAACTTCTACATCTTCAAATAATTGAGGCTTGAGATAGATCAGTAGTTTTAAATTTTTCCTTTTTTATTGGAAAAATTTATAGGAAACTCAAATATGTAAAACCTCTAGTGTTCATGGTCAACATAGGGTTGAAGGCTATCTCAGACACCTCTTATTACCAACGCATACTTTCTTGGACTTACCTGACTCTTGATTCAGTTATCCTGGTAACTAGCTTTACATGAATTCCCATTATTGTCATGATGACCCACTTGAAAATGTCTACCTTCAACTCACTCTACGAGTCTCTTGTCTCTAGCTCTGGGAATTCTCTGTTAACATCAAGTCATGAGTAACCCTAAGGCGAAACGTTGGCCTGTTGGATATGGAAGCCACTGGATCAATTCTTCCCTCTTCCTTCTCTTGGAGGGATCATCCATAGGGCAGTCATTTAAACATCCTCTCAGAAGATGATTTGCTAAGAGAAAAATCAGTTGCTCTTGATATCAGGCAATAGCCAGTTGAGCAATGTACCTCCACATTAGATCTCTCTCTCCTTCCCTAATTCACTTTTTCTCTCACTTCTGCTCCCCAGAGATTTCACCCTCTATTAGTGCACTTAAGCCTTTGCTTTAGACACTATTTTCAGTGAATCCCAGGCTAAAAAAAGACCCTGAGTCATTTTTCAAGTTCAAGTTACAACTCCTTAGCAATCCCTATTAGAGCAAACAATTTCTGGTCCAACCTTTACTAACATTCCATAATTAAAAACATTTTAACATCATAATACACTACATAATCTACTTATGTTATTTCAGTCCTTCTCCCTTCACTAGAAGACAATTTTATGAAGCCAGGGAATTTTTTCTGTTTTTTCACTGCTTTACTTTTCAGTGGCATTAACCATTCTCTTTCTCATGTGATGAACGTGAATTTGACAGAATCAACGAGCACGTGACATATATTCTCTTGCTATGAACACTGTGGCTAAATGTATGATTTAATCAAGAGAGAAACCCAAGTGTAAATGTTAAGTATCACGAAGATCAATGTCAGAGGGTGAAAAATGATTAGAAAGAACATGTCTTCAGAACTGGTTACCCCCAAACTAATTAATAAATGCTATTTTAAACACATCATTATTCTCTATCCCAAGGGAAGAATGTTTCTTATTTCTTTTCATTTTTCAATTAAAATATAAAAATGGAAAATGTCCAAACTTACAAATAGATTTATTCTGTGCTGTCAGGCTACAGACTCATATGCTGTTAGTAACAATAGGACATGTGAAAAATAAATTAGTTTAACTGTGAATACTTCTCCTAACGTTTCTAAAATGACAACTTTATGTTTATAGGTCAAAATATTAGATAATGTGTTTTGGCCATATTTGTGAGGTTAGGATAATTTAGAACTAAAAATATCATTTGAATTTCATAACAAACTATTTTAAAGGTACTTAATTCAGTACAAAGTCTTTTGGGATTGTTGCGTGATTAATCCTAACAGAATATGATACCTGGGGGAAAATGCTATAGATAAGCAGAATTTGTTCTCATCCAATTGATTTTTAAGCATACAATTAGAATTTTACTTCATGCTTCTTGGTAATTAAATGCTTAAATATGTTAAGTTGCCCTTAATAAAAATGTGTTTACTATAAAATCATTCAGTAAATTCTTTATGGAATCCCTACTATGTGTCAAGCAATGGATCTCCTTCCTCAAGGAACCCAATCTAGAGAAACATAAAATTGCAGTTAATGCACATCCAAAGTATTAGTGGAATCAAATGGAAGGGAAGTAAATATATAGGGAAAAAGTACTCCTCACTGCAGCTGAAATACCGTATGGTTCTATCATCTCATTGCAATTATCTTACTCTCTCATTTAAAGAAAAGCCAAAGTCCTATAATAGCCTACAGGGCACTATATCATCTGGGCCCTCTTTACTTCTTGAATTTTATAACTCCTTGTTCATTCAGATCTAGCAACACTGATCTTCTGGTTGTTATTCAAACATACTAGGCCTTCTCCTGATTAAGACCTTTGGACTGGCCTTTCTCCTAAAGAGCTACACTGTTTTCCCCATGTACCCATCCCACAAACATTTGCTGAAATATTAGCTTCTCAGTATGCCTATCCTAACCCACCCAATTTAAGATTAAACCAACCCTTCTACACTTTCTTGTATTCTCCAGTTCCCTTCTTCACTTTTATTTAC
>NW_012148585.1:1399979-1402040 GCF_000956105.1 Propithecus coquereli
CCAATTAGCCTTCTGTCTTCTACACTTTCCTGACTCAAGTCTCACTGAAATCACCAGTGACTTTCACATCATCACCTCTCTCAAAAGTATATCGATTCCCACATGACTTTAAGTCTCTGCAGTACTAAGCACAAATACTTCTTAAAACATTCTCTACATTTTTAGAATATGGAGTCTTCTTATTTCCTTCCTTCTCTGGCAGATCCTTCTGCATTTTTTTTCTCATTAATGTGGGCCTATATTCTTTTATCCAAGCTTATACTGTTAGCCTCCTCCTTAGGTCATTTTATATACCCAAGATTTCAAATATTAAGTATAAGCAAATAACTTACAAATTTATATTTCTTATTTGTTGTTAACCCAATACATATTTATTGAATACTTGCTATTTACTAGGTATGTAGTGATGAGCAAGACAATATGACTGTTGCCCTTACACTTTAATGGAAGAAATACCTTAAAACAATAAAATCATGAAAATAAAAATATGCCTATAATTATGATAAGGTCTATAAATGAAAATTATAGCATACTATAAAATTGTATAGCAGACCTCTGTATTATCTTTGCAACCTTTCTGAAGTATAAAAAGTATTTAAAATAAAAGTTTATTGAAAATAGGCAGGTAAGAAGTCTAATATTCTAATAAGATGTATTGTCAAACATTATTGTCATGGATTAAATCTGCTAGTTAAATTAGAAAATCCTTTTGAGTTAATAAATACGTTATTAATAACTGTTTTAGAATAAAATAATGAGTGATTGGTTAATGTTTCAGAATAAGTTATGCCTAATAAGGTAAATTATTAGTTATAGCAATAAACATACATTTTTACCCTAAAAAAAGAGAATAATAAAAAATCCTCATGTGTATTTAGATATCAGAGAAGGAATCCTAGAAGAAGAGAATTTTAAGTTGAGACATTTATGTGAATTTCAACACACCTATAAGTTAATTATCTTCCCTTCTCTAATCTTCCTCTATTGTTTCCTATTTTAATAAATGTCATGGACAACTTTCCAGAAATTATCACAAGGAAAAGGCCTTACATTTAGCTTTTCCTCACCTCTTTATATACCATTGATCAACTATACTATCCACTTTAATTACTAAGTGTCTCTTGAAAACACCCATTTCTCTACAGATCCAGTCCATCAACATTGGTTCAAGCCACATTTTCTCTTTTGGTTTCCTGCAAAAAACCCCCACTATTTTCAAGTACAGGAGTACAGGCCCACCTGAAATTTTCATAAGGCAGTTCAGAGAAGTAGAAAGTACATTCTGGATAACAGTCAATAGTGCTAGGAAACAATAAGTACTAAAAGTGAACAGGAAATCCAGATGGTGGATGTGCAACAGCAAAATATGTAGTAACTGAGACATGAGTAATTGGCATAGACCAATATTAAATAATAATTGGTAACATTTGTAGGCAGAATAAACAATTATGGAATTTTTGAACAGATAGCATGACACCATCAAGTGGGCTCAGGTCCAGCATCAGAAATACAGCTCCAAAGGAAACTAACAAAATTCTAGTAATAAAGCCAGGGACCAGGGTAAACGTAGAAAAAGACAGAGAGGAGTTGGTTATAAAGCAGGAGTTTAAGACAGCAACTAGAAACTTAGAGATTCATTGACCAATCAAAGATCCCCCAGTCACAAACAGAGAAGAAATAGAGGTGAAAGGAAGCCCACTACCAACATGTTGAGTTTAAGGGAATAATATCCCACTACCTAAAATCTGGGCCTGGAGAAGGAATATCTATTTTCTAGCTTTCCGTTGACTTAGTCTAGAATGAGGGACATGAGCTTAGGTGATATGAATTGTACTTGAGGGTGCTCAAATCTGTGGGGATCAATGAGAAAAACAAATAATTGTTTAAATGTAAAGCTAACCATCCAAAAAGCTTCCACTCTAGAAGGAAGCATGAAGAACAGAGTTGAGGGAAAGGAAGATTAAGAGCCATGAGAACTGATTATCAAGCAACCAAATGGGAAGGACAGAATAAAAAGGAACTTTATAAGCAGAATAGTGTGCGTGTGTGTGTGTGTGTGTG
>NW_012148585.1:1404385-1405343 GCF_000956105.1 Propithecus coquereli
AGATATGGGTAGAGAAATCAGTGTTTAGACTTTCAAGGGCAGTATGCAGACACTGCAGAGTCAACATATTAGACAGGCACTCGAATATTTATAGCAGCACAATTCACAATTGCAAAGATGTGGAAACAACACAAGTGCCCATCAATACATGAGTGGATTAATAAAATGTGGTATATGTATACCACAAAGTTCTACTCAGCGACAAAAACAATAGCGATATAGCACCTCTGGTATTATCCTGGATATAGCTGGAACCAATTCCTAATTGTAAAGAAAACACAATTGTGAAATATTTCCTCTAAAATTCTCATGTCATTTTGTTGAGTTAAAAGTGGTAACTTCAAAAGACAAGTTAATAATACAGGTTTATTGTTTTAAATTATCAGAGAATTTTTTTAATCCATTCAATCTTTTAACAGACTTCTTTTTAAATAAACTAATTATCTCTGCATTTTTGATTTTTTATTACCCACTGAAAGTCTGCTTAAATTAACTTCTTTAGATCTTCAGACCTGAAATCCAACCTCTTCCTTTGAATTTGATGTGGTCTTTTTGGCCAGTGTGCAAATGGGCTAATGGGGACTTTGACAAAGATATTCTGAAAGTGGACAGTGCTTATTATTAGATGTCTGCATATTATTCAACATTAAAGCAATAGGAAAAAAAATACCCTTTCATGCTCATGAGTTCTGTAAGAACTAATGAAATGTACTGCAATTAGACCAAAAAATGCCAATTAGGGGGAAAAAGGGAGAACTGAATCTTATTTCTCAGGCAAAATAATGACAAAAGCACAATCTATTATAAGAAAAAGCTTTGAAATGGAACCCATGAAAGTAACTAAGGGAACAAGAGGAAATAATAATCAGGGAGGGACGACTGAAAGAACTGGACATTTCTTGAGACTCAGGAAAAATTCGCAAAGCCAATTTTTAAATAGAAACAATACAATACTTGA
>NW_012148585.1:1409081-1410535 GCF_000956105.1 Propithecus coquereli
AAGTTCTACTCAGCGACAAAAACAATAGCGATATAGCACCTCTGGTATTATCCTGGATATAGCTGGAACCCATTCTACTAAGTGAAGTATCTCAAGAATGGAAAAACAAGCACCATATGTACTCACCATCAAATCAGTATTAACTGATCAACATTTAAGTGCACATATAGTAATAACATTCATCGGGTGTAGGGCACATGGGAGGGGGAGGGGGGATGCATATATACACACCTAATGGGTGCGGTGTGCACCGTCTGGGGGATGGACATGCTCAAAGGTCTGATTTGGATGGCGCAAGGGCAATATACATAACCTAAACATTTGTACCCCCATAATATGCTGAAATAAAAAAAATTAATTAAAAAAAGAACATTTCCCAAAAAAATATGTGCTGGAATATTTGCTTTTGTGGTTATATTTTTCCCTTATTTTCAGTAAAAGTCCTCTTCTTCAGGTAACTATGTTATACAGAAAAAGTTTAATCAACAGTGTAGCAGGAAGCCATTTTCACAATTAGAAAAGCATAAAATAAGAAGCACCACCATCCTTTTTTCCCCAATATCTATTGTTCTCAGTGCCAAGCAAATTGGTAATGCATATGATCACTGTTGAATCATGGCAAGTTTTAACTGTGAGATAGCCTATAAAATTCTGCCTGGTACCAATACAACTGTAAGTAATGTTTACAAATTTACAATATTCCCAGAGTAGGAGATTTTGCGGAAAAAATATACCTTTTTTGATAAATTATGAGGAAAATTAGGGTTTTAATAATATTTATTTCATTTGACTAAAATTTAATGTGAATATATTACCAAAGTTATTGAAAACATAGGACAAAATATACACTATCCCATAATAAAATGCATAATTTATATATAAGGATATGTATATGTATATACTCATGTGTGTTTGCATTTGTATATACAACTATACATTATAAGAATCAGGATATTCATTTCTAAAATTAACATCTAGTTTACTATGAGAAATTGAATTGACTAACTTATCCATGTAGTATATCTTGGAAGTCAAACTGAATACTCCAAATACTAGGCAAACAGAAAAGAGCCTATATATTGGGTGGACAAATTCTACACAATAGTTCTTTTCACAGTTTGAACATCTATATTTGTTTACTTATCTTTAATATTTACCCACTATAACATGTTTATAGTCTGCTTTCTCCAGCTACAGAACATCTTCCACAGGGCCAGAGTCAACAATGTATTGGCTCACTACCTCTTACCCAGATTGCCAGACACAAATCGGGTGTTCAATGAATATCTGTAGGTCAACATGCAAGAGTGATTGCAGTTTATAATCAGCTCTTCAGTGCACAAGGAGCTGGTACAGGCTTTGTGGGCCCTCACATTTACATAACTGGGGGAACTTCTTTAAGAAAAAAAAAGACTATAAAGACATGAACACAAAATTACAAGGCATGTTCCAGG
>NW_012148585.1:1418216-1419289 GCF_000956105.1 Propithecus coquereli
GGAGAGAATAGATACCTATAGTATCTCTCTCCTTTTTTTTTTTTTCATTCATGTATATGAAACCATTTGGTCAATCTTTGAAGTATACTTTTGATAATACTTCTGGATATTTCAAACCCCATTCTTAGCTCCCAAGGAGGTCCTGGAAGTAGATGGGATAAAGCAAAACAACGCTTCTCATATTTTTACCACGTATTAGAATCACATAGTCAAATTTGTAAGAATCCGGGACATTAATGACTTCCCCACCAGATTCTGATTTCTGAAGACATAAGAACCAGTGATGTGAATTTTTAAAAATTATCTATGGTAATTTCCTTGCACATGATCCTTATACATTCTTGTACACCTTTACTGCTCTGTATAATTCCTGATGAATCACTTCCTCATTTAGTTTAACTTTTAAAACATGGTGTGGGATAATGGAGGACTCTTGCTGCATGGAGAAAAAATGTAGCTAACTGTAGGAATACAGATCTGCATTGACTCTGAATGAAAGTGAACACCAACTCTAGATTTTTACTTATAGAAAAATGATCAACATAAATATTAAATTCAATCACTAAATTAAATAACAATATCAAATAGCAACCAAGAACTTGGGAAATTTGTACTGCTAGATCTGGAGTCAAAGCCTCCACCCAACATACTTCAGTAAATAATCCGAGCAACCATCCAATGATGCCAGATCACCAAAACCAAGTATTAGTCCATTTTCCTTATTGTACTTAACTTCTTTTCACCATTAAATTCCGTATCCTTCCCTTTTAAACTTGTTTCCTGTAGCTTTTCTAATGTTTAACAGACTCGTATCTCTTCTAAGTAGCAATAACAGCTATATTCTCTGTCATCTTCTTTTCTTCTACCCTAAATGTGAACATTTCTAAAGTTAAATTTTTAGCCAGTTGTTATTTCTTGTTTGCAGTTTTTTCCTCTCTCTGTTTATATAATGCTTATTGCCTGTATACCAAGCAGAGTGGCAGAGTGAAAAGAACACCAGACTAAGAATTCTGAAATTTGACTGATTTTGGTTTATCCATATTTGTTTTTTGGAAAAATAAGTAACTTTCTCT
>NW_012148585.1:1419339-1421281 GCF_000956105.1 Propithecus coquereli
AGAAAGTCTTTTAAGGAAAACAGACATCTTAATTTTAAAAAACAGATTTAAGGCATTTTAGTGTCCA
This sequence comes from Propithecus coquereli, assembly GCF_000956105.1. Taxonomy (NCBI): domain Eukaryota; kingdom Metazoa; phylum Chordata; class Mammalia; order Primates; family Indriidae; genus Propithecus; species Propithecus coquereli. The sequence goes on from NW_012148585.1 coordinate 1,419,407, forward strand.
TGATAAAGTGGTTTGGAAATCTATCCCATTGTTTCCTTTGTTTGTGTCTAATCTATTCTCAATATGTATATTGCTCATTCAAGTAACATTTATTAAAATGTCCTTAACCTTTTTACCCATGAATCAGCACAGAGTAGCATATCTTAAACACTGCTACTGATGTTACTTTGTGGAGAAGTAGACACTTGGATGGGAAGGAATTGAGAATAATGAAAGATGAAAAAAAGGAGATAGTGAATGAGAACAAAGGAAAAGAAAGAAACAAAAAGAAAAGATGGGGCCTGACAATAATGCAATTGAAAATGACCCAAATACTGAAAACTGGGGTAATGAAAATCAGATTTCATTTAAGTTTCAAGATATCACTTATTGTTATAGAAGAACTTACTTCTCCTTCCAATTGTAGTATGTATTCCCCCTTCCATCTTTCACTATTTTAATTTTACAAGTCAATGGGCTAACAATTGCCTTGGCTGCTTTAGTACAGATTGTTTGATGCCCTTGGTGCTATCCATGGATAATAGCTAGGTTGATGATAAGTCCTTCATTTGTTTTAATTTCTGCTATAGAAACAAGAATTCCTTGCCTAGGCTGCTGAAATGGCCTTTATTCTCCTCAGATACAAGTCATCCATGATGACTGTGAAATTAAATATTTCAAACTTAAAGTAATTAAAACTTAAAGGTATTGGAACTTTAAATTATTCTGAGCCTATGAGGAAATGTGGCTATACAGCCTGAGTCACATGGCATGCAACTACAACACTGCAACTTCTGCCATTTTTTTTCCCTGTGAATAATTAGGAAGAATAAGCAGCATCAGAGATAAGACCCCCTCAGGTCATTGTACCTCCTCATGGAGTAATAAATAGTCTTCCGTGGATTGCAGCAATCTGTAACCCATCAAATTGCTGTTGCCTATGCATTGCTCTTGTATGGAAAATGTTGTAATCCTGCTGGAATGTCTCTGTCTCTGCCTTTTTAAGTGAAACCTTAACTTTTCCACTGCGGAACATTGTCCCCATTTGTTTGATGTCGGTATTTCTAGGTGACTATCCCCCATCTTTGCAGTGGAATCAACTCCATACTTAGTCATATTCTCTGAAACTCATTACTTAAGGTTGACAAGATCATTTTTTCTCAGATAACTGGAGAAAGAAGGTTCTACTGATAACCTGTCAGTGAAGTTTTCACTTAGTGGCCAGTTAGTCCCAAGCATAGAAGTTCTCCTGTTTCTCTGCAGCATAACAAAGCAAGATTTTTAAATCACTGATTGCCTCTTTGTACCATAAAATCTTACCTGACCTGTATGTTCAGCACAAAACTTCCATCAATTTGTAGAATAACGGCTCGAATCTTTAACAGAATGGTATAGAAACACTTAATGGCATTTGGACATTAATCTGTGTTAAACTGTGAAGAAATTCTTTTGGAATTGAAAATTACAGCCGTATTAATACCTTTCTCTTGTGCTGTGAACAATAAATGCCAAAAAGCTTTTCCTCCTTAATGATTAACTGCTTTTTGGAAACTGCTACCATTTACCACATGCAAATTACTTGCTTTGTAGATCAGATGTGACTAAGAACACTAGCTAGTTGGCTCTTGTGAATAGAATTAGAAAGTACTAATTATAAGACTAGCATACCACAATCATGTTTAATTTCTGTAACTCCCTTGATGCAAGATGAGTGAACCCTGTGTGCCAATTTGAGATGGCAACAATAGACTTTTTACCTTTTGTCTATTCACTTCCTTGTAGGATAGTATTGGAAGCAGGAAATATTCTTTGACTATATAACCTTAAAAAAGTTATTTGTTACAATCATAACAAAACTGCTAAATAGAATTTAGACTTTATCATAGTTTAAATATA
>NW_012148585.1:1421986-1424829 GCF_000956105.1 Propithecus coquereli
ACACACACACACACACACACACACACACACACATATGTTTTGACAGTATATTTTCCTATGCAGTTTATTATTTTTTGAGAAAGAATTCAACTCCTTTGGAATTCTTTTCAGGATAATCAATTACATAATAGACATCTAACCAAACCACTACAGCGTTAGAATGTAAATAATTTTAAAACAATGTTATAAAGACTGTCAGCATATTGTTTTGCTTAGGATCCATTACAAAAAGAATTTGCCACATAAAATAACTGTTTTTAGAAATTACACAGGAAAATAACGGGTAACAGTGGGGGAACCATTTCTAAGATATATTCGTATATTTAGTACATATTAAACCAGGACCTAGTGTGTGTTAGGAACTATGTTGGAGGCTGAATGACAGAAAGAACCAAGATATATTCACAACAGATAAAATTTATTAGACATCAAATATGTGCCATTTATTATGCTAAGAACTTCATATATTTATTTCTATAAATGCATTATAGCTAGCCTTACAACAATTCTGTATGCCATAGGTATAATTGTGTTCACATTCCAGATAAGAAATTTAACACAAATCAAATAACTTTCACAAAACAGGCATTAAGAAGAGTCCAAGCTAGAAAGTGGAGGTCCAGACACATGGTTTATAGTTCCAAAAAAGGAAAGGTTAGTGAATACAGAAACTAGGCAAAGCTTTTGGTAGTACAGCTCTGAATTTAAAACTATAAATCAAGAACGTTAATAAATTCTATGCAAGTTAAACTCCTTTGACAATATTATGTAAAAACTCAGCACTGGGAAAAGGTCAATTTGAATGTTTCAAGAATTTTTGCCAGCCCACTAGAGGGATTAGTACCCTTAAACAATGTGCTGTCTCAGCACATTGGAGCTTGTCCTCCAGTGGTCTGCAGAAGATTAATCCTGTTTCTAGTAAATAATTAATGTCAGGTACCTAACACAGCTTCTCAATAGTTAAGTGTGAAAGTTCAAGGCCCTTTCCATCTGGTCTAAAGCTGGAGGGGGAAGGATAAAGGATACTGACTGGGGGTCACAAAAAAGGAAGTTGACACTCTGATTTGTCACTGATAAAAAGAACCTCATCAAATCCACCAACTGGTTTTCTGCAGAATCACTGCACTCTTATCTTTAGCTTGTGTATCCTATTATACTGACCCTCCCATGGCCCTCCTCACCCCCACGGGTTCACTCCTTAGGCATCCTGGAATAGGAGAAGTAATGCAAGTTATTTCTGACACTATATCTTCCCCAACTTGTTGTAACCACCTTCTCTTTCTAACTGGCCTGACATTTCCGACAGTAGAATACATTCCTTTGAGTTAGAGTATAAATATGGGGGACTTCATTGCTTCCAGATGTATAGATTAAAATGGATACATTTTGACAGATGGAGAAAAAAATCTTTACTGGCAAACTTTTACTCAGCACAGATTATCTATAAATTTTGAATAAATTCATTTCTTAATTTGACTTTTCTGCACCTCAAATGAAATGATAGGAGAAGATGATCTTTTAAAAGTATTTTTAGCACTGACATAGCAAGAATCTATAAAGCTAGTTAACAGAAAAGATTCAAAGCTTACCATTGATTTAATAAAAATGCATTGAGACAGATTGTCATTGTTATTGGACAGGGAAATACATAGCACAAATGTTGATGGGTCTGTCCTGGATGGGTTTATGTCAATAATATATAGGATGGGAGTACACCAGCTTATTGACTTTTGTTTCTTTTAGGTGTTAGACTTTTAAAGATAAAAGGTAGACTCTATTGTAGAATAATATAGGATGTGTTTGCTGCTTTTCTACACTTGGAGGCAGGATTTTACTTATCCACTTCTAAGACGTGAATAGGTTTGGGAGGTGCTAAAGCCTTCTTCATAAAGATGGAAATATTGCTGTACACCATGAACAGCATTTTTATTCTTTTTACTGGTCATAATTCTGGAATAATCATTAGTGAACAACCTGAAACTTCTGAGTATGTTTGAGAACATTTATTTTAGTGCTAATGTACTATCCTTTGACTCCCTATTTGGAAAATGCATCAGTGTTTATGATTTAATAATTCTATCTTTTGGAATTAAGATACTGTCAAAATTCCTATATTTTTCACTAACCTGTCATTGTTATATGCAAAACATTTGACAAAGGTAAATATTTTACATTAAACTAAATTAAGTATACATTCATTATCATGCCACAATATAAATTTCTTATTCTTTTTTTTTTTTTTATGACAGCCTGCCATTGAAAACTGCGTATTTTTTGAAAGCGTCAAAGCATAGATGGTCCCTAATCTCAACAACTTAATTCCTGCCTGTGAATGGGTGAGGAAATGGGAAAAATCTGTGAAAGATTCATTGCAAACAAACCTTGAAGGAACTGCAAATTAGTATAATGAGAGGACTTATGTCTACTAACACCCTGTGGATATCAGACTGAAAACTGAAGGCGTTTTTTGTCCCATTATCATAATAATATTTCCAGACTCCTTTATATAATCAATTCATTAAAACATTAAATTGGCACAACACTGATTGCACAAAACAGAGTAAAAGTGAAACAAGGTAGAAATATTTCACTGAGTGGGAAATTTCAGCAGAAGATCTTCATAGATTTATTTCATTTGGTTTCAATTTAAGTTTCCAAACCAAGCAAAATTTTAGCATTGTCTTCCATTTTAAGCGAAGAGCCGAACATTTTCAGAGCTTATTTTGTTATTTTTTTAATATTCATTAGGTTATTTTTACTGTTTGATTAAATAATTACCCATTTGGGGGGGAGGTGGCAAAGGAGAGAATAGATACCTATAGTATCTCTCTCCTTTTTTTTTT
>NW_012148585.1:1428074-1429727 GCF_000956105.1 Propithecus coquereli
TGTGCATTAAAATGATGTATAACATAACTACATTTAAAAATGTATTCCAATATCAAACAGCAAAGTTCAACAATGCTAAAACTGCAATTACTTTTGCACCAACCTAATATTTAAATTTTACTCATGTTGTTGCACAGATTCATAGTTTTTTACTTGTATGGGTGTACCACAGTTTTGTATATCTTCCCTTACTGAGAGATGTCTGGGGCGTTTTCAGTTTGGGGCAATTATCAATAAAATCTCTATAAACATTTGCATATCAGTTTAAAAAAACATAAATTTTCATTTTGTTTGTGTAAACTCTTTTAAGTAGAATTGCTAATTTTTATGGTGTTTGTTTAACCATAAAAATAATTCCCAAACTGTTTTCCAAACTGGCTGTTCCGATTTCCATCATATGAAAGTTCCAAGTGCTCTGTATCCTCTCTAACATTTGATATTATCATTTATTTCAGCTTTAGCCATTTTAGTAGATATAGGTAGATATAGGATTATATCTCACTGTGGTTTTTATTTACAATTACCAAATGAGTAATGATATTGATAATATTTGATTATGTTTATTTGCAACCTATACACTCTCTTGTATGAAGAGTCTTTTCCAATATTTTGCCCATTTTTAATGAAGTTGTTTCTTATTGTTAATTTTTAAATGTTCTTTATATGAATTTATCATATACCATATATTTTAATACGTAAAATTAAAATTTTTACCTCCCTGTGACTTGGATTTTTATTCTCTTACCAATACATTTCACAGAGAAAATAATTTTAATTTTGATTATTTAATTTATTTTTCAATTTTTTTCCTTCATAAATATGCCCTTGGTTTTGTATCTAAAATTTATTGCCGATCTGAGGTCAGACAGATTTTATTTTATGTTTTCTACTAGATGATTTAAATTTTACATTTTACCTTATGATCTGTGATCTATTTTGAGTTAATTTTTATGTAAGGTGCAAAGTATATGTTAAACAGATTTGTTTGTTTATTATATGTGAACATATTCTTTCATTAGTAATTGTTGAAAAGACTACCATTCTTATTGAATTACCTTTAAATCTTTGTCAAAAATGAGTTACCTATATTTGTATGGAGATTTTAATGAATTCTCTACTTTGATCCATTGAACTATGCATCTGTTTTGTTTTTTGTTTTTGTTTTTTTAATTTGTTTTTGCTAATACCACACTGCTTACTATTGCAGCTTTGTAATAAGTCTCGAAATTTTGTAGTGTTAGTCCTTCAACTTTGTTCTTTAGAATCGTTTTAGAAACTCTGTTTTTTTTTATTTTGGACCTCACCTCTCTGATGAGTTACAGAAAATTGTGTATTTTCAGAATATCTAGCATATTTTTCATCATGTGGGTAGAAATGATGCTTTTCTAGTTTTGCACATATTAAATGGGAAGCAAAAGTCCTTAATTTTGTTTTATCATCATGTAATTAAATAGAATCCTTTTTGTTTTATTATTTCTTAAGGCTCATTAGGATTTTTTTCTCAACTGTTTCTATAAATGAAAGAAATATGCTTTTTTCCTTTTTCACTTTTAAGTAAGATTTGTACATGAGCTATAACTCCTCTCTCAATGAGATATATTCCCAATAGTTCCACCATTGTTAGTAAGGTTTGACAAGTTTACCAATAAAAGA
>NW_012148585.1:1429817-1431402 GCF_000956105.1 Propithecus coquereli
TTTTCCTTGCTTCTTAGGAGATCTAGTTTTAGTTACCTTGTAAATAGATGTAATATTTCCCATAGTACACTCACTACTTATACAGACACATTTTGTTCCTAATTAAGATTTATTTTTCATTTGTTAAAATTAGGGCATAATTTATATGCAGTGAAATTAACCCCTTTTAGTGAATAGCTTTATATTGACAAACATACAATGTTTGTGACTGCAACCACAATAAAGATAAATCAGTTCTATCAACCCCATGATTCTGCGCCATTTGAGGCTTCATCAGCCTTCCTATTTCCAGCCTTGGAAACTACTGATCCCTCCAGTTTTGCCTTCCCCAAATGACATATAAATACATATAGTTACATATAGTATGTAACTTTTAAAATCTGGCTCCTTATATTTAGCATAATTTATTAAGGTTGATGCAAAAGTAATTACAGTTTGGGACCATGAATTTTAAATCATTATAACTAGGTTCAAACACATCTTTTTTAATCAAAATAGGAACCATTACAATCAACACATTCTTGCCAATGAGAAATAAGTTTGTCTATTCCTGTAGCATAAAAATCCATGCTTTGGGATTTCACGAACTCTTGGAAACCATTGTCTGCGTCCTGCTTGTTGTGAAAGCATTTTCCCTGAAAAAGGTTATCAAGATGCTTGAAGACATGGTAGTCATTTGGTGAGAGGTCGGGTGAATATGGTGGATCAGGCAAAACTTTGTAGCTCAATTCGTTCCACTTTTGAAGTATTGGTTGTGCGACGGGGGTCGGGTGTTGTGGAGAATTGAGCCCTTTCTGCTGACCAATGCCTGCTGCAGGTATTGCAGTTTTCAGTGCATCTCATCGATTTGCTAACCATATTTCTCAGAGGTAATGGTTTCGCTGGGGTTCAGAAAAGTGTACTGGATCAGACCAGCAACAGACCACCAAACAGTAACCATGACCTTTTTTTGGTGCAATTTGGCTTTGGGAAGTGCTTTGGAGCTCCTTCTTCATTCAATCACTGAGCTGGTGGTCACCGTTTGTCGTGTAAAATCCACTTTTAGTCGCGTGTCACAATCCAATCGAGAAATAGTGTGTTGTTTCATATAAGAAAAGAAGATAACACATCAAAACGACGATTTTTTTGGTTTTTGGTCAGCTCATGAGGTACCCACGAGCTTTTTCACCTTTACAATTTGCTTCAGATGCCAAATGACCATGAAATGTCAGCGTTGAGTTCTTCAGCAACTTCACGTGTAGTTGTCAGAGGATTAGCTTAAATGATTGCCCTAAATTGGTCGTTGTCAACTTCCAATGGCCAGCCACTGTGCCCCTCATCTTCAAGGTTCTCTTTTCCTTTGCAAAACTTCTTGAAATACCACTACACCGTACATTCGTTAGCAGTTCCTGGGCCAAATGCACTATCGATGTTGCTAGCTGTCTCTGCTGCTTTATGACCCATTTCAAACTTGAATATCGCTCAAATTTGCTTTTTGTCTAACATCATTTCCATAGTCTAAAATAAACATAAAATAAACAGCAAGTAATAAGTCATTAGCAAAAAAAAACATAAAGCCAGAAGTGTGCATTAAAATGATGTATAA
>NW_012148585.1:1432828-1433873 GCF_000956105.1 Propithecus coquereli
TATTCCCAATAGTTCCACCATTGTTAGTAAGGTTTGACAAGTTTACCAATAAAAGATAGTTGCATTGTGCTTTAACCTGCATTTTCTTTTTTTAATACACTCAGAAGGGATGTGAAGTAGATCTTCTATTCTCTTTCTCTAGCTGAGGAAACTAAAGCATTTTAAGACTAAATAATTGGCAAAAGATTCCAACATGTTAAAGCCAAGGTGTTAACCAATGTCCTTAATCCATCATTTATGTGGCATAAGATTTGAAGTTAATTTACTAAAGTGGAATGTAATCATAAGTTACTGTGAAATTTTAAAGAAGTGGAACCATATGGTCTTAGGAATGTAGTTTTCAAATGATGACTTTGAAAAATATCAATAGTTCTTTGATGTTAAAAGTTGAAAAATCACATAATACCCCCATTTTCTATGGTTCTGATATTTGAAATCACTATTCCACAGATTTTTCAAATTGTTTTGGGTGAACTTCCAATATTAGTTCATAGAGACATGAAGCTGATAATTTAAATTTATGTACATATAATTTAAGACATTCATTTTTCAGCATTTAAATGAACATAGTGTATCTTTCAACATCTAGCATCTATTTCTATTGGCCATTTCCTTATATACTAAAAAATAAGTGATCATATTTATACTCATATCTCTATATTCCTAAGGAATATTAGACATTAGCATTCATTCTACAGGTAGCTGATTGTTGAAAACAGATAACAAGCTTTGATTTCTTCATTTCTGTTGTATGTATTTCTAAAAATATGTTAAAATAGCTTATTTTATTTTGGATTGCAAAATTTTCTTAAAAAGTTAGTTTTATCATAAATGGATTATGCTGAGATTTCCCTTCTATGTAAATATGCAAAATTAAAATAATGTTTATTTTACCGTTTAAATATATCCAGTAAAGATATATAGAGAATATGAAAAAGTAGATAATTAATAATACATAAATGACTGGTTTACCTTTTTAAATGTCTGTCTTTGTGATTTCAGAGTAATATCTACACACATAGTATTATATAAGATACATTCAACA
>NW_012148585.1:1434428-1436003 GCF_000956105.1 Propithecus coquereli
TTGTAGTGGGGGAAGGGTGCGTCTCAAACCATGGTTGGGATGTGACAAAGTCTTAACACGTAACCAAAATGTTTGTACCCTCATAATTTCCTGAAATAAAAAAAAAAAAAAGAAAATTTAAAAAAATCACAAAATTTCAAAAACTTGCATAGTTCAGAGAAAAATAAACTTTAAGTTGGGCAGTGACAAATTGCAGAGAGCACCCCCCTCCCCCGCCCCTGAGGCTCCGTAAAACTGCCAACCGAACTACACTGAGTACCAATCTGATGCATTTTGGACCACCTGTCTTTAAGTTTCCCTCTTCCACATTCCAAGTGCAGGCCCATACTTAACCATGACTCCCCGTGATATCTGTGTTTATGAAGAAATGCAACATCTGGTCCTACACCAAAATCACAAGACTTTGTTCACATTCTACACTACATCGATATTATGTTAGGCTCAAAGTTTCATGATCTCATAAAAACATATCGAGATTGAATTCACTTTGCCTATCACATCTATTTTCCTAGAAAAATGAGCAGAGTGTTAAACCCTCTCCTTCCATGATAGTTAAGCATTCTCTCCTGTATTGTTATCTTCAAAGTTCTCTACCTTTTATAATGCTGACCCGACTCCCATTCTCTCCTTGCTCTCCCCAAACCTACCACTCTGCTCTCCAAAATTCTTACTCTTTAATTAGCCAAACCACCTATACCCTTAACACATTTCAAAAAATTTTACTTTTCTTTGGCATAAATAAATTTATGTGAACCTCAAATACCATTTCTCATATAGCTCTATGAAAAACAAGGACATTATTTTCTTATCCTCATATTTCTCAGCTGAGGCTGATAACTTATGTGCTCCCTGATGCCACTTTAAGATGACTGTTCTGTCAGATTATTGGAATCACTCTTTTACTTCACAATTTTTATCACCTCAACTTCTCTCTTCTTCCTGGGAGGTTTCAACCTCAGCATAAACTCCTCAGCCACACACATTGGTCTCTCGGTTCCTTGACCTCCTCATCTCCAATGACTGTCTCCTTTGTACCTTGGCCACCTGCTTCCAATCCAACATCCACTGTTTTCATGAGTTCAAATAACCCACTCTCTTATCATAATACTCCTCTTTCCTGCTTGTTTGTCCAGCCAGTCCTGTTATAACTGTTTCATAACACGACCGAAACCTTAGGTCATCTTGTCTTAACACCCGCATTCCACCCCTAACATGCAGTGTCAGTTCAAATGCTCCTCATTTTAGGATTGCTTCTTGACCTCTGTCTTTTCATTTCACTCTGTGCTCAAACTCCAAACATATTTAATAACTAAAATAAATACTTACCATCTTGTTTTCTTTTCTCGTACCCCCCAAAATGAATGATATTTAAAAAAAAATCAATCATACCGTAGGACGGATTGCTACCACCACATATGCATTGTTCATTTTATGCAACAGTGTATTAAACCATTCCATATTCCTCACACATCCAACTCCTTTTCATCTTTTACCGAGAAAAAGATCCTGTATTCAGAAATAAAGGAAGCTGCCAGATGGGAACCCCTTCAGCTTCCTATCCAGAGATCTGCCTCC
>NW_012148585.1:1437348-1442022 GCF_000956105.1 Propithecus coquereli
AAATAAAGAAAATGATATATGATTGAAACAACAGCCACATAATTTTTAAAGTGTATGTGTAACCTTGTTGTCTTAGGCAATGATTTCAATTTCCTGTAGCTCTTCACACCTCACCTCAAACCAAGATGAGCAGAAGCCTAGAGAAACACAAATAGCAGTAGGTACAGAGAAAGCATGTGAAATACGTCCTAATACTGGTTGCTGTCTTTCAGGATCCTAACTCTATCAAGAACTTCTCTCACAGACCTATAGACTATTTGAATATATGGATCAGTCGGATACAATCAGAAAACAGAAACTACATAGTAATTTGTATAGGGAAAGCTTAATATAGGAAATTATTAACTCTAACAAAATATTGGCTAGTGTGTTAGTCAGGGTTCTCCAGAGGAACAGAACCAATAGAACGTATAGATGGAAAGACAAAGATTTATTTTAAGGAATTGGCTCAACAAATTTTGAGAGCTGGCAGGTCTGAAATACACAGGGCAAGCCAATGGTCCGGAGATTCAGGTAAGTGTAAATGATGCAGTCTTGAGCCCGAAGGCTGAAAACTCAGGCAAAATTACTTTTTTTAGGAAACCTCCATATTGTCCTTTTAAGGCTTTCCACTAATTAGATGAGGCCCACCCACGTTATAAAGGACAGTCTGTTTTACTTAAAGTCAATTAATTGTAAATGTTAATCACATCTAAAAAATACTTTTACAGCAACATCTAGAGTAGCATTTGAAGAAACAACTGGTCACCATAGTTTAGCCAAGTTGACCCACAGAATTAACCACCATGGCTAAAAAGGAGTAAAGAGAACTCTAAAGAATATGAGTAATAGTAGACAGAAGGAGTAGCCGGTACCCCTTAGACTAAAATAAAGCACCTGAAAAAGAAAATCGTCTGTCCCACGAATGAGATTCAGACATCGCTGAAGAATAAATGACCATTCCCCACTTGATGACAGAGAAGTAGCTGTGTTACTGCACCAGTGGAACTTACTAGACATCTGTCGTCTACATTGCCATGAAAAGCCATGTCATATCAGAGGCGCTCCGTTATGGAACTGCTGGAGTAGGGAGCAAGGGGAAGCTAGTAGTCACTGGATGTAGCTGACTGCCCTGTGCTACAGAACCTGGGAACTGAGGAAGCCACCTATATTGCAGGAGCCTTGTACAAAAAAGGTACTCTCACAATGTGGGATCCAGTTGCTGGAGAAGCCTTGAATATTGCTTCAGTCAGATGCCAAAGAAGCTGCTTGGGCCGCAGAACCGGGCACTAGAAAACTTTCCACACTGTAAGGTTGACTCTGAGGAAGGCTTATGTGCTGCAGGAGGCTGCCAAAAAAAACATCAGAACCAGGAATGGAGGCCTCTTCTTGCTGTATTGTCTCTCCATCACCATCTACTGACAAAGCTTTAGGTTTTTCAGCTGACAAAAGAAAAGTATTTAAAAGGGCAGAGCCCTTGCTGCAATGATAAGTGGATTTCCACCTGAGATGCAATAAATGCAAAACTGTCACAAGCATTGTGTGTGGTAACTTCTGGAGGCTATCCCATGCAATGAGACCTAAAAACTAGAGAAGCAAGTTTAATAAAGAGCTGCGATGGAACTGGGTAAGCAAATTTGTGCCTTCTAGTTCTGCCCTTACGTCCCTATGATGTATGATGAAGCCGTCTATGGGAAAAATGTCAAAGAACATCATAAATGAGGGTGTCATTAGAAGTAGATTTGTATTTGGAAATATTGCTGCAGGCAGGTACAAAGAGCCAAAATTATTAAGCTAGAAGAGCTAACTGTCTTTCAGAAGTAGATCGTCCATCAGAGTTAGAAAATTCACGGTAAAAGTTGCACTACTATTCACTCTTTAATTCTGAGTCATAGCCTAGAACTCCTTAACACAGGACTAAAGAAAGGAAACTGCTTTAAATTTATTGCCTCTAAAGAGGAATCCCATTAGTAGGGGATCATTCTCAACGAATCCAGCAAATTGAAGTAAGATTAAAGAGGCAGAAATAGGGCAGTCCCACAGGACTAAGTCCGGGAATGTAGCATCCTATGAAATTCCCCTGATAGCCTCACATCCCTCAGCAGGTAGTGGTTTGGGACGTCAGCATATCCGGCTGAAAACAACATAGGAAATATAATCTCAGTATTCACTGTTGGAAATTCTAGTCCCTGTATCCACATTATTTCCATGGAAAATCTTATGAACAGTGCTGGCTTTCCTTTCCTCTAACAACCATCCAGGTATAAAGATATTGATTATATTGAGCTAATTCAGAAAATATTCCTACTATTGAATTTTTATGAAATATTTTTAAATTCCATTAAACCAAAAGCAATGGGTCTGTGTACTCTCTAGGAGAATTGGCTAAATTTAGCATTTCTTATGGTTAATCTTGATACTTACATAACTTGTCATACCTGGAATTTCTACTTCCTAAAACCTGAGGATTAACTGCACAATTACCAGTGACATTAATCTGAATCTCATGGACATTTAGAGGAACAATATAAAGGCATGCACTACAACAGCATTTTATATGCTCCTGCAAAATACTGCGGTTTCTCTTACTGCAAAACTAAATGTTAATTCAGTATTACTTGTCTTGCAGAATTAAGAAACTTTATTAAATTGAACATGAATGAAGTTGTCTATATTTTAGTTTACATTGATTTCCGGATCAGAAAACCTAGCATTTTAAACAGTATTTGGCAGACTTTCTTTGAAGTGGATCATAGGTTTTCTCTTTCTCTCTCTCTCTCTCTCTTTCTTCCTCTCTCTTTAGAATTTTTTTTTTATTCATCAAAACAATCTACTTGTGACAGATCTGAAATTATGCCTATTGAGGTTATGCAGAGGGGAGTGTGAAATGGATTGTGAAATCACTCAGCAGCACACAGCTTAGGGTGCAGATGGGGCCGTGTAACAATGAGGAGTAGTCTTAAAAGCCAACACTTGATGATTTAGTTTCCTTTTGCTCAGATGTTGGTTACAAAAAGAATTTATATTCAAGTGATTTTTTTTTTTAGTTTGAATATTCCAGAGTATGTTTCTGGTGGTTAAATTTTATTATGCCAGTATAAAGATGGAGGAACAGAAGCAGTAAGGAATTAGTAATTTCAAATAAATTGTACTGCCTTTGATACCTAGTTTATGGGTTATTAAAAGAATTAAGGAAATGAAGATGTTGACTCTTTCCCTGATAAAGGTAGAATATAGGAGACCAGAAAGAAATATTTTAGATATTTTGATGAAGGGAGCTGTCTGCATTATTGGTATTATTATTAAACCCACAACAGCTACTGCCCACAAACCTAGAAGGTCTTATTTTTACGCTTTGAACTTGTAGTCATACTATTCTATTTTCTCTAGAACCGGGTACTACTTTACTGTATGTATGAAAATTTTCCGGTGACAAATAATATGTATAAACAGAATGAAGGAGTCTTGACTCATTCAATTAAAGAGGAAACTATTTACTAAGACTTCACAGAGAGATCCTTTGGCTGTGGAATATTTTGTTAATTCTCCTCTGTCACATAAATTCTAGCCAAATGTCAGTGTACCAGTATCCCAGGGATGACCGACACTTCCTTCCTTGTTCCCTCCCTCTCTGCCTCCATCCCTCTCTCTTTCTCTTTCTTTCATCTTTCATTTTTCCTTCCTTCCCTCCTCCCTCCTTTGCTCCCTCCCTCCATTCCTTCATTACCTTTTGCTTATTTTCAGTGTTAATTGTAATTGAGCCTTTTCTTAAAGCTCTATTTCTAAGCTCCTGATTGTTGAAGAGCCAGCTTTTTTTTTCTCCTGCAAATTTTATTAAGATTCAGATGAAAAGAACTTCAAATCTTTTTATTTTTATATCTCAAACCCTAGCAAAATTCTGGTGCCCACCACTTCTGAAATTTCCAATTCTCATCATTTATATATCCCACACAAATATTATCATTTCAGCCTCATAACATAACTCAAAGGATACAGTTAACACAAAACGTGCATTGTTCACAAAACATAGAACATAAAAAATTAAATATGTTAAGTGCTTTCTTAGTCACTTAGTCACTATATTTGTGATGCTTACATCAGAGTTTCCCAATGGTTTCTCAACATAGTATCAAATCTCTAAACTGCTTTATGAAAAAGAAGTTCTGTGGATAAATAATTTTTGAGGAAAATCCTGCTATATTCTCCTCTGGAGATTTGCAATGCATTTTAAAGCCCCAGATAAATATCACAGTAAAGATATTTTGTCCCAAACATATTTGATTGTAGAAACATTTTTTTTAATTTAGAATATTACGGGGGTACAAATGTTTAGGTTATATATATTGCCTTTGCCGTGTTCAAGTCAGAGCTACAAGTGTTCCCATCCCCTATATAGTGCGCACTGCACCCATTAGGTGTGAATATACCCATCCCCTCCTTCCCCCTCCCACCTGCCCGACACCCGATGAATGTTACTACCATATGTGCACATAAGTGTTGATCAATTAGTACCAATTAGATGGTGAATACATGTGGTGCTTGTTTTTCCATTCTTGTGATACTTCACTTAGTAGAATGGGCTGCAGCTTCATCCAGGATAATACAAGAGGTGTTAGAGCACCATTACTTTTTGTGGCTGAGTAGTACTCCATGGTATACATATACCACGTTTTATTAATCCACTCATGTATTGAT
>NW_012148585.1:1442507-1443548 GCF_000956105.1 Propithecus coquereli
TTTCTTAAAGAAAGGAGCAAATGTTTCACCCTTTCTCTCAAGTATATTCAGGTTCTGGCTTTTAGGAGTAGGCTTTGGTCTACTGGAGAGCTCATTTGGGCATTCTTATCCAGAAAGTTAGTTAAGTAAAAAGATCACAGTCTACTCCATAGACCCAGTCATCTCTAGTTAAAAGGTAAGCCCTTATGTCATCAATTCTGGCAAGATCAAAAAGAGAAGCCCTGTCCCGAAAGACAATGGAGTGCTTGCATGCACAGGTGTTAACAGAGAATATTTCATTATCTTTTGGTTATTGCTTATTGTTTGAATGGCCACATTTAAGAGGAACTAGTACAATTTAAGAACCAGATGCATATTCTAAAACTGTTGGTTAACAGGGCCAATCTGAGGCAATTAGATTGAACCCAGCAATATGATCCAAAATATGACAGAACTGGAAATCATAATCATCACCATCAATAATGAGTAGTTATGCTATCTGCTTACTATGTATGAGGCAACATGCTAGATAATGTAAACAAATTATATCTGTTTAAATCAGAGATTTTTAACTCTCTGCCTATCAGGAGAGCTTTAAGAATATGCTAGGACCCAGATAAGATGAGTTCGGGAATGATTGGCTTATACTGAACGTTATCTTTAAAGTAACTATTCGTTCAAATTCACTAACGAATAACTCTAGCAATCTCTTTGCTTACAAACTATGAAAATATCTCCAATTCAGCATCACTGAATAAAATTATTTACATTCCTTGGAATATTTTTTGTAAAATTGCTTTATATAACTTAGGTTATAATTACATATATATTTTTCTTATGGGTAATATATATCTATTAATTGTGATCACTACTGACCTGGGTCATATTTGAAATACTGCTAAAAAGCTAGATTATATTTTTCCCATTATAAAGCCCCTGAGCTTCAGTGTCTCTTATCAACAACTTTCAAGTACTGAAATTTTACAATAAAAAGAAACGTTGACAAGATTTTATTCATTGTGTTACTTACAAAATGCCAAGAGGGTTTCAAAGTCATAATAA
>NW_012148585.1:1446023-1446542 GCF_000956105.1 Propithecus coquereli
GATGAAGATGTATGTGTTGTAGGTAGCTAATTTAGTGATTAATTGAATTTTTTAATTAAAACATATAAAATAGCATTCTCATCCATGTGAAACAATAACCAGTGAATGAACCCTTTTAAAAAAGATCACGATAGAATATTCTTTTATATTGATATTGAATGATTGGGTCATTCTTGAGCATGAGTATTTATGAGTAAATGCTGTTTAAAATAATAAGGGAATTTCAACAATCTTGTTATATATTTACTCATAAATATGTAAAGACTTGATTTGTTTAGAAAATATCACCCTATTAAAATGTTTTCTGTGATTTTTAATCACATGGAATTAAAAGTTAACCTAATATTTATGACTTATATTATCTTCAGTTATTTAATCTGTTCTCCTACTGAGTTTTCTCATCAGTACATGCATATACATATTTCTACATAGCAAAATATTTCCCTTGACTTATCTTGCTAAAATTCACTGGTCTTGGTTTTTGTACAATATACTTACACACTGAAGAAATAATCATGT
>NW_012148585.1:1459137-1460851 GCF_000956105.1 Propithecus coquereli
AACCTCAAACTCCTGGGCTCAAGCAATCCTCCTGCCTCAGCCTCCCAAGTAGCTGGGACTACAGGCATGTGCCACCATGCTGGGCTAAGACTGATTTATTTAAATTCCTTTAAATACAAATGGTGAGTAAACCAAGTGAATGCCAATGACATTGGTTTATCAAATAGAGGATAAAAGTATTTTGTTTAAAAACTTTCTAAAGCAAGCACAAATGGAGACCTTTAATGCAATTTGAAGAGACACTGTAAGTTAAGTATCCCTTATCTGAAGTGCTTGGAACCAGAAGTATTTTGGATTTCAATTTTTTTCAGATTTTGGAGTAATTGCATTATGCTTACTCTAATTGAGCATCCCAAATCTGAAAATCATAAATGCTTCAACGTACATTTCCTTTAAGTATCACGTTGGTACACAAAATGTTTCAGATTTTGAAGCATTTCAAATTTGCAGATTTGGGATCCTCAAACTGTATTAAATAAAAAGCTGTCATACCTCAAAGATGAATAAAGAGAGATAAAACAAAAGTGTGGACTTCTAACTTGGTATCAGTTTTAACAAATGGACATGAAAACAATTATACATACCTCCAACTATTTTTTTTTCTAAATTTGCCATTGGAAAAATTAAGTTATTTTCTCAACCTGGATGGAATTGGAGGCCAGTCTTCTAAGTGAAGTATTGCACGAATGGAAAAACAAATACCACATGCATTCATTATTAAATTGGAAGTAATTGATCAACACCCCTGTGCATATATGGTAGTAAAACTTAAAAAACAAAAAAAACTAATAGCAAACTTTAGGAAAATATTATGCATTTGTGAAAAAATTTAAATAATTTAAAAGCTCAAATTATTTGTAATCTTTTTTAAAAAAAATATTGTGATAAAATACTCATAACATAAAATGTACTATCTTCACCAATTTTAAGTGCATAGTTCAGTGGCATTACATACATTTATATTATTGTACAACCATCACAACCATCTATCTCCAGAACTCTTTTCATCTTGCAGAATTGAAACTCTATACCCGTTAAACAATAACTCCTCATTCCCTCCTGCATCCAGCTTGCCCAAACCACAATTCCACATTCTTATTTTATAATTTTCACTACTCTAGATTCCTCTATACGTGGTAACATGCAGTATTTGTTTCTTTCTCACTGGCTTCTTTCACCTAGCGTAATGATCTCAAGGTTCATCCATGTTGTAGCAGGTGTCAGAATTCCATTTCTTTTTACAGTGTAATAATACTTCATTGTGGGGATACTATTCAACCATAGAAAAGAATGAAATCATGTCAGTCATGACAACATGGAAGATCCTGGAGGACATTATGGAAGTGAAATAAGCCAGGCACAGAAAAATAAATATTCATATATAGAAGCTAAAAGAGTTGATCTCATAGAAGAAGAGAGTAGAATAGTGGTTACTAGAGATTATGAAGAGGGAAGATAGAATTTGGTTAACAAAATTACAACTAGGTAGGAGAAATAAGTTCTAGTGTTCCACAGTATTGTAGGGTGATTATCATTAACACTAATTTATTGCATATTGTTGAATAGCTAGAAGAGAGAATTTTGAATGTTCCCAACACTAAGAACTGACAAATATTTGAGGTTATGGATATTCAAATTACCCTTATTTGATTATTATACATGATATACATAATATACATGTATTGAAATATCACACTGTACTCCATATATGTGT
>NW_012148585.1:1460901-1462316 GCF_000956105.1 Propithecus coquereli
ACTAAACAAATTGCTAATTAATGACAGTGAATTTTAAAATATTAATTTCAATAGCCAAAAACATAATACAAATTATTTTCAGCAGATCCATTTATGAATATGCCTATTTTGAAAATATAAATTTGAGTATATTTATAGCACTAATACAACTAGTTCACTTCTTGAAAATATAGACATTTTATTTCAGCATTATATATTTTAAATAAAATTTTCAACCTAGAATATTAGTATTACATAAGCAATGCATTGTCCATGTGTAACCATAAATTTATTAATGAATTGAGAATTATCTTCTTTCTCTGGTTTGAGTCTTTGTTAAGTTATAGATTTTTCTCAATTTCTCAGCTATAGGCTATTGCTGATTACAATTACGATTTGCACTAAAAATTGATGGTTTAATGTCATTATTTCAGTATATATGACTTGTAAAAATCACAAGTAAAGAAATTATTCCTCATTCCTCATTGTCCTATAATCCTCACATTATAAATTTCATTTTTTCTTTCATATCACTTTCACATTCATTCTCACACTCATGGTCTTTACTGACACATCCACCTCTACTATCTTTTACAAACCCTTCCCCACTCCAATTAATTCTTTCTATTCCTCCTTCATTGAGCAAGTATGAATTGAATTTCTTCTAGGAAACTAGGACTAGGCTTTCATTTGCAACTAATGAAATATAGTCACTGATAGTCTAAAATAGAATACAAGCAACAAATATGAAATGAATTAAGTATATATTTAATTTGACAATTATTTTGAAGTAAAAATTGATATAAGAATGTTCAACAGGGAGCTCTAAGTCAAGGAGTCAGAGGACACTTCTCTTAGGAACTAATACTTACACAGCAACCCAAAGTGTGAGTTGGAGTTAGGTAAAGCAGGTTCACAGGAGTGAGACTTCCATTTGAGAAGAGCAAATTCAAAGATCTTAGATCAGGAAGGAATAGTGCAAGTTCTAGGAAACACCCGTAAGGCCCAGGTGTAGATATGAAGCAGTAGGTGACTTGATAGCATGAGCCTGAGGGAATGAGGGCAGGAGGAAGCACCCTTGTGACAGAAGTCTTTAGTGTTGAATTAATTGTGAAATACATTATTACAAAAGCAATGTGATACTATTTCTGAGTTGTAAGCAAAGAAATGACAGGAAATCACTAAAATTTAAACCTTAAATTAAATTAAAACATTAAAAATAAATTATCAATCTTTTTCATAGCATAATGGAAATGCAACACTGGATATGAAAGACTAAGTTGAGAAATAATCTTAAATTGGACTAGAATGATGATGTATTTGGAAAAAAGTGCATTAATCTTAGAAAGATTTAGAGATCAAAAGTGATGGTTATTGGCAACAGTTTGGAAGAGGGAATTGATTGGATGTGTGAATTCATACCAACTTGAATCTAA
>NW_012148585.1:1465526-1469784 GCF_000956105.1 Propithecus coquereli
GTACAAATATCTCTTAGAGATCATGTTTTTAATTTTGGGAGGTATATACCCAAAATAGAATTGCTAGATCACATGGTAAATCTATTCTTAATTTTTTGGAGGAACCACCATATCGTTTTCCACAGCAGCTATACCATTTAAGTTTCCAACAACCACCAGTCACCTTCTCCACATCCTCACCAACACTTGCTATTTTTTATTTTTTTGAAGGTAGCCATTCTGATATGTGTGAAATGTTATTATGGTTTTCATTTGCATTTCCTTAGTGATTAGTGACTTTGAGCATCTTTTCATGTGCTTATTAGCATATTTATATATCTTCTTTGAATAAATGCGTATATTGAAATTCTTTGTCCATTTTTGAATTTGGTTGTTTGTTTTCTGTTGATGTTCAGTTTTGAGTACTCTTTATATATTCTGGTATTAATCTATTATCAGACATATGATCTGCAAACATGTTCTTCCATTCTGTTTTCTTTTCACTCTGTTGATGGCTTACTCTGATGTACAAAAGTTTTTAATTTTCATGAATTCCAATTTGACTGTTTTTTTTCTTTTGTTGCCACTTCCTTTGGTGTCATAATCAAGAAGTGATTGCCAAATCCAATGTAATTAAACTTTTGTTCTATGTTGTCTTCTAAGAGTTTTAGAGTTTTAACTCTTGCAATTAGGCCTTTGAGCACTTTGAGTTAATTTTTGTATATGTATATTGGTTCTTGTTTAAGATTATTTTTACTTTCAGAATCCCTTGAGATTACAATATAAAATCTAGGATGGAGTTTTCTATTTCTGAAAAAGAACATATATCACTTTGGGTAGTATTGACATTTTGCCAATATTAAGTCTTCCAATCCAAGAACATAGGTTACCTTTCCATTTCTTTATTTTCTGTAATTTTTTTTTGTTGTAGCTTTCACTGTTCAGACTTCTACATCCTTGGTTAAGTTTATTATTAAGTATTTCATACTTTTTGATGTTATTGTTTTCTTACATTTATTTTCAGAAGTAAATTTAAGAAATCAGTTGTTTTTTTTAATACCCTAACAAAGTAAACACCAACACAACTCGCTGCCACAGAGATGAGAAATGGATATCCAATCTGATCTGAGCTAAAATTGCATAAAATTATTCACAGTTTACTTTCCAATACTCTTTCCTAGAAGTTGCAAGGTTTTAACGGACACCAGAGTTCCAAAACAGTTGCATCAGATGGATTGTGCCAGTGCAAATTTTTTTAGGTGGTAGGAAGGCATATTTTTGATGTTTTCTATTCCAACATTTTGCCACAATTTTCACACTTGTTTTCAGTCTTTTGAGTAAGGAAATTTACCTTGAAGATTGATGACCTAATCATCGATGAGAATTTTTTAATTTGTCATAAAAATAGAAGACCAAATGCTATTGTACCTCAGCATAATGTATTGTTAAATATTTTGGTGAAAATAATGTTTGCATTAAAATAATAATTCATTCCAAAAAACTGATATAATTTTCTGGATGTGTCATTAAAATACAAAGCTGGAATCTGTATATATCCACATTGTCAGAAATTTTGAAATAAGGATAGGCATTACATATTGAAATAGAGATTACATTAAATTTCATCAGAGGGTAACCCTGTGTCATGTGGACTTGAGTAATAATAATGAAAGAGAAGAAGAACATACATACTTAGCTCTGAAGTTTTCTAGTGAATTTATTTAATAGAGCCTATTCTTATTCCTTTAATACTTTTTGTCAAGAATAGATATCTAATTTCATCATTTTTTCAAAATATATGAACTAAATTGTCATATAATGTTTCTTCACATTTTAATGTGATTAATTATATTTATACATTTCACTTCCATTGAACCATTTTTACATTGAACTTTATGATCATTTTTTTTCTCTTTAGTAGTGCTCTATTAAGGATTTTGGCTTCATTACCTATAAATGAGATACATCTGTAGATTTTTGGGAGGGCTGTGTTCTTAGACACAATGTTTTGTTTATATCTAAATTGAAATATTTTAAAATACCTATTATCTGAGAAGTTATACTCCTAGAAATTACCTAGGTCTTTGTAGACGCCAATTATGAATACATTAGATTTCCTCTATCTTCTATACATATAATTTTCTTTCTAAATTTTTACTTTTTATTCATAATTCATTAATTTTGTCATATTCCTATTATCTTATTTTGTACTTCCACAAAAGCAAACTATGCAAAAATTCAGAGGCAAGTAGTATATTTGGAAGATAACCTCAGAAAATTTACTGCAGAAAAAGAGAAACAAGATAGGAAAGGAAAGAAAGACAAAAATATGGTGTGAATGGGTTTCAACCATAGGCAACGAGGGTTTAATCTTTTTGGAAGATTCTTTGAGAGACAGTGTAGAATATACCTCAATTGAATCCAATGTGAGTTGAAAAAATCTGAGATATTTTTCCAGCTTTTTCTAGTTCTCATTGGTTGAAGATATCTCTTAGTGTCTTAAAGCTCTGGCACTCTGGCCTGCCAAAACACAGAGCATGTTCCCATGATCAGGTAAAGTCTCAGACAAAGATGCAAGTACTTAAGGTCAGAAGCTATCAGCCTATATCAAACTTATCCACTAAATTTAAGATGACCAGTAGGTGAGCCAAGGTTGTGAGAGCATCAGCTATTTGTCTGTTAAGTTGCTTTCAGAAAAGTCTAGCCTCCCTTGCCCCTCGCCTGGTTCCTTTACTGCTATGGTTATTTTCTGTTTTTGTTTTTGTTTTTGTTTTTCCATTTTGTATGCACCTGTTTTACTATTAAACTTACTGCTCAAACTAGTCTGAGTGATTTCTGTAAACTTCAAAGAAATGATGACTGGTACAAGGGATATGAAGCAGTCAATCATTCCTTCTTCCTAGGTACAGATTTTTTACTTTAAATCCAGGAAACCAAGTTCTTCTCATTTATCTCCTATCTCACTATAGCTGCTTCTAGGCTACTTGGCATGCTCCTTCTTTTGCAGATTTCTAAATTTTGGAGAACTTGGGACTCTGTCCTCTGACCTCTCTATTTAAAATTACTTATTATATGATTCCTACAGAAACTCTAGACACACCGATTAACTACTTACAACCCTCTTATATTTAATCTTCCCTTTCAGAGTAAATGATACCACCTGGTACCTTAAGGCTTTTTTTCTTTCTTTCTTTCTTTTTTAATCTAAGATTTATCCTTCTTCTTTCCTGATCACACAGATATATTTCAGAGAAAGTTTACATGCTCTAACTCTAGAATATATTCTGAATGCAATTTCTTCTCCTCAGCTGCATTACTGGCAGCCTTAACTAATCATCATCTCCTTTCTGGACTATCACAACTGTTTCCTAACTAGTTTTCATTTTGTCATACTTGGCCTGCCTAGAGTACATTTCAACACAGCATACAAGTGATTTTTATAATCCTCTATTCAAAACCTTGCAGATTCTCATCTCACTATAGAATAATATTCAAACCTCTTACCATGACCCACAAGTCAATATATACCATTCTTTTTCTGGTACATTCTGACCTTATGGTTTGTTGCTCAATGTCATTGGGATAAATTATATAACATTTCACTCCTCCTTATAAAATAATTTACAACCCATCCTGAATAGTCATGTAAAAATCTCAACAGAACCAATGTGTACCATTCTGAGAAGATTTAAGAGCCAACGTGTCTTTTTTGCCTGCTGTGTTAAGCAGTGATGTTCCATGTGGAGTTTGTTAATTTAGCCTAAATTCTAGAATTAAAAGTGCATTGAGCAGAAATACACTCAATCCATCATATAATTATAGCATATGAATGAGAAATAAGCCCCCATTCATGTAAGCCTCTGCATAATCTGGTATATCATTTCTCTCAAATATAAACAGTTGCTTAGATAACTAGGCAGAATGCCTAAAAGTTAAGAAAAAATTGAATTGTTCTCAGACTTCGCCACAGTCGTATTCAATTCCAAAAGACTATGATCATTTTCTTCCAAATTCTGAGAGAAAGGAAAGTATAGCTTAATGGTATTCATCCAGCTAAAATTTCATTTAGGTATCCGATGACTAATATTTTGAATCATAAGAGAATGTAAGAAATCATTACCTTGTCCTTAATAAAAAGACTACACTCTAAAATCAAGACAATTTATACATAAATTTAAGTGAAAATGACATACAAGCAAAGGGCTCTGACAAAATGACCAATGAATAGTACTCATTCCTTTTAATATAAAGTCATAAAAGCAATTTATGTAACCAAAAC
>NW_012148585.1:1471435-1476834 GCF_000956105.1 Propithecus coquereli
TATACCTTCATATATATATTCATAAATACGTGAATTTTAAGATCACATTTGAAGTATGTCAATATTATAATTTGCATCCATTTTGTTTAGTAGGATGAGTTTAGTGAGTTTACATACCATATATTTAATAACTTATTAAAATCCTACAATATACATCACTGTTTGCATTTGTACTAATAGATGATTTCCTTTTGCTAGTTTTATGCTGAGTGTGATTTAGACGGCTTTCAAAGAGAAGAACGAAATGCAGAATGATCTGCACAGGTCCCAAACTGTTACAGCCAAAAAGTCATCCACTGAAAGTGAAACTACAGAACCATAATATTCAAGAGTGGCAGAGGAGCAAGGACAAAGCAATCTTTGCCTATGACTGCAGTACAGGGGCAGTCACAAGGGGTGCAATTGTCCAAAAGCAGTTATTATTGTAACATGATGTTTTTCTATTCATCACCACTCTGATGCCATCTCATCCATTAGTACAGCTAAGACTGACATAAAAGCCCATGTCCTCTGGCTTCAGGATAGCTAGTAAGCATGCTTTATCTGATTGTTTCACAACCTCCTGAAAGGGTAATTAGTAAGATCTTTCTCCTAGAATAGTAGAGTGAAATATGACTTTTAAAATATGATGGTGATATTAAGAGCTTCTATTGTGGATGAAAGGTGAGGTTCTTTTTATACTAAAAGAAATTCAGCAGTGGCTTTGATGGTCCTTTTTCTCTATCTTAGCTTATTAGGACAAAGTGATCGATGTCACAGGCAAAACAAAAATGAATTATAATATGCAAGTTTGTAAACATAGAATATCCTGTCATTAAGAGAATTTTTAAAAAATATGGTATGCAGGCTATTTTTGAGGGCAAACTATTGTCTAATGAAGCCACACCAAGAAATTCATTCAGGTGATTCTGACTTTATTATAGTATTAAATAAGAGCAATGGTTAGCCATTAGCTAGATAGTTTTACTATCTTAATCTTCTTCCTATTTGTATGGATTCTTCATAATGAATTCTACTAGCTAAGAGAAATTCTTCCCTCCCTTCCCTCTCTCTCTCTCTCTCTCTCTCTCTTTTTAAAGCTATATCCAGTGTATCATGCTTTAATATCTATTGTTTAATTTGCACAGCATTCTACTTCCCACTGCCTTAATCTGAAATCACTCTTGCCCCACACACCATCCACATAATTATTACAGAGTTTCCATGTGAATAAAATATGTCAGCTAAACCTAACCACAGTTGATTGTTCTCCAGGAGAGAGAATCTGAGGCACACATGAAAATAAGTCTGTTCCAGTGATATTTGTAAAGAGAATCTAGAAAGAAAAGTCCTCCTCTCTCTCTGTACATTTCTATGTGGGAGGTCTCGGCAGCTGTATCTTCCACACAGCTTAAAGAAAGATTCATTGAACAGAAATTGAAGCATTCTCATGGTGAGAAGTGGTAAAAATAGAGAGAAAAGCATGACGAATTCTTCATAACCATCATTCCTTACCTTCAGTCCCATTCTAATTATCTTTATATTTGTTTAAGCTATTGCAAGTCTGATCTTCTGTTACTCGTAAGCCCAGTAATCCTTATCTATACATTAGATGTATGCAGAATTGTTTATTCAAGAATAAACTCTTAGGAGGTAATTGTGAAAGTTCCAGTGAAACGTTTTAAATTACGTCTCTCCACTGGAGTAAAGAAATTCTTAGTCAAATAAAGTAAATCTAAGTTAATGAAAATCATGTGTCTATTAAGGTGCACCTGGGGATCATAGGTCATGTTCCAGGAAATGGCCTCTGAGATGTAGATTTGTGTGCAGTTTGTTTATTGGGGATTATTCTCAGGAAAAAATACTTACAAGTGGGAGAGGAAACATGTTGGGATAAGTGAGAACT
Source organism: Propithecus coquereli (assembly GCF_000956105.1). Taxonomy (NCBI): domain Eukaryota; kingdom Metazoa; phylum Chordata; class Mammalia; order Primates; family Indriidae; genus Propithecus; species Propithecus coquereli. The sequence goes on from NW_012148585.1 coordinate 1,473,321, forward strand.
TGAACTGTGATACTGTTGTGATATAGGCCTCATGTGATCTTATAGGAAGCTCTAGCTCCCAAGGTAGAATGGCTCTCAAGGATGTCTCAGATGGAAGCAAGGAGGGGTTGGGACTTGCCGCCATATGAACCAGTTATTGAATGTAGGCAATGACCTCTGGCTGAGGGCAATTCCTTCAGGATTCAGCTATGAGCTATTAGTAGGCAAACACTCTAATCTTCCAGAGAAATTAGTACCTAGGTCCTAACGCAGGGAGTTTTGGGCAGTATGCCACAGCATCCACTATATTAGATAAGGTGACATTCCTTGTTACTTATTTATAATATTAACAATTCTATTTAACTAATGATTTTAAGATAATGTTAATTAGCAATTTATTTACCCCATATATCTCTGTACCTGGTATAGTAAAATGTAATGGAAGGGGCAGTGATGGATAACCAACAATTAAACAAAACATTTTTCTGTAATCTATATTTTCACTTTTGCATCTGAGAATCAGGGTGGGTTATGTAAGGATAATGAAAGAATCTGTGGGTTGGCAAATATTCGGTATGTCCAATGTCTAATTCCATTTGATACTAGGGATAATTTAATTCCTTGCTAGACGTAGAGACATAATTTTAAATAAGAGAGATTCCAAAATGTATAGATCTTTACTGTTGCTTATTTGACGTAATGGCATTCATTGTAGGGTATATGTGAAGAGAGATCTAGGGACCAAAATGGAAATTAAATGTTGCCCATATGTTCTACAACATTCTCTATACTCACTTCATCAACTAGTCCAGCCCTGCAACACAGAAACAACCTCTTATTTAATGCAAATGTGATTCCTCCTGCGAGATTTCCAACATCTTGAATTTATTAATCAGAAAAAAAATAGACTGGAAGGACAACGAGTTTTCGTTTTTTACATCAGATGCACATGCTCTGTGATGAGGAAATTATTACGCTTTCTATTATAATAATTTCTTAGACTATTTACTAGGTGCCCTTACTGAACATCCTTCACTGACATTCTTCACTGAATAACATTACTTTAAATCTCCAGATTATTCAAAAACCAAATAGCGTAGAAACATTTTTTCAGACCCATAAGGTCACTGCGTACGAAATTTTACCAGCATATTGGCAATGGTGGAAGCACAGTGACAGAATACATTTTCAAAGCATTAGAATATAGTAAAAGAGTTCCAGCTAAGAATCCTTGGGGCTCTAAACTTTGTAAAATTTTCACAAAAGTCTAAGCTATTCTCAACATTTTTATAAAACTAAAATAAGTTGCATTTATTTAATTATTTTGTCAACTAGAGGTGTGTTTTCCTTTCAAATCAGGAATTAACTGATTTCAGTACCTAATTTTCTCTGCTGATCAAATGTCATCTTCTTATTATTTTTACTGTATTATTATTAACTAAAAGGCAAGAAAGGCTTTGTTAAAATCATCCTTTGAAAGAAATGGCATTTTAAAACTTAGGACCTGGGGGCAAAATAATAAAAGGTATTTTGTTTAAAAAGGTTGTAAATTGTTGATGTAAAGAAAGGACTTTGGAGTCTGAACATAAAGTTGTAATTCCGTAGGCTACTAAAGTACTATGATTGGGGAAGTCACTTAAAATGTCTTCTCCTCTCTTACATTACATAACAGGATGTCATCCTGAAAGATTTCTTTCAACTCTAATGTTTTTCAGTATTGCATTGACCTACATTCCACTTCCTTACGCTGACCCCAGGTAAAGGAATTGGGAGGAGATAACTTGGAACATCTCTGCTCTTTCACACATTTCAGGGCAATACTTCTCTTTACAAGAATCCATGACCCCCTCCCATCCAGTCAGATTCATTTATTCATATAGCAAACATTTCATTAGTAACTTCTAATTATCTTCCCATCTACTAGATTCTAGGAATAAGACAAAATTTCATCTTAAGATACTTATAGTCCAGTAGGAGAGTTAGATGTGCTTATTTAAAGCACCAGGTATTATAGAATAATTATCAAGAATGGAAGCTTTTGCAATGTTCAGGAAAAGCGGAGAAAAGAGCTAACTCCAGAGCGGATATTTTGGGGATGTTGGGGAATTGTGGGCTACTTTCCGGAGTACACTTTCTTGCCTAAGGCCCTAGAGACGTTTTCTTTCAGGGGCAATTTGAGTTTCCTCAGGGTGAGTTCCCAGCAGAGAATTGGCCCACTCTCTAGCTTTTATAGATTACCCACAATAAAGATGCAAATGTTTGTGGGGTTTTGTTTTTATGTTTTTGTCCTTCATATTCCAAAAATATTTGTAGCAGAATCCAATCACAAATAAAGAACGATGAATAAACTGTTTTTAAGATTGTGAATAATTAGTTTCTGAGTACTTTCTTTAAAACGTTTGAAAAGTAATTTCAGATAATTGCTTCTTTATGAGAAGAGTTTAAATATTTGAGAAAAATATGGAGTATGGTGTTAAGGGGCAGGCCAATCTATTTGCATTAATACTGCCTTTCGTATCTCTTACAATGCTTTTTAATTTTTGTACAAGCTCTTATCTGTTTTATCCTCTAGCTCCTCAAAACAAAAACCCCAGTGTATATCAACTCTGATGAAGAGTCCTGAAATTTCTGCAGTCATTCCTATTCTGGAATCTGCTTAGTGTTTAGCCAATTTACCCAACTATGTAACATTATGTTGTTATGGAGTCCATCTTGAATAGCACTTTGAGTTCTTTAAAAAAAGTGATTACTATAAATACAAAACAGTATTAGCTGGCAACAAGTAAAATCTCATTTTATTTTTAAGAAGCACTTTGATATTAAGCATGTAGATGAAAGTCAAAGTTTATTATACAACTGCCCTTGCAAAAATTGTAATTTTTATAAAGACATTATATCTTCATAAGTGTCAACACAACAAATCAAAGCTGGTATATAATTCTAAATTTTGAGCTTATATATATTTTTTTAAGTCCAAGCACTCTACTTGGTGTTTCACAAGAAAAACAGTATTCTTGGCCAAGCAAAGAAAGACAAATATTCCGTGTTCTTGCTCATATGTGGGAGCTAAAAATGTTCATTTTATGGAGATGGAGAGTAGAACGGTGGTTACAAGAGGCTGGGAAGGGGGAGGGGGAGGGGAGAAGGAGGGGAAGATAAAGAGAGAATGGTTAATAGGTACAAAAATATGGTTAGATAGAAGGACTAATTTCTAGTGTTTGATAGCACAGTAGAGTGAATACAGCTATCAATAATTTTTTGTGTATTTCAAAATACCTAGAAGACTTAGAATGGTCTCAATACAAAGAAATGATAAATGTTTGAAATGATGACTATCCTATTTACCCTGATTTGATCATTACACATTGTATACTTGTGCTGAAATATTACGTGTACCCCATAAATATCTACAATGATTATGTATTAATAAAACTAATAAACTGTAAAAAATGTCATTCTTATTCTGAAGATTATATTTGTTTTTACATGAAACTCTGAGGAGTTGTCATCAAATCTATACTCTATGTTTAAACTG
>NW_012148585.1:1476884-1480872 GCF_000956105.1 Propithecus coquereli
CTGAAATATTACGTGTACCCCATAAATATCTACAATGATTATGTATTAATAAAATTAATAAACTGTAAAAAATGTCATTCTTATTCTGAAGATTATATTTGATTTTACATGAAACTCTGAGGAGTTGTCATCAAATCTATACTCTATGTTTAAACTGAGTGGAATTTATCTTAGAATCTAGAGATACCTTCTCATTTCATATTCTAACATCCAATCCCATGACTTCACTTGCAATTTATAAATAGATGATTTTCAAACTTTTATCACTAACACAGAACTGTATTAAAAATTTCAATGCAAAGTATGCAAATGTCTACTTCATTTCTGTAATTGTACGTCTGAGAAGCACAAAAAAAAGCTTCCTTCATCAACTCCCAAACTCCTGATAGCCACATCCAGACACACACAAAGATCATACACATACATTAATAAATCTTCAGCTTGTACAATATTTCTTATGTCAGTAAATATTAGGGCCATTGACAAATTACGATTATAAAATGAATACATGATTATTGTAGAAAAATTGCAAAACGTAGAAGAGTATAAAAAAATTTCACCTGTTATCCAACAAACAAATATTCATAAAATTTTCTTGGATTTCCTCTAGAGTACATTGAATTTTATAGAGCTCTTTCTTTGTCTTATAATATTTCTTTGTTGTGGTATTTTCTTATTTTACAGACGTAATATATATTCAAATCTTTCTAAATATACTAACTGTATATTGTGTTTGAATTTATTTTTCTCTTATTTATATATTTCTATCTTGTTACATTGTATGTTTATTAAAATTGCCAATAGCCTCTGTCTGTAATTTCATGTTTAAGAACAAAGTAATGGAATGACTGATTGTAATCTCTATTCAACCGGTAGGGTTCACTTAAGGACAGTGGGTAAAAATCAATTATTATGCAGAACAGAGATGCTACCAGGCTATAAGTTTATCAGAAAAAGGCAACCATTTCTCTGGGTAGATACAGCCCTGGAACATGGCTTGGGAAACAGAGTGAGGGATGCTTCACCTTCCACTTGCCTTCTTGTCCAGACATCTGCAGGGTGCAAAGTGACAGTGTACGCCACGGCCCTAAGGCTATGGGACCTGAAATGCTAGATTGACAAGATGCCAACATTTGCTTTAGCTGCTCTCTCCCCCAAGAAATTTAATTAAATTTCTTTACTGAAGAAGCCTCTGAATTTTGTTCTGTGAGAAGGACTTGAGTTAAGTCATTGTGCCCTTAAGAGTACTGGGAAAGTCAAACAGTTAATGAAACAAATACCACTCGGTCCTTTAGTTTTCAGCCTCATTTTGTCTACATGCCATGCAAGGCTCCTGTGGCTCTAAGCCTGAAGGGTCTTCAGAGTTCTGTCAGGCCGATCAGCTCTGCTCTGTCTCAGCGTGTCCTTCTGCGAAGTTGCTTTCTTCACTCTCTTTCATCTGTCGCCTCTCCTTCCCACCTTCCATCTTCCAGAAAAGGACGAAATAACTTTTATGGATGCTATCTCTTTTTTTATGGATTTATATTTTTATTCCTTTATTATCATTTTAATGAAGCTTTAGGAGAATAAGAAGATGAAGCATTAAACTCAAATCATCTCAAGAAGCCCACTAGGCATTTTAAAATGTAGTCATAAATTTTCCCCCAAACATGTCCTTCATAAATGCCTAACTGCAACATTGCCACTCACTTGTTAAAGAGGCATTTCATAATTTTCATGTTTTATTTACTTCTATTGATTTAGTTTTAAAAAGTTTTATGCGAGCCTCTTGTTTGGAAACAGGGTAGATTTAGTTTCTTTGTTCCCTCTCATGTTTGTTGACCAGAATCTTCTAAGTTTTTTTTTTTTTTTTTTTTGAGACAGGGTCTTGCTCTGTCATCCAGGCTAGAGTGCAGCAATGTCTTCACAGCTCACTGCAACCTCCAACTCCTAGGCTCAAGTTATCCTCCTGCCTGAGCCTCCCAAGTAGCTGGGACAACAGGTGTGTGCCACCATTCCCAGCTAATTTTTCTTTTTTTTTTTTGTAGAGACAGGGTCTTGCTATGTTGCTAAGGCTGATTTCAAACTCCTGGCCTTAAGCAATCCTCCCATCTTGGCCTCCCAAAGTGCTCTGACTACAGGCATGAGCCACCCCCGCCAGGCTTCTTCTAAGACTTCTAACAGGTTATACATCGCCCTCATTCCAGGGTATTCAGAAGTTATCTTTTCCTGCTATCTGCTGTCATTGTTACAGTTATTTATGACTGTGTAACTAACCACTCAAGGAACTCAGTGACTAAAGCAGTAACTTTTTTGTTATTTCTCATAAGTCTGATTTGACAGGAGCTCAGTTGAAAGATTCTCCTGCAGTCCCTTAAGATTTCTCGTGTTGCTGCAGTCAGGGCTGGGACATCCAAAATGGCTTTCCTTAAATGTCTGTCATCTTCCTGGAGATAGCTCAAAAGTTGGAAACTTCCTCTCTTGTGTGGTCTCTCTGAGAGGATAGTTTATATACCTTTACTGTATGGCAGCTGACTTTGAAAGCGAGTGTTCCAAGAAATCAACCCTAATGTGTGAATGACACACAGTTTAAAAGGTTATGAATTATTTATTTCTGGAATTGTCCATATATTTTTGGACCACAATTGGCTACAAGTAACTGAAACCACTGAAAGCAAAACTGCAGAGAAGGGGGGACTAATGTACCGCTTACTTCTCCATATTACATGTTTTCCCTATTATTCAGGGTGCTTCATTCTTATTAATTATGGGATCCCATCCATTCTTTAAAGTCTTGCTTAGATTCTTCTTTATTCTATAAGACTTTCTTTGATTGATCTGATGTGAAGTCATCTCTATCTCTTTCTGGATCTACTATTATATGTATAATTCAGCTCTGCCAAAGTGTCTTATTCCAATTATATGCACACATATACGAACGTAAATATATTGATATAGACATATAATACATCGTACTCCCTTTTAGGTGAAAATCAAAATCAAAGTGCAGTGACTGTATCTTATTTCTATTTGCATTAGGTCACTGGCAAAATATCTTACATATAACCAACCTTGAATACATATTTACTGAATAATAGTAATAGTTATTATAATTATTCAATTTATTGAACACATACTATGTGTCAGTTACTTTTCTATATGTCTTACACGTCTTAAATCAGTTAATCTCTCCTCTCTCACTCTCTCACTTTTTCTCTCTCTCACACCCACACACATATATACATACACATCTAAAGAGGAGGTACTTTTTTGATGTCCATTAAACAGATAAGGTAATGGAGATTAAGGATATTTCTCAAAGTCTTAGAGTAAGGCAATAGTGGAAGGAGAATTTGAAGCCAGTGAATCTTGAACCAGTGACTGTGATCTCAGTCCTCTTGCTTTATTGACTCATTATTCATTGATTTAAATTTCCCAAAGAAAATGTGTTTTTTAATAAACATAAGAGTTTATAACTAATTTTTTTTCCCTACATATCTTGCATAGGATCATAGACATTCATAGGTAAAAAATATATTAGCATTCGCTTAGTGCTATGTGCTATAGTTTCCTTCCAGGGATGAGGTAACGTTTGCAATTTGCTCAAGAAAGATACAAGACATAAAGTGAGATTCTCTGAATCTATTACTAACTTTTACACTTTATCACACAGATTTAATATTACACAGATTTAATGTTACACACTTCCATTCTTACAACAATTATGAACTTTGGTTACAGGAGAAAAAATAATTGAGAGAACTGGAACTAGGGATCTGGAGAAAGTAAATGACAACAACAAAAAAATACGCTCAGAAGATTTTGGAATCAATTCAAAAGGGGTACTGGACTCTGACACTTGGAAAGTACCATTTAACAAACACAGCAGTAACTAATCAGTGGGAATAGAAATTTTAAAAGCATCTATATATGAGAAAATATACAGTATATATGTATATATATTTGTGTGTGTGCATATATGTGTGCATATATATATCTATCTATATAT
>NW_012148585.1:1484228-1486379 GCF_000956105.1 Propithecus coquereli
ATTTTTCTTTGTGATCCCATCCTTGTCTTCTCTAATTTCAGCTACAGTATCAACTACAAATACAATTCTTTATCATTCCTTTGTTTAAAACCTTTCAAATCTGGCCCATGTATTTAAAGCTAACTTTAACACCTATCACACGGCCTACGAGGCCCCCCCTTATCTGGCCCTCGCCTACTTCTGCAGTCACATCCCTGTCACTCTGCTGCTTGCTCACGTTGTTTTAGCCAGCTCCTCTTCCTCTGTTCTTCACCAGCTTATCCTCCTCCCCTTTATAGGCCTAATTAATTCCCAATAATTCTTCCATTTTCAGCTGGTGTGTCATTTCCTTAAAGAGGCTTTCCTGGAAACTCTATATTATTTATGTCCTCACAACATTTTATACTTTCGCTCATAACGTCATCACTATTTCAATGGTGTATTTATTCAAGTAATTATCAGCTTTACATGTGTCTCCTCAATTAGATAAAATGCAATGTGGGAAGGGGCCATATCTTGTGTTTCCCACCTCCCATTTAGGCTAGATTTTTGAAAAAAGAAAAAACCCTGAGTAAAAGATTTGTGTGAAGATAATTATTTAGAAGTGAGTTTTTCAGAAGCAAATGTGAGGGACATATTCCCAGGGGGAATATGCTGAGGGAAGGTGACATGAGGATGATTATCAAATTGGCTACCACTGTTGATGACTGAGGCTCAATCAATTTTATATTCTGATATCCTTATGAAATGCCTATCAGAACTGTCCCCAGTGGGCATGATAAAAGGAATGTACTTATTTTTGGCCTTTGTCCTCCCAACATTAACCCACTGATACTAAAATGATTCATGTGTGAATTTAAACAGGTTCCTGTAGCATGCCATGATACAGAATAAGAGAAGGCAGCAGAAAAGAGGGAACAGGAAGTACATATTTTGGTGTCAGAGTCGAGGTGAAGTCAGATTACATCTATGCAAAGGTGATCAAAGTTTATGCAGAAATAGTGTCCACAACAGTTGCTTAGAGTAAGAGGTGTGGCTGAGAGTACATGAAGTAGTGCAAAAGACATAAGATACAGCCCACCACTTGTGTCCTCCTAACTTAAGCACAAGCCATCACAAAAATGCAATATTTGTGAGCTAATGGAGTAAGCTGCAGTAACCACCACGTCACCTGATACCAAGGCCATAAATGATATTTTCATTTCACTCCTACGCCACATTTTATGGCTTTCTTTTACCCTTAACCAAAACATGGCTGATCTGTGTTGCTTCCCTGATGAGATGACTTTAAACTTCATTCATATGGAGTCTAAATCTTTAATTTACTTACTATTGTTGAGCTAAAATTCCTTCAATAGATCATTTACCATTACGGAAGCTTGCAGAGTTGCCCCCGGTGTATATCCCTGGTTCCAGACATGTTATCTCTTCCTCAATTATGTGGCTGCTATGTCAGTTTCCCATGATATTCAGTGCAAATGACCTCATACCCCTAACTCCTCTAGTATATCAACTACATTTTCTCTACTGGTCCATTGGCATGAGAAGCACGAAGTGATCACAAGACTGATAAAGCATTAAAAGAGATGAACATGGAATATTACCATGATACCTAGTGAAAGCATTTCCTCTTGGGAATTAAGTCTCTAATCTTGTGCCGAGGTTGTCACTATAAAGATAAGGACTAAACACATAAGTAAGTCATTGAACTGATGGGGAGAGGAGAAAATCCTGTGTTAATCCTTTGTTTCACAGATTGTTACTCAGTTACAGAGAACATAGTTCTATATATCTCAGAGTATTCAAAAGAATCCAAAGGTTATCAGGCTTATCTTGAGTTTCAAGGCCCCATTATTCTCATATCACATACTTCATTTTGATAGGAGAGGTATCTAAAGACCATATCCTCAAGTTCCTCTGAGGCTCTTCCACCCTAATGTAAGAACAGGGCCTAATTTTTAGCACAGTCTGCCATGAACCTATGTGAGAAGAGCGTCTTCTTAAAGGCTCCTATAGAAGCTGTCTGGCTTTAAAATATGCCTCGAGTTCTTAGATAGCTAACTGAAGAGTGATATTTTGTGCTTTTAAGGCTTCCAAAACAGTTGATAAAAGCATACAACATTGCACTCCTTATATAACCCTTGCCCCTTCATTTTATTTTTTTTATTATTT
>NW_012148585.1:1487899-1488831 GCF_000956105.1 Propithecus coquereli
AGAGATTATCGTAAAACAGGCATTGCTATTTATCATAGGGAAAGAAAATATGTACTGTTCATATACTGACCCTTTAACTCTGTGTTCTGTTCAAGATAGCATCTCTGTGTTCTCCTTTAAGAACAATTGCAATACTCTTTCCAAAGCATTTTATTTTTCTCCTTCTTAGGTTCTATATAATTTAAGCACATTTCGACACTTTGGAAGAGTGGATCTTCAGAATATCTAAGTATGAAAAAGTTTAAATTGTCTGGATCTGGCCCTGTGAGGTAAGAATTCACTCTTGCACTGCATCTTGGAGTTGCCTGTGTTTTTATGGTCATGTCAGACCTTCTCTCTGAGTTTCATGTTTCTTAGATAAAAAGTTAGGTTGTGGATGATAAATATCTTTAGATGTTTTTTTTTTTTTATTGTTAGAAAATGCAATGACTCTATCCTCATGGGTGCAAAATTTGCCAAGAGACAGTTTTTGTTTTAGTACCATTTACTCATCTCTCACAGTTTATTTACTTAACTTAGCTATCAGCCTGGGGTGTTTTGCTGAAACACAGGTAGGTATGTATATATGTTTGTAGATTTTTTTTTTCTTTTAAGTGGCTTCCAAGTCATTCCAAGTGTTTTTCTTAATAAATACTAACTGGTTTTTAACTGCCAACATATTTAAACCAAGAATTCTTATTTCTTCCCTAAGCATTATTTCTCTTAACCATTCTCCTAACATTTTGTACAAGATTTTTGTCCATAAAAAACAAACATCTGCCTCATTTACTTATTTAGTAAACATGTGCTAAATGAATCCTAAACTCTTGTTATCATCTAAGTCACTTAGGGATAGAGAAAAATTTCTTCACTAAGAAGCTATTTGATTCATCCTCTTTTTCTCTGTCATTTCCTCTCATATTTTTTGATGGAATGCAAAATGATATACCAAC
>NW_012148585.1:1495556-1496552 GCF_000956105.1 Propithecus coquereli
CCAGTTCCATCCAATTTGTTGCAAAAGGCCTTATGTATACTATGAAATACTATTGCACCATAAAGAAGGATAAACCTTGCCCCTTCATTTTAAGTGCCATAGCTTCCTTGTAACCCAACATGTCACTTTATCCCTACACCTAATCCTAATCACCTCAAGTGAAAGTAGAATAATTTTGGTGCTACCACAAGTATATGGTATTCATTGTCCTAATTACAAAAGTAATAGGGACCTCATTCTCTGTTGATGGCTATGTGATCCAACTTCAAAATTTTACCTGAAGTTAATCAACTGCCTTAGTCTGCATACTCATAAGGCAAAGGTAAAGGCTTATGTGAAGATGGTCTATTAGCAATTTGATTTCAAGGAGTAAGTGGATGGGACTAGTAGTCTGAAAACTTAAGGAAAATAAATGAATACAAAGATGCAATATAGTCATCCACTCCTATGAAATACTGGTACTTAATTTCATGGAACATTTCAGGATTCTTATGAATTTGATAATCTGTTTTCATAGAGGATAAAAGAAGAGTATATTTCTTCTTCAGTGTTTGTCCCCTATTGATCAAAGGAGACCTAGCATGTGCCAATTTCCATATATATACAGATTGTGCATGCATGAATGTCCAGTGATATCCATCATGCATCCACATTAAAGAAATAGAGAAGCCCTTGAAGGAAGCAAGAGGTGCCTGATGCCTTATACAGCAGGGACCTACCAAGTTTTACCTGTGTAAAGTTTGTCAAAGCATATGTGGAATTTATTCCTAAAATAGTGGCTGGAGTTTAAAAAAATGGAATTAAGAGGTAATGAAAATCATAAATCAGATACGTTAATGATGTAACATCTTATCTTTAATGCAAAAGAGAAAGTCAATAAACATCTTTTAAATGAATAAATGAATGGATGTATATGATATATGGGAGAGAGGTATATATGTAGATTTTAGCTGAAGAAAATATTTCTAGTGTATCAATAAACACAATTTGATATCT
>NW_012148585.1:1498617-1499645 GCF_000956105.1 Propithecus coquereli
CTATAATTATTCTGAGATTATTCCACAAATTATCTATCTATTCTATTGTTGAAATCATCCTTGGAGTCTGCCAGATTTGGGCTATTGTGAACACTGCTGCTACGAACATCCTTGTATATGTATTTTGATGTATACAACCATATGATTTCTTTAGCTTTCTACCTGGGGGTGAAATTTCTGTGTATTAGGGCATGAGCGTTTTCAGCTTAAGTAGATAATGCCAACTTTTCAATATGGTTATGTAATTTGCAACTAAACTAGCAATGTATGACAGTTCCCATTCCTTCTTATCTTTGCTAAAGTGTGAGATTGATATATTTCTCCTCTTATCTTCAGTTATTGAAATATAACATACACACAGACAAAAAATATTGCTCAGTTTGATGAATTATAACAAACTCAGAAAGCTTCTCAAACCAACACACAAGTCACGACATTTAACATTAACTACAGCCCCAGAAGGATCCTTACCACCTGTACTGTTGAACAGTGTCCAAAATTTATGTTTATCCAGAACCTCAGAATAAGATCTTATTTGGATATGGGATCTTTTCAGATGTAATTAGTTAAAAATAAGGTAATAATGGATCAGAATGGGCTCTAATCCAATGACTGATGTCCTTACAAGAAGAGAAAACAGAGTGATACAGATACCAAAAGAAATTAAATGGGAAGCTGAAGGCAGAGATTGAAGCAATCTGTCTGCAAGTCAAAGAACATCAAGGATTTCCAACCACTAGATGTTAGGACAAAGGCATGGAGTATATTCTCCCTCTGCACCTCTAGGAGGAACCAGCATTGCCAGTATCTGTATTACAGTCTTTTAACCTCCAGAACTATAAAATAATAGTGTTGTTTTAAGTGACCCAGTTTGTGGTACTTTGTTACAGCAGCTCTAGGAATCTGATAAATGACCCCGTTCTCCTCTCCAAATTAAATACTGCACAGACTTTATGTAAATGGAATTATATGGTATGTATTACTTGTATGTTATTTCTATCACTGAACTTTTTTGTAAGATTCATTCA
>NW_012148585.1:1514740-1516672 GCF_000956105.1 Propithecus coquereli
TCAGTTGAAACATTCTATTATTTAGGGAGTAGAGAAATATAAAGAAATTAAATTTTGATAGACTTTCAAAAATCTCAAGAAGTCAACATTACTTCCATCTGAGGTAATGAAAAAATAGACTAAGAAAATGGAAAAAGAATTAAGCTTATTAATTTTTATTATACAATGAAATAATAATGAATAAAAAGTGACGATTTGTAGTACTTTAAAAGCTTACATGAACCATGCATTGTGACTTGAGTTTTCTGATGAAACTACTATTGTATGCTAGGATATGATTGGAGTGAGTCCTGACCCTTGAAGTTTGAAAGAAAGACTAATAAAGTAAATGAATATAATTATCAAGTTATGAGGAGAATTACATATTTGAAGAAAAAAGTATAATAGCGTCATAAAATCAATATTTACAAATCATTTTATCTCATTTATAAATTATTTTTGTTGGCTAATTCAAACAAGTTTCCAAAAATAGAGAAAATCTAGATTTATCTTTGGATAAATTACTATTTAAATTAAACATGTTGCACTTTTTATTTCATAAATTTCTATCATGAAACTATTTGTTATTTCATATCAATTTCCTTGCAAACCTAAATTTGATTGGCTCCATATTTTCATTTATGGGACATTTTGTGAGCCCAATTTCTTAACTATTTTTTTAAAACTGAAATCTCTAAATTTCTGAACCCTATAAACAAAATATCTGAACTTTAATGGTTACCTTTCCCATGTGTACGTGGGGATGTAATTTTTTATGCCAAAATCTATCTTATAATACCAAAAATTGGGTCTTTATAAAATTCAAAATAACTAATTTATTTATCTTCAGAAGATAAAATAATCATGACATTCCTAATTGATGAAGACTTCAAGAATTAACATTTGGGTGCCATTAAAATTTTTATACTTGTGTTTTTTAATGGGAACAGATTTCTAATGCATTATTCATACATCAGACTGTAACCTCTCCTTCTGTGTTCTCTCAGTCTTTTTTTCAATACACACAAAGCTCATTTTTCAAAACACATATTATTTTCCCAATAAATCAAGCAAGCTCTATGGGAACATATCACATCTTTTCATATAGAAATGGTAAAGAGAAACGATATTTAAAACTTACCAAGTATAACTGATAAGCTCTTTTCACTGCTATAAATTTATAATGATCTAGTTATGGTTGTTTTCTGAACCATGTTTTCTCTTATCCAAACACCATAGACTGTTCTAAACCATACTGTTCATCACTAGTTCTTTCAATACACTTTTATTTATTTATTTAATTTTTGCATGATATGAAAAGTGCCTGTTAGTGTAAGGGGGAGAAAAAGACTTACAAAGTGATAGAGATTCTTTAGATATAGCAGGTAATGAAAATTTCATATGGAAAAATAATAGATATTTTATTTTGCAAGTCATCTTAATTTTTCCTTCAAATTTAAAACCACTCTAACACGAGTCTCTTGATTAAATCCAGCCACCATTAACTTCTTAAATAACTGCACAAGGAGTTTGATGACAGAACTCACCAAAGGATCCAAGGTTGGTTCCTTCTCTCAGTCATGACCTATACCCCTCTCTATGGGGCAGTGATGGGCCCCTTGCCATGTGGTTCTAATTCTGACCAGCTCGGTTTTAGGCTTTGATTTCACAGTAGTTACTGAATAACTAGAAGTAAACAGGCTTATGGTTACTGTTATTATGTGGAGGAGAAAACATCTGGAAAAATTGGTGTTAGGTGAAAACAGACATCCCCTGAAGAATTAAATAATACTTTTCGTTATCTTGGACTTTTCATATCCATGATGACAATAACAAGACCTATTCTTAGGGTATATGTAATGAATAATGTTTACCTTAGCTATTTGAATGTGAATAAAGTAATATTGCATGGAAATGCATTATTTCTTTTTTCTTTTTCGTATTTGTTTTTTT
>NW_012148585.1:1516722-1519061 GCF_000956105.1 Propithecus coquereli
CACCTGCAATATTTTCACTGAGTTTTACTTCCATCTGTGCACATGAGTGCTGATCGGTTAGTTCCAATTTAATAGTGAGTACATGGGGGTTTGTTTTTCCATTCTTGCAACACTTCACTTAGGAGGATGGTCTCTAATTCCATCCAGATTGTTGCAAAAGGTAATTAATTCATTTTTATGGCTGAGTAGTACTCCATGGTGTACCTATGCCATATTTTATCAACCCACTCATGAATTGATGGGCACTTGGGTTGATTCCACATCTTTGCAGTTATGAATTGTGCTACTATAAACATTCTAGTACAAGTGTCTTTTTGATAAAAATGACTTTTTTTCTTTTGGATAAATACCCAGCAGTGGGATTGCTAGATCAAATGGTAGGTCTACTGTTAGTTCTTTGAGATATCTGCAAACTATTTTCCATAGAAATTGCACTAGTTTGCAGTCCCACCAACAGTATAGAAGTGTTCCTATCTCTCCGCATCCATGCCAGCATTTATTGTTTGGGGACTTTTTTGATAAAAGCCATTCTTACCAAAAACCACAATGAGATATTGGCAATATGTTTTTCTTCTCAGCTGGGGCTTCCATACACAAATTCTGGGTTACTTTGACCAGGGAGAAAGCTAGCCTCCATGGTGCTTGAATAAACACAAAAATTCATGACTTAGCACCTCCAGCATCCTTAGCTAAAATTTATCAGATTATCTATGCTTGCTTCCACACAAACATCTCATCAATAGATTGCCACTTAGCGGCTTTTTCTTTTCCTTTTTGTTTTTTTGATAGTCTCACTCTGTTGCTTGGGCCAGAGTGCAGTGGCATCATCATAGCTCACTACAACCCCAAACGCCTGGAGTCAAGCAATTCCCCTGCCTCAGCCTTCCCAGTAGCTGGGACTACAGGCAGGCGCAGCGACACCGGCTAATTTTTCTATTTTTAATAAAGACGGGTCTCACTCTTGCTTAGGCTGGTCTGGAACTCCTGAACTCAAGCAATCCGCCTGCCTCAACCTCCCAGAGTGCTAAGGTTATAGGCATGAGCCACTGCACCTGGCTCTAGTGGCTCATTTTCTTCAACTGTTATTACACTTGGTAAACTTATACACTGATGATACTTTCCACCAAAATTACTGATGGAGCAAAGATGAAGAGACATAAAGTGTTATTTGTTCCATGGCCCCCTACGAAGAAAGATTGGACCGTAACTGCAGATAGGAGAAGTGTAGCCATGTGAGGTCATGTTATATGAAGTGAAGTTCAGTTATGAAGTAGAGTTTAGTTGAGTGTTTTTGCCTTTCAGACTTTCAGCTAAACTTGCTCTGAATTTTCTTAGTGTTATGTCATCCTATCATCATTTCTGTTTTACTGGAAAGAATCTACTGACATGTATTTATTTGAATTTTGCACTGTGTCAAAGATCATATTGAATAGAACTGGAGGCATGCCTGAGACTCCTTAGAGCAGTGTGGAGGGTAACATTCACCCAAGAGGCTTCTCTTACCGTCTGTCTGTAGTCAGGCAGAACAGTAGAATAGTAGAATGCTCAAGAACACGGAGCGGTTTATCAAACAGATGTCGGTTTAAATCTTGCTCTTACAACCATTTTTTTTGCAAATAATTTTTTAAACTAAATCTATTTCTTTATCTGGGAAATGTTGATAATGAAAGTCCTCGCCTCAAGGAGTTTCTGGGGAAAATTGAGTAAGATAATTAATGGAAGTTATTTAGTGTCAAGTCAGGCACCCATTAGCCATACAACCATGAAAAATGCATGTGAATATATTATATAAATATTAATACATTGGATCCATAACTAGGAGGGTATAGAGTTAGGGCCTGGTTCTTTGATACATACATTTGCATATATGTACTACATCCTCTTGCAGTTTTATATCAATATTTACTGCACTACTGTATCGAAATCAAACAACAATCCCCCCCCTTTTGTTTTTAGAGACAAGGGCTCTCTCTGTCACCCAGGCTGAAGTGTATTGGTACCACCATAGCTGACTGCAGCCTTGAACTCCAGGGCTCAAGTGATCCTCCCATTTCAGCCTCCCAAGTAGCTGAGACTACAGGCACCAGCCACCACTCTTTACTAATTTTTTTCCTTTTTTTAGAGACAAGGTCATTCTGTGTTGCTTAGGCCAGTCACAAACTCCTGGCCCTATGCAATCCTCTCACCTCAGCATCCCTAGTCACTGGGATTATAGATGTGGGCCACCATGCTGGCATAAACCATTCATTATTAGGGTATCACAGTCCTTGATTTAGCATATTAAACTGGTATTAAATTTTCTAAGATGTGAATTCAGAATATTATTGTAATATTAAAAG
>NW_012148585.1:1519111-1521164 GCF_000956105.1 Propithecus coquereli
TCTGATTCTTACACGTTAAGCTTTTATAGGGGAGAATTTAAGATTGACGAATGGTTT
This sequence comes from Propithecus coquereli, assembly GCF_000956105.1. Classification (NCBI taxonomy): domain Eukaryota; kingdom Metazoa; phylum Chordata; class Mammalia; order Primates; family Indriidae; genus Propithecus; species Propithecus coquereli. The sequence goes on from NW_012148585.1 coordinate 1,519,169, forward strand.
TGTTAGTAGATAGTGAGGGATTCTGGGTCTCCTAGAGACAAAAGTGGATGCTGTTGCCCCATCTTGGTTTTGCCCAACCCTAATTCTCCATACCTGGAGGAGGAGGGAATACCCTATGAATCTGCCAATCAGAACTTGGCGTGCCAGCTGCAAAAGAATGCAGAGGACTCTCTAGCCCATGGGCTAAGCAGCATGGATACCATAATGTCTGGAAAGTGACCTAGAACCCACATGGTTAGTTAAGGCTCAGGTTATGTGATTCCCAACCGTCTAATCAAAGTGGTTCCATGGTGACCTCTGAACCACGAGGGAAGTCCCTATCTGGGCACTATAAAATAAGAGGCAGCCCATAGCCAAGCACTCTCTCTTTGCCCTTCCTTTTGCTTGCCCTGCTGTGACAATGGGTCCAGTTGTCATCTGTGACGTATGTACCATGCTCTGTAAACCTATATCTTGCTCTTGCACTATAATCCTATCTTGCTCCACCTCAATAAACTTCACCTCATGCTTGCCTAACTTTGGTGTATCTGATCATTCTTCGGCCATAAGCATGCCAAGAACTGACAGTTTCAGACCAAAACCTGACAGTTTTATAGTTTGCTATTGATTTGGGTTATGCCCGTTAAAAGTACGATGCATCTTGAATGTTATTTCCACTAAGCTATCCTTGGTCGTGTAATTGAAATAAGCAATCTGCCCTGTATTTGCACTCTAAGGGACATGCAGGCATGGGTAATGGCAATAATGAATATTTTTTTCTGTTTTGCTCACATTTACGTCTATCTAAAATGTTCAGTATAACTCATAGATCTGTCTCATGAAATAAGCAAGTAATGAAAATATTAAGATTATTCTATAGCATACTATTTTTATTAATATACATATCCACAGATACGGGGGGGAAAGTAACTATCAATTCTTTAACATTACTTGAAAGAGCCCCGTTCAAAAGATGATTTTAAAAGCCTTTTCTAAGCTGTGTGTTTAAAAAAAAAAGTAGAGAGATTCAGACATCAGTAAAAATAATTTGATAAAGAAAGACTGCATATCGAGAAGCCTAAAATTTTCATCAGAAAGATCTTGTAATCCAATTCATTATTATATGCATTTAATTTAAGATATGTGACTGGATATTGGGAAACAAAAAGTGGTAAAAGTTTGCTTTACAGAGATCAAAGTAGATAGGTTCATCAAAAAGTATCTTCAAAAATATCTACTCTTCTGTAAAGCATTAGATCGCCAGATTCTATAAATCCTGTTACTTAAATAAATCTTTGAAATAAGCTCCTACTCTTCCCAATACGATTGAAAGAAAATAACTTTTTCTCTACACCCAAGGGATAAGTATAGCTGTTTCAAGTTCCAACTGATTAATTAACCATTGAGTTTAAATACTCAGTGAATTTCCTACTGATAGAAAACCCTGCATCAGCTTGCCCAGAGTGTATGTCTCTTATCTTCTTGTACAAGCTTGAATCTCTTTTCATCTTTTATTCTGTACAAGAGTCTACTTTTTAGAATAATATCTCATACTTGAAATATTTGGCTCCAGCAGTCTAATTAACTACTTTATTCCACCTTCCATGAAGTTGGATTAGAAGGATCAGAGGAGAATTTATCAATGGTTTCTGCTTCTGTGGTCACTCTATCTATACTGTACACCCCTCCAATGTAGCTGCATACTTTGAACTTCAGTCTTAATATATCTATGAGATATGTAAATTAGAATTTGACTTATTTTCTTTACAGTTCTTGTAGGTATTATTGTAATGAGTTTTATTCTCCCCACTCTTACTCCAGTTTTTGATAATTACTATTGTCTATATGTCTTTACAGGCTCCTTGAAAGCTGGGACAATGTCTATTACATGGTATAGTAATCTAGTATATTAACATACAAATTAAAAGGACTTACTGACTATGTGATATAAACACATAATACACACTTAGTAAAATTTCAGCATGACTTAAATAATTTGATTCTCATATAACATTTC
>NW_012148585.1:1531778-1532832 GCF_000956105.1 Propithecus coquereli
TTTTCCATTCTTTGATATTTCACTTAGGAGAATAGGCTCCAACTCTATCCAGGATAATACAAGAGGTGCTATGTCACCATTATCTTTGTGACTGGGTAGAACTCTATGGTATACATATATCACATTTTATTAATCCACTTATGTATTGATGGGGGCCCTTGGGTTGTTTCTACATCTTGCAATTGTGAATTGTGCTGCTATAAACATTCTAGTGCAGATAGCTTTTTTATAGAATTTCTTTTGTTCCTTTGGGTAGATGTCCAGTAATGGGGTTCCTAAATCAAGTGGTAGTTCTACTTGTAGCTCTTTGAGGTATCTCCATGTTACTTTCCATAGAGGTTGTACTAGTTTGCAGTCCCACCAGCAGTGTATGAATGTTCCTGTCTCTCCGCAAGCTTGCCAACATTTTTTGTTTTGGGATTTTTTGATAAAGGCCATTCTCACTACAGTTAAGTGATATCTCATTGTGGTTTTGATTTGCATTTCTGTAATGATTAGCGATGTTGAGCATTTTTCATATTTTTCTTGGCCATTAGTCTATTTTCTTTTGAAAACTTTCTGTTTATGTCTTTTGCCCACTTTTTGATACAGTTTTTTGATTTTTTCTTGCTGATTTTCCTGAGTTCTATATAAATTCTAGTTATCAGCCCTTTATCAGATGTGTAACATGTGAATATTTTTTCCCATTGTGCAGGTTGTTTGTTGGTTCTCGTGATAGTTTCCTTGGGTATGCAGAAGCTTTTTAATTTGATCAGATCCCATTTACTTACTTTTGTTATTGCTGTGATTGCCTTTGGGGTCTTCTTCATAAATTCCTTGCTTAAACCAATGTTTGTAAGAGTTTTCTTACAGAGTTTTCCAACATTTTCTTATAGAATTCTTATACATTCATGTCTTAGGTTTAAGTCAGTCATCCACCGTGAGTTTATTTTTGTGAGAGGTAAAAGGCGCAGATCCTGTTTTAGTCCTCTACATGTAGCTACCAAATTTTCCCAGCACTATTTATTGAATAAGGATTCTTTTCTCTAATGTATGTTTTTGTCTGCTTTGTCAA
>NW_012148585.1:1534752-1535194 GCF_000956105.1 Propithecus coquereli
CTGTTGTGTTTGAGGTTGGTTTCCTCATCCTTTTCCAGTTCTTTGAGACAATACCTTAGACTCTTGATGTGTAGTCTTTCTGTCTTTTGGATATAGGCATTTATGGACATTTTTCCTATCAGTAGGTAGATCTACGTAGGAGGAGCAAGCTGCAGAGTTGTTTTTGGGTCCCATAACAAGCTCTCTGTTCCTCCAGAGAGTCACTCTAGTGCCTTAAGTGGTGGGTGGTGCCCTGGGACTTCCAGATGTGTCCTTATTCTCCACCTCAGCTGGGCCAAGTGGTTCAGTGAGGCTAAGTAGGACTGAGTTGGGTGATCTTGCCCTCAAGCTCCACAAATGCTGTCAGCAGGGGTCAAAATCCATTCTCTGCTTCTTGGCAAAGCTGTCAAGGAGGGGCCAAAATGGCCCCATCAGCCAAAAAGTCTGCATGTGAAGTGGGGTT
>NW_012148585.1:1535833-1536736 GCF_000956105.1 Propithecus coquereli
ATTTCCCTCGTACATATTTTATGAGCTGGCATCTAAAATCAATTTAACTGATTGATTATGTGTAATAAATAAACCAGCACCTTTTTTGTTATTTGCAGAAATCTTAAACTCTTAGATTCTTTATCTAATTGATGCTTGCAATATCCTTCTGAGAAAGGTATGGACCAGTTATTACTCTTCCTGTCAGAAATTAAAAAATGATATCTAAACTACTGCAATCATAAAAAAACATAATGATACATACTAGTAGATTATACCTGTTATTATAACTGAGTTTTTTATTTTTAACAATAAAAGGACAATTAAAAGGATTGTATTTATTTTCTGATAAATATATAATCTGTAATAAAGGTCAGGATATTTCTTTGCAATCTCAGCTCAATAGTTCAATGACTATTCTCTCAATATGATAGAAAGAGAAAGTATACAATTCTCAGAACAAAACCAATGACTCTGTCAGAAGCTCACCAAACTGAGAGAAGTCATCATTAAACTTTTGAATTACTAATGGGCAAAGGAGACCAAGTTCAATCTATTGCTTCAAGATTTACTTTAGGAAATTGGATTTTATTTCAATAATTGATTCTCTGAATGCTTAGATGCTAAGTGACAAAACACTTGCGGGTTTCAAAAACTATCATCAAAAAAGATAAGGCAGAAATGAGATCGTGCCTGCATATATAGGCACAAAGCCTTCAAGGCTTTGACTGAACTGTTCATATGCTATTTATTGTCACTTTTCTGGTCAAAGTTTGAAAAGATAGAAATCAAACAATCTTTTCTTTCTCTCTAGTATTTTGCTTGCATTGATGTTAAACTGCCTTTAGTTTGTTTCTTGGGTGTGATCTTTGATTCCAAATTCCCAGGCTTCATGTGCCTTATTGGCAAATAAATTATTTTTTA
>NW_012148585.1:1536786-1537662 GCF_000956105.1 Propithecus coquereli
TCTTGTGCCAGTACCAGGCTGTTTTAGTCACTATAACCTTGTAGTATATCTTGAAGTCTGGTAAATTGATGCTTCTCAATTGTTGTTTTTGCTTAAGATTGCTTTTGCTATATGGAGTCTTCTCGAGTTCCATACGAAGCATAGACTTATTTTTCCTTGATCTGCAAAAAAATGACATTAGTATTTTAATAGGGATTGCATTGAATCTGTAGATCACTTTGGGTTGTATAGACATTTTAACAATGTTGATACTGTCATCACATGAGCATGGTATGGTTTTCCACCTGTTTATGTCCTCTGCTATTTCCTTCCTCAGTGTTTCATAGTTCTCCCTGTAGAGGTCTTTTCCCTCTTAGTTAAATATATTCCTAGGAATTTTATTTTCTTTGTTGCTATTGTGAAGGGTATTGAGTCTTTGATTTGGTTCTCAGTTTGACTGTTGTTGGAATATAGGAAAGCTATTGATTTTTGTACATTGATTTTGTAACCCAAGACTTTGCTGAATTTATTTATCAATTCTAGTAGTCTCATGGCAAAATCTTTCGTGTTTTCTAGATATAAGGTCATATTGTCAGCAAAGAGCAATAGTTTGACCTCTTCTGCCCCCATTTGGATGCCCATGATTTCCATCTCTTGTCTGATTCCTCTGACTAGGACTTCCAGCATTATGTTGAATAGAAGTGGTGATAGTGGGCAACCTTGTCTGGTTCCAGTTCTTGGTGAGAATGCTTTCAATTCTCCCCCATTCAGTATGATGTTGGCTGTGGGTTTGTCATAGATGGCTTGTATAATTTTGAGGTCAGTCCCATCTATGCCTATTTGGTTCAGTGTTCTTATCATAAAAAGATATTGAATTACATTTATAGATTTGCATAT
>NW_012148585.1:1538812-1541417 GCF_000956105.1 Propithecus coquereli
TCTGAGACCTTTAGTTTGGAGCAGGCCTTGCTCCTTTCAACCCTCCCCTATTCCTGGGTTTCTCCCATGCCTCTGCCAGCTGGTAGACCTCAAGCCAGCAGATCTACCCTGACTGTGTTGCAAGCTGGGAGGTTCCTGTTCAGGTTTACAGCCTGAGCTTGGATCAGTCCCTTTCTTCGAAGGAGGGTTTCCCCTCAAGCATGCTGCACCTAAGACCCACTCTGATCTACTCCTGAAAGCACACACACCTCAGTAGAGTAGTTCAAAAATATCCCTTCTGTATCCCCAGGCAATGCAATTGAGACCTGGGTGTCCCATATCTGGCCTACAAGCCTGTCCCCTGGGCCCGGGAGATCAATCCCTGACCCTGCCTGGGAGAAGAGTGTTGGTCTCAAGTCACCCAAATGGTGCCCACGCTGGATCAATGTCTCTCTGCCTCGGAATTTGCTCCACTCTGCCAGAGTCACCAGGCTAGCAGCACCTGGAAGGACTGGTGGGTAATGAGCTCACAGTCCAAGTACCCCTCAGTCCACTGCAGGGCCCCAAAGTACAGGTCTCGTTCTCTGCAGATGCCTCTGGATGGTGGCTAAATTGCCTTTCTTGGCAGCTGCAGGTAGGGGAGGGGAAGGAGAGAATGAAGCAATATGGTCACTGCTGATCAGCTCAGGTCTGCAGGTTGGGAGGTGCCTTGAGGGAGCTGGGACCCTGGTGCCCTGTCCGCAAAAGGCTCACCACTCACTGGCAGCAGCCATCTCTGAGCTGGTGTTAGCAGGTCTCTCCAGCAGCTCAGGAGCCCACGAACAATACAAGATGTAAGGGAGGGGAAATTTAACTGCTCCATCTACTCTTGTCACTGGTCTCTAAGCCTCTCAGGTTTTAGACCCTGCCGATGCCTTTCTCCTTCTAGTTCTTCTCTGCAACTTCTTTCTGTGGATTCTCCTGAGTTTCAGGTACCCTTCCTTGTGACCCTCATCCAGTCTATATTTGCTTGACTGTTTTTTTCACTTTCATCTAAAATCTATCTTTCTTGCAGAGACACTCTGGCTGGCAGTTTTCTCATCCACCATCTTGTCTGCCCTCTGTCAACATTATTTCTTTCTTAATAGAAATTACATAGCTAGCTATAAGCTGATAGATCTAGAGCCCTGTCATTATAAACTCCAAAGTAAATTTTTTTTCTATCAAGATTTCTGATAAGGCCATTTTATCTGTACTTAGAAGTTTTATGTTGCCATAGGAAGGTGGTTATTAGGAAAAACTCTTCAGTTTTAAAATGAAGACCATGCATGTGGAGTACTGGGAACTTGACTCAGTTTCTTGACATAATTCTTTAGTTCTAAATTACAGTCAAATTGAAAAATCAGATGCCTTATTCATTCATTTTGATTACACGAGGAGACAAAAAATTTTCACAGAAGTAGTAAACTTCTTCTGTCCTAAAGTTCTTATTTCTCTGTAGCATTTAAATAAATATTCACATAAAGTATGCAGCTTTTTGTAAGTAGTCCAAATGTCTAGTAGAGATTATCCCTGTCTAGTCAGTAATTTGCTCTCTATTTTGCTTAGTCAAAAATATAGAGGACAAAGGAAAAATATTATGTTGGACATGCAATGTTGTTGAGCAATTTTGCCATTCTAATCTATAAACATCTCCTTTTATTATATTTAGTTAGAATCTCAATGAAACTGTAGGTCACTATGAGATTTCAATTACGTAATCTTGAAAGCCTTGATGATTAGTGTTATATACGAAGCGATACAAAATGCCAGTGATAGAAATGATGTCTGTGGATTTGAGGCACTTTATAGGTGAAATCATAGGAAGAATATGGAAAGATAAAGTTTGATTCCAGAAGATCTATAATTGATGGCTAGAAAATGCTTAGAAATTAGACAAGCAAATGTAGACTGTAGGATCTAGGACACATTGAGCAAAGTGAGAACATCTGCATTAGTTCTCTGAAATTCATTGGTTTCATTATATTTCTGAAGGTGTGGTATTGGCCTACTGCTGGTAATAAAGGTAAACTAATATCATTGGAGAAGAAGTGAATATTATAATACTTCACTTTATAAGAATTTGAAATGGTGAAATTTATTTCCCAGTTGAAATTCATTCATGTAGATAATTATGTACTAGTTTTAATGTCACTGAAAAAATTTGTGACAGAGTCAGAAGCAAAAGGCAGATCACTGGATTCATTATCATTGTTCTTGCTCTCTAATTGTGATAGTTTCATAATTCTTTAATTTTTAAAGTTTCAAAGAATTAAAAAGTGAAAGTGCCTACTATGATTTGAATGTTTTTGTCCCCTCCAAAACTCATGTTGAAATTTCATCCCCCATGCAACAGTATTGGAAGATGCAGCCTTTGAAAAATGATTAAGTAATGAGAGCTCTTCCCTCTAGAATGGAATTAAATGTCCTTATAAAAGGGCTTGATGGAGAGAGTTTGTCTTTAGTTCCCTTCTGTCTTCTGCCATGTAAGAACACAACATTCCTCCCCTTCAGGCGATGCAGCATTCAAGGCACCCCTTTTGGAAGCAAAGATCAGACACTCATCTGACAACATACTTGTCAGTGCCTTTATTTTGGACTCCCCGGC
>NW_012148585.1:1543517-1546287 GCF_000956105.1 Propithecus coquereli
TAGTATTACATTAAAATATCAGAAATAAATATTATTTGGGGGATGTCTAAGTTAATTATGGTATTAGGTAAGACCTCACTGAGAAAATGAGTAAAGCAAAAACTAAAGAGAAAACCTAGTCATACAAATAAGGGAGATGCATACATTGTCTCATGTATAGGACTGGTAGAAATTTAGGGTATAGAATAAAAATATATGCTTTTCATACTTAATGCTAACTCAGAAACATAGCTGTGTTTATTAAGCCAACAATATTAAACTAGCCTGTCGAATATTTGACTAAATTATGTCAGCTTAAATTCTTAAAACTTTAGGCTTAGTTTCTATGAGAATACTTGTATTAGAGTGGTTCATGAAGACAGAACCAATATAATATATTAGTCTCTATCTCTATTTCTATGATAGAAAGAGTGGGAGAGAGGGGCAGAGAGAGATGAAAGGGGATAGAGGGATTTATTAAAGGAATTGCTTATGTTATTATGGAGGCTTAGAATTCCCAAGACAGGCTGTCTGCAAGCTGGAGACCCTGGGATGCTGGTAACATGACTCAGACCAATTTCAAAGGCTTCAGAACTAGGAAAAATGATGATGTAACTCTCAGTCCTAGGCAAAAGGCCTGAGAAAGTGGGAGGCCACTAATATAAGTCCTAGAATCCAAAGGCCAAGAGAGTCTAGAGTTCTGCTGTCTAAGGGCAGGAAAAGCATGTCCTGGTTATAGACAAGAGAGAGGAAATCGCCTTTCCTCTGTTTTCTTCTTTTTGTTGTTCTATTCAGAACTCCAGTTGATTGGATGGTGCCCACCTGCATTAAGGGTCGATCTTCCCAACTCAGTCCACCAACTCACACACCAGTCTTCTCTGGAAACACTCTCATGGACACACACAGAGATAATGCTTTATAAGTTCTCTAGGTATTCCTTAATCCAGTATGTTAACATCTAAAATGAACCAATACAATGCTTTAAAAAGTATTGCAAGTTAAATATCTTTAATTTCTACAAATTTCAAGAATATTGAATTTCTATAAGTGCTTGTTTAAGTCTAAAGAAATCAGAATAGAGATCCTTAAAAGGATTTTATAATCTAATTTTGTAATACCAACCTGAGGTTGGTAGATTTGACATACATACATAGTGACACAGACAGACTTCCCTTCAATTCTAAACTTTCAATAGGACAAGATGAGTTTACCTGTTTAATAGCTTCTTCACCAGTGTGTATTGAGACTTAAGATTTTCTTTGCCTTGATGGAGGCTCTTATGGAGGCTATAGACTAAATTTTGGGCAAGGGCCTCAGAGGAGACCAAGTGGCCACCTGCTTATCTCTGAAGCCTACCTGGGGGATATGATGTTCAATTGTGTCCAACTAGTTTTTTCAGTCTTGGGCAGGAGCTTTTGCAGGCCTGAAGGGCCCCTTGAGAGACCCTGATCAGAAAAGAAGAGCCGGAAGTTGGAGTAACTATGGGAAGATAAGGGGCTGACGTGAGAAGACAGAGGTCTGGCAGAGGTGGCCAGAGTGATGGAAGAAATAGAGGTACTAAAGAGTGTCAGGTCTGCCTCTTAGCAGACTGCTGTCCTGGTTCTTCGGCTTCTTGCTTGGAAGAATCACAGGAAGACTGGTGCAACGCGTGATCACAGACAGGAAGCAATTCCACACAAACAGCTTTTATTGTAGAAAAGAAGGAAGAAGGAAGCTATACAAAGTGAAAATGCATTCCAGAGAGAGAAACAGATGAGTCTCCATGAGTGGAGAAAGATGTTAAGGACACCCAGGTGATTTCCTTTTATTTGCCTGGTCAAGGGAGGGCTCAGAGGGTGTGGAATGTTACCAGGTGATTGATATATAAATGTCAGGTGTTCTGCCTTTTCCTGCAGTCACTTTAACTGTTTGGTCCCTGGCTTCTCCGCCTCTAGGAACTGCCCTCCTGGCCTGTATCTGCCACCTGCAGATTTGGTTCCTGCCTAACAAGAGGAATAAATCAAAGGACTCAAGAGAGGTTTTTGATCTTGAGAAGAGAAGATCAGTTGTAGGTAAAAAGAAAGAAAGAAGAATGGGATTACTAGGAAAGGAGAAGTCTTAGATGAGCCAGTTTGGGGAGTTTCTGAGCTTCTTCAAATACCCGCTGTAATTCTAAATTGTCTTTGGTAAAATTTTGCAACTTTTAAAGATATTGAACTGAATAAATGCCATTATGGTGAAGCATGTATTCACCCAGGGAAGACAAAGACATAAGAGTTACACATCGGCTTAAATAGTTAAATCAGAGACAAGACCTGAATGAAGCCAGAAAAGAGCCCTGCTCAATTAATTTCCTCACATAATCCACAGTTTGAGAAGATTGGCAAATACCTCTGTCCAATCCCTGGGTTCAAAGAACCAATGAGATTACCTCACATATCCCATGGATTCAAGGATCTGAAGGAAAATAAAAAAGGTTTAATGAAAGATCCAAAGAAAATCTCTGCTTGAAAGAACCAAAATAGCTCCTTACCATGCTATGAGGAAAAAAATGTCCAGAGCACTGGGTTATGAGTTGCGACTCACCACCTTGGATATAGATTTTCTCAGCTAAGGAAGAACGCAAAGGCTCAAAGGAGATGGCATTAATCCTTGGGTGAAGACATCAGGGTCTAGTTCTGGTTCTAAGTGGGAATGGTTTCAATTTTTCCCCATTCAATATGATATTGACAGTGGGTTTGTCATAAATGGACTTGATAATTTTAAGGAATGAGCAGTCTATGCCTATTTTGATGAGAGTTTTTATCATAAA
>NW_012148585.1:1548514-1555217 GCF_000956105.1 Propithecus coquereli
AATAGAGACATCTGCACACGAATATTTATGGCAGCACAATTCACTATTCCAAAGATGTGGAAACAACTCAAGTGTCCATCAATTCATGAGTGGGTTATTAAAATTTGGTATATGTATACAATGGAATATAACTCAATCGTAAGAAACGACAATGATCTAGAACCTCTTATACTTTCCTGGATTAAACTTAAGCCCATTATCCAAAGTGAGGCATCACAAGATTGGAAGAATGGGCTTCACTTGTTCTCACCATCAAATTGGTACTAACTGATCAACACTAGGGTTATCACAAGGCAGTAATACTCTCCAGGAATTAGGGGGATTGGGGGTAAACCCACAACTAAAGGACACAGGGAGCATTGTAGGGGGAAAGGGCGTGCCTTTAACCCTCGCTTGGGTGAGGCAAAGACATAAAGTGTAACCATAATGTTTGTGCCCTCATAATACCCTGAAAAAAAAAAAAAAAGACATCAGGATCTGAGGGGCTGCTGGCATGCCATCTGAGTTACAGTACCAGAAACTCTTAACTAAAACCAAATCTGGACTTAACTAAAGAGAGATGTTATTTGAAAAGTTTATAATACAGGTAAAGGACTATCGCTATAGAGGTAAAGGGGATATTGAGACACAGAAGACATTCTGACTGTAAGTATCTCAAACATCAGGCAGAAAAAGCCTTTTCTTTCATAAGGAGGAATAAACAGGCTAGAAAGAACAGATTATGGTGGAGTGGGTGGCATGTTCAGACAGTTGATCAGGGAATGTCTTTCCGTATGGTCAGTTTATATTCAGGAGGGGCCATTAAGGAGAGGTTATATGCTGGTCCAGGCTGAAGTTGGATAAAAATTAAGAACCTGAAGAAGGGAGAGAAGGTTAAGTAAAGTTTGGTCAGGTATTTTGTTTAGACTGGTAAATGGATAAAAACAGTTTAGTTATTATTTATGTGGAAAAGATGAAGATTTAGAGGGTTTTGTTACAGGTAAACAAGAGGAAGAAATGATGAGTCTTATCTAAATCAGATTGGGAAGAGTGGCTCTTTGAAGTAAGCCATTTCATGGAATGAAAAATGGTGGAGATATTTATTTAACTATTGCTATTTTCCAGGGGTATAGGTAAAGTTTAACAGAGTAAAAGTTAATGTTGTCAATTCTAAGATAAAAGTTGTGTCAAGTCTGTTCCATGTGTCTCTTACTCTTTGGACAGGACATCAAACTAGCTGAATTATCTTCTTCTCATGGCAGATACTCAAGAAATAAAGGACAAAACAGAAGGACATTATATGTGCACATTGACATTGCTGGTGCCATGCACCTTGGTCATAGCATTACACTGTCCAAAGAAAGTTATGTGACTTTGTCCAAATCCAAGGAGTGGGATTATACACTCCTAGTAGAGTGAGAGAGAAACAACAAAATCACATGGCAAAGGGAATGGAAAGAAGGAGTGAAGAACAGGTAACCACGATACAATTTCTCATAGTCACAGAATATGGAATATCAAGACAAAAATTCTAAATTGTTATATTAAGAAAGGCCTGCATGAAGATAACAATGCAAGGATTTTCCCCTACTGTCATATTAAATACATTCATGTTAAAACTCCATAGATTTACTCTGATAGGTTTATCTTATATTATATCTTCATGGTACTTCGTAAATTTTCTAAAAATTACCACTTATTTGCTCTTTATGCCAAACCACCTTCATCTCCTACTTCACACTTTGTCTTTTCTGTTATCTTTCTTATGCTAAGACTTTGTATCTAGAACAACTGGAAAAAAATTAGGATAATAGACTGGGACATATTATTTATCTCCTGTACTTAAAAGTTTACACAAAGCAGTCAAAATCCAGATTAACTGTGATTTCTTCCTTTCTCTTTTTAGTCAAATTTTGCAACTCCTAAAATCTTCTTCTATGAAGTGGTTGAACAACAAAATAGCTCTCTGCTAATAAAAATATGTCATTGGATATTGAGGTACAGCTTATTTGCCTCATCCACAGCTGCTGCATTTCTTTATTTCCTTTTTATTCTACTAATCATCAATCACTGACATAAGCGATATGATTTCATTCATGGAATAATCTTATCTTACCACTATTTCATATTTAACCATTTTGGTTGAAAATAATAAGAATTTAAACAAAGTACTTGGTCTGAGGCCTGAAGATTGGGAAAAATATTAAGTATCATGCAGTCACAATCTAAAGCACCATAGCTTTTGAAATTGTAGGTAGAAAATACTAGTGCACTTTTATTTTTTGCATAACTGAAGAGAGATTGTATAAAAATTACATGCCAGTAGAACTTTACAATTATATGTCATAGCTCAGGCTAGAATGAGAGTGTTGTTCTAAATCTTCTCATGTGCCACTATTTATTTCTTTAAAAAATTTCCTACTGGCAGCAACTAAAAACAATACCAACATGCATTGTATATGTCTTCCCTAAGAAAGTAACTCCTCACACCCCCAGAAAAGGGCACACTTTGGACTATATAGACCAGGAGTCAAGCTGACATGTCAATAAGGCTTCTTGGGTAGGAAATATGCCTTCTTTGGAGGAGGGAGAGGTAAGGAATGCTCCATCATACTGTTGTACATAACACTGCTATGATTATCCAAGCTGGCAAAAGGAATTAAAGCAAAAAGAAATTACAAATGACAACAGTCCAAATATTTCTTAATTATTCTCAAGTGAAAAACAATCATGTTAGAAAACACAGCGTATGTAAATTTGAAAAATCAGGCATTTGCATTTGATCATGTATTAGGTTTAGAACAAATAGGTGCCAAAAATGTATCTTTACTAATGAAATAAACAGGTTTTAGAAAAACTATAAAACTCTACGAACACTGGAGGTTGAATAGAACTTGTCTTAATAAAGGGAGTTGCTAATATTATTAATTGTCTAAGACATGGTTATTTGAGTAAGTTGAATACATCTTTGCTTATTAAAATGTTGATAACTTAAAGGAATGTAAAATCTTAGCAAATTTTGGACTAGAATTAAAAATAGATTAACCAATTCCATCTACGGCATTAAAGAAAAATGATAAAAAGCATGCAATCTCCTCCGTTGACACTGTAGAGAAAAAAAAGTAATTGTTTACTTATGTATCAGTTTATATTTTATGCAAGAACTTCATGAGATCAATAATAAATCATTTTCACTTCCCAAGCATATTTAATTTTCTAAAGAGTTAACACAATCACGGTTTTCTTATGGCAATATTCTCATCAATTAATAACATCTGATGTTGACAAATATTAATAGTTTGAAGGGTATGAGATTTTACCATACTTGCAAGCTGGCAACTTTATTTGCTACAGTTATGTGGATTCTGGAAGAGGGCATGATATTCTTGGGTAAAAGATAGGACTTTGTAATTAATGACACAGCAAACAATATGACCTTCAGGATCCCCTTGATTACTCTTGCCTCTAAGTCCCCCACAGGGGCTTGTGCAGTGGCCCAGGAAAATCCTGCAAACATAATAGATTTGAGTCATATCTGAGGAACCCCAAACTTAGGAAACCCCAATTTTAAAACAAGGCTGCTAACAAACTTGATTGACATCCTTTGTCTAGGAGAAAGATACTATCTTTACTATCCTGGCTAGCCAACGAATCTACTCTGTGCCCCTGAGGGAAACATTATCTATATAATTCCAGGCTCTTTCATTTGCAGCCATCCTTGAATGAACTGTTCAGAGAAAAAGCTTTCAATACCTCTGCTCAGAAGCAGTGCAGAAACACAAGCAACTCAAGGAGAATTAGCTCACAATAGCATCCTTCATTTCTATACCATCTCAGCTTCTTGTAACTTTTCCCATGCATACGCCAGTTCATCACCCACATTGATACATCTGACCAATGCTCTGGGACAGAAACTGTTCGATATTTTACATGCAGTATTTAATGAAGGCTAATGTCAACAGGACTCCATGTACTAGGATGAAACTAAACTGCAGTTTTGACTTTAGTGCCACCCCTGTGTCCTAGCTAAGCAAATTCCCTAAACCATCAGAATATACCTTAGAAAGCCAGAGGGTTTCTCCATATGTTTTTGTATTGACCTTTACTTTTAGCCTGAGACATTACTCTGGGTATGGCAGTATGCATTAACACATGCACAGAGAATTCTATCATCCATAAGAATTCTGAGTAGTGAATAAAAGCTGACCTGAATGACTTCTAGGGTTGAAGCAGTGTTTCTTCAACACTTGACATTTTCTTATGACCCCTTTGTAGGTACAAGTCACCATACTTTTAAAATTGAGGCAAAATAATGCCTGACTGTCACACAAGAAGTATAAACCCAATGGCATACATAATGACCTTGTAAATGAAACTTTGTTTACAACTATTGCAGCCTTCCAGGTAGAACATACATCATCTGGGGACATAAGTTGACTATGCCTCTAATGTAGCCTGCTGCCTGGTTAGTAGATCTTAGAAGTTTCAGTTCCATTTGAATAACTGAGTATAGTTCTTGTGTAACCAAATTTAGGCTTTGTTAATTGCTGTTCAAAAACCAAACTTGATAGATGAATTGGCGGAAGGACATGCAGGATTCAAGAGCCAGTAACCTGAGGATATGGTAGACTCATGTCACAAAGAACATCTCAAATTCCTCAGGCTGACTGAAGGATTTTAAAGGGCAAGGAGTTTGGGGAAACTATGTGCAGGAGCTGGCTAAAGCAGTTCAGCATATCTTGTTCCAACAGTTATCTTGAATAGTGGGTCGTTTGGTGTTCTGGCTGGCATCAGCTATACTGCAATGGAATTGAAGTTTAACTGCTTAGCATTTTCTTCCAGGGGATAGTCCTGAAATCTTAGTTCTACAGTTAGTTGTTCAAGGCCAGTTCCTGGAATTCTCAAGCAAGCACACAATTAGGCATTGTAAAAGAGTGAATTCTTAGTTAGCTTTTAGATGGAGTGACTGTTACCCTTATGCTTGTTTTTAAAGGGACAACTTGGGCAGTAGTCCAACTACTGTTCTGTTTGTCTACACCCTGTGAATAGTAGCATTTTTTATGTGAAAGAGGGGTAGGAGGAAATTCCAGATATATTTTCCACAGAAGGGACAGAGTCTGGAGCCATCCAAATTGTTGGGAGAAAAAGGTATTCTCCTATGTCTCCTCTTCTGTGTGGTTTTCTCTTATGTGTGCAAATTTTCAGAGCAGAAGCTTTGACAATTTGTTCTAGAGTATCTGTTGAAGCATGTTTGACTATCACACTGCCTTTGAAGATAAAGACCATGTCTACCTCCAAGGCAAAGAAAGCAGAGGGCAAATTTGTTTGTTATACAGGGAAATAAAGATAATGTTTCCTTCTGGGGCAAACATTGAACAGTCTTGTTAGGATTCCCGTATAATATTGGAAGTTCCCTAAATTCAGTCTTGCTGTCATGCAAATCCACTGTGTGTGTAGCAATCACTAGACTGCTCCACATGGCTATGTGTTACTAGGGGGAAACTTAAACCTGTGATGCCTACTTTGTCATAAATAATGAAACCCTCTGTCTCTTTGCCTCTTTTCCTCAAAGGCAAAGGAATCCTATGCCTTTGTCAGCATCCATGAAACCATGGTCCACTAACATGTTATTTTATAAGAAGAATAAAACCTCAGATCCTCCAGAGTTCCTTGATAGTTTTTAGTGTGAAGCAGGTCCACTGTGCTCTGGTTATCAACTTGTCTGGGTCCAGTGAGAGTACACACACACTCACTACAAGACACATGAATAGGGTTTATTATTTACAGGGAGGCAGCAGGAACAACAGAAGTCTAGGATTCATTGTGTACTGGTCTTTGTACGCTCAGGAAAGTTACTTGAGGTGGATGGAAGCCCTCCTGTGCATGTCACGTTTAAACTGCAGTTCAGGGACACGGAAAAGCAACCCGCCCTGGATTTTATACCCTGGGGGGCCATGTCACACACTAGAATAAAGCATTGAAGGACATCCTATTCTGCAGGGGAATGGAACAGAGCCTGGGCTGTCATCTGACCAGATGCTCTCTTATCCCAGAAAGTTGCAGTCCCAGCCCATTCTACAGTAAATCCTGCGAACTACAAGTGAGAAAGAAGGTAGGAAGAATCGAGTTAGTTCAAAGCCACCCAGCGATCTGTCTTGCATTTCAATTTTAGTATGAATGTATCTAAAAAGGAAATCATTAATTTTCTATCTGAACCCTAAAATTTACAATTCAAAGAAAGAAAGTTTTATTATTTTTCTAATACCGGCTTACATTACAAATATTTGATAATAACCAACAACAAAAAATGTAATGAACAGGTTGATTTGCATAGAGTGTAAGTAGAGGAAATGGAAATCTTTAAACAGAGGAAATGAAAATCTTAGCAGGCCAAGTCCCAACTTTATCAATCTCAATATCTTTCTAAAAATGAAGCAGAAACTATTCTACCCTTATACTTCTTCTTAGTCCAGTCTTAGACCACATAATTTCATAATATTGCCCTATATCCTCAAGGCTCTCTGAAAACAAACAAAAACAAACAATATTTTAACTTGACTCTAGTGACCATCAAAAAATACTTAGCCAATGTGAACCTTTTGACTTCCCATATATATTTAGATATTTGCTGGGACCTAAAAAAGTCAATGTAAAAATGTCCTTGTAATCCATAAATTTATGCAACACCTTTCCCTTTATATAAAGAGCTATGCTGTGAACAACT
>NW_012148585.1:1565122-1566599 GCF_000956105.1 Propithecus coquereli
AAAACCAACAGATAATTTCTTCCCTAACCAAAGAAAAGCACACCCAAAATACAATCAATTTTTACTTGACTGTCCCTTAATAAAGTTCACTTATAAAATTTCATATTATGATGCCATGAAGATTAAATACTGTTCTTTGATCTTGCTACAGCTAGAAACGAGGTAAAACAATGAAGTGTATCTTCATTTAAAAAAATAGTTCTTTACTAAAGTGAAGGCATCTAGACAAGATAAAACTAATATTGGTGCTGAAATGGACTAGATTTGTTCTGTCCCGCATTCTGACTCTTGTACAAAAAATATCATTGCATTTGATTCACGTACAAAGAATATCAACTGGCCAATTATAAAATCAGGTGGTCATGTTCAAATGTGCATGACGAAAGGACAAGAGAATTAACCTGTGTATATGTATGAAGAAAAGTGAAAATGAAATATATTTACATCTTTTAACTGGTATATACACAAAGTGCCATTTTTGTTTGTCCAGGTACACCATCCCTTCAGGCAATAAGAATTCCTGATTTACCTCAATTGCATTTTACAAAATAAATAGGATTCCGCTTTCATCTTTCAAATATTTTGTAGTAAAGTTAGCACTGAGAAGGCTGATTTTCATCCACCCCCTTGGTGCTGTCTCTTTTTTTTTTTAATGTGATTGGCTAAGGAAAAAATATCATATTTTATTTTCAACTGGAAAAAGGATAAATTTGGTATTTCGAGATAATAAAGTAGAGCTTTAAATGAGTTATGTATCTCATCGAGATTAATCAAGCCTTTCTAATATGCATAGCCCAATCAAAGTTCCTCCTTGGTCTAAATAATTTTAATTAAGCAATTTTACCTTCTGTAGCGGTCATTACCAGGAGATAATTGACTGAATCAGTAATGAAGCATTCGGTGAATGCTAAACAAACAGCGAGGTTAATTATCTGGCAGAGATGTCTGTTACGGAAGCGCAGCACTGGCCATCCAAGTTTCATAATCCCCTGCAGCATCTCTTAGTAAATTATAATAATCCTCGTTCAAATATATTGTGCAATTGCAGTTGCTATGCACCACACAGGGTCAGATCAAGTGATCAAGAACCTTATTTAAATATAATAATGATGAAGTGTGCTTTTAAAATTAGCCTATTTCTTTTGGGCAGCATGCTTCCTTTCTCTAATTTAATTGTTTCTTCAATTTTAAATTTTGGAATAACTTTCCAAATTCTGCAGCTTGGTACCAGCAGAGCTGACAACAAAGATATATTTTGCTTGGAGACACAGTCCAGAAGGTTTATATGATGCAATATATAATCCCACAGCTTATCTGATATTTTTATATTCACTCAGCTATTGTTTTTCCCCTTCTTTCCATCTTGCCAATAAATCTGTTTGTCCTTGGCTACCTGATGAATTGTATTGCTTTCAAAAGCACACAGTTGTATTTTGCATTTAATTCCATTTACCTGATTTTATACATTAAAAAATAA
>NW_012148585.1:1567796-1569574 GCF_000956105.1 Propithecus coquereli
TATAAGATTTTGCTTGCTCTTTTGTATGTGCACCTAGCATCATTAATTGTATTCAATGCACAGTGTTTCTAGTTGCGGGTCATTGGCAAATGCCTATTTCATCTTACATAATGATAGTTGAACATGATAGTTATTTTCTCTTAACTAAGTTCATTCACACAGGCTTTTTCTCACAAACAGTGACAATTTCAAATATACATTTATGAGATTAAAGAAACATATTTTTGCAGGAGAACTTCATCACTTTTATATGCATCAAAATAAACAAAAATGTTTTGGCCAATCAGACAGCACACAATAGTTCAATGTAGAAAAATATAGTGCTGTGTTAATTTATAGATTACATACATGATCTGTTATTAAAAAATAATTTGAGCCATTATATTTTCCATTTTGATAATTATTCCAAATACACAATGCTGTCATAAACTCAACTCCTCACTTTGTATTTCAAAAAATTGGCCTACACAGAAAAGTCTTACCAGATAATTAGGTTGGTGCAAAAGTAATTGTAGTTTTGGACGATGAATTTTAAATCATTATAACTAGGCTCAAACACATCTTTATTAATCAAAATTGGAACCATTACAATTAACACATTGTTGCCAAAGTGAAATAAGTTTGTTTATTCAGTGTAGTGTAAAAATCCATGCTTCTGGATTCCATGAACTCTTACAAAGCATTTTCTGCATTCTGCTAGTTGTGGAAGTGTTGTCCCTGCAAAAAGTTGTAGAGATACTTGAAGAACCAGTAGTCAGTTGGCGAGAATATGGCAGACGCGGCAAAACTTCCTAGCCCAATTGGTTCCACTTTTGAAGTGTTCACTGTGAGAGGTGTGGTTGGGCATTGTCATGGAAAAGAAATGGGCCCTTTCTGTTGACCAATGCCCACTGCAGGCGTTATAGTTTTCAGTGCATCTCATTGATTTGCTGAGCAGACTTCTCAGATGTAATGGTCTGCCAGAATTCAGAAAACTGTAGTGGATCAGACCAGCAGCAGACCACCAAACAGTGACCATGACTTTTTTTTGGTGCTAGTTTGGCTTTGGGAAGTGCTTTGGAGCTTCTTCTCAGTCCAACCACTGAGCTGGTTGTCACCAGTTGTCATATAAAAACCACTTTTCGTTGCACATCACAATCTCATCTAGAAATGGTTTGTTGTTGTTGCACACAATAAGAGAAGACCACAGTTCAAAATGACAATTTTTTTAGTTTTCAGTCAGCTATTGAGAGACCCACTTATCAAGCTTTTTCACCTTTCCAATTTGCTTCAAATGCCAAATGACCGTAAAATGGTCGACGTTGAGTTCTTCAGCAACTTCACCTGTACTTTTAAGAGGACCAGCTTACATGATTGCTCTCAGTTGGTCATTATCAACTTCTGATGGCCAGCCACTGTGGCCCTCATCTTCAAGGCTCTCATCCATCTCCTTTGCAAAACTTCTTGAAGTTTTGAACTTACACTGCACTGTAAGTTTGTTAGCAGTTCCTGGGCCAAAAGCATTGCTGATATTGCGAGTTGTCTCTGCTGCTTTCTGACCCATTTTGAACTCGAATAAGAAAATCACCTGAATTTGCTTTTTGTCTAACATCATTTCCATAGTCTAAAATAAATATAAAATAAACAGCAAGTCATAAGGCATTAGCAAAAAAAACATAAAGCGAGAAATGGACATTAAAGTGATGTGTAACATAACCACATTTAAGAATGTATTCCAATATCAAACGGCAAATTTCAACAATGGTAAAATAGCAATTACTTTTGCACCAACCTTAATA
>NW_012148585.1:1569624-1570942 GCF_000956105.1 Propithecus coquereli
AATAGTTCTTGTGTGGATTTTTTTCATATTATGTTTGATATCATATGAATATGCCATTTTCATTTGATTTTGGTAGATCAAAAGTGATTTAATAACAGCAATGTCATATTGCACATTTTCTTCACATAGAATTAAATCATTTATGAAAAATAACAACTTTCTTCTTTTTCATTCCAATCCACATATTTCCTTTACAATTCATTGTACATGTGTTTTAGAGTAACTTTTTAGGTATAATTTTTATGAAATTATCCCTTTTATAGAATGCTTTTATATTGGTCTGTCTATTCTTATATATAAAAATTTATATTCAGTTACAGTTTGTCTGACTTTTTACTCTTGTTTGTCTTATTTCTGCTTTCTGATTTTATTAATCACATGCACTAAAAGTTCTCTTATTAGGTATTTTTTTAAGAACATTACTAAATTTTATTACAGCATTTTTTTCTGTCATGTGAATTTCCACTCTTATCTTTTTTATATCTTCTACCCTATCCAGTTTCTTTTAATTTTCTCAGTTATTTTTCTAATCCCTACTTGGATATTTGCCCATTAACTTTAGTTTTTTTTTTCCATCACAATTATGAAAGGCAGAAAATTTCCTTACAAATACTACTTAAGCTTGATCCCTCAAATTTTGATGTATACTGTACTATCATTAAATACAAAGTACTTTCTAAATTTCATTATGTTTTCATGAAATTATTTGGTATGTTCTAAGAGTGATCTTGAACTAATTTTATTTGTTTCCGTGGACACATAAAAATGTATCCATTAGATATTTTAGTCATCTTCTTAAATAATCCTATCTACATTATTACATTAGATCAAAGAACATGATCATTACATACAGTTTTTAAATAAAGGCTAATATATGATTCTACAAGATGTTGATGAATGCACTCTTCGTTAAATTTTGTGAAAATTCATGGGGTTTTCTTGTGGGTTGCTTTTTTGTTATTATTGTTGTTCTTGCTATTAAAGCATGCAAAAGTGTTGTTATTTTCCTGGTTATAAAGAAAAAAAAAAGTCTGCCCAAGATTATCTTTACAAGCAGAACTTTTTTATGGCATTTTTCTTTCACTACGTTTGCTTGAATCTCAGTTGTGCGTATTTCCAGCTAAGAATAATTCACCTAAAGTCTGTGATAATAATAATGTAAGTTCCTTGCTGAAAGGTTAGCTCACTATATGTTTTTATTTATCTTTGAAGTGGTATAATTATTTTGTGCTGTCAATATTTTTTTTTTTTTTTTTTTGAGACAGAGTCTCACTATGTTGCCTGGGCTAGAGTGCCGTGGCGTCATCCTAGCTCACAG
>NW_012148585.1:1570992-1573174 GCF_000956105.1 Propithecus coquereli
AAATAGGTACATATGGGCGTCAAGTTGACAAAGGGTGGATTTGTGGACTTAATTTTAGGTATTGACGTGACGAGATTAAGGAATACCTAGAAACCTAATAAAGCATTATTTTGGGTGTTTGTGAGGGTTTTTCCAGAGGCGATTAGTGTGTGAGTCTAAATGGACTGACAAGATGTGGGGAGATCTGCCCTCAAATTTGGTGACACTATTCAATCTGCCAGAGGCCGGGAAGAACAAATACAGAAAGCATATTTGTCTCTCTCTGAGAGCTAGGACAGACTTTTCTTCTGCTGTCTTGGATATCAGAATTCCAAGCTCACCAGATTTGGACTCCAGGACTTACACCAGCTGTCCCCTGGGTCCTAAGGCTTTTGACATTGGGCTGAGAATTACACCATTGGCTTCCCTGGTTGGACTTGGACTGAGCCATGCTACCAGCACCCCCCAGTCTCCAGCTTGCAGACTTCCTGTCATGGGACTGATTTGTCACCATAATTACTTGAGCCAATTCCCCTAATAAATTCTCTCTCATACATCTATATGTATATATCCTATTGGTTCTGTCTTTCTGGAGAACCCTGAATAATACAGATTTGGCATTTGGGAAGCCAAATATCAGTCCTTCTTATTGTATAATATTTCCTATAACACATCAGAAGAGATCTGTGAAATTGTGTCTTTTGGGACACAGTCTTGAGTTGAACCAAATTATAGAAGCCTTGGTTGCTAAGCTTGAAACACACATGACTATACCATTTTTGGATTTTTTAATTATTATTATTTTTTTAGAAATAACATTTTGGAGAAAATAAAGTTAATAATGTTGAAATCCTAAAGCAAACCTAGATTAAGACTATTGCTAATTATCCAGTCATTCATGAAAAATGTCTCATTACTGAATACTGAAGGATGATGCTGACGGAAAAGTTTTATTCTTTGTTTGTAAATCAGAATAATGGTTTTCATTCAATATCTTCATATACAGTTGTATTTATCACTATCCGTGTTGTCTTGGTTGTTCATGCAAATAATTCCAATAGATCAGAGTTTAATCCCCAGCACAAGTATGTTGGTTTATAAATGATGATACTTTTTTGGGTGTAAAAATATCTTTATTTTTGTATAGAGGGAGCATGCTTTTGCTAGCACTTTCATGTAAATTGATCAGTAGTTGGAGAAGTGAAAAAAGAGCATTTTTATTAAAGATCAAGATAACTATACTTACAAGAGAATATAAAATGTCATAAAACATTTTATCAGCAAAATAATGAAAAGAATAGGAAAAGAATATAGAATAATATAATGATCATCTACATAAGCAACAATCAGCTAAATCAAATATTATCACTTGTGATATTTACTTAGGATTCTTTTGAAAAGTAAGATATTAAAAATTAAATAAAATTTGTGTGTATATTCATTCTCAATCCAATTTTTCTTTATCCATTACAGATATAACCACTTGCTTAAATTTAACATTCATAGTTCCCATACATATTGCTATAGTTTGCATTTTGTTATACTTTTCATGATGTTACAGTTTGCATGAATAATCAATATGTAGCATTT
This sequence comes from Propithecus coquereli, assembly GCF_000956105.1. Taxonomy (NCBI): domain Eukaryota; kingdom Metazoa; phylum Chordata; class Mammalia; order Primates; family Indriidae; genus Propithecus; species Propithecus coquereli. The sequence continues at coordinate 1,572,562 of NW_012148585.1, forward strand.
TGTACAGTTACTACCTCATTAAATAGAATCATTCTGAATGCATTGTATGTAATTTTCTTTAAAAATTATAACATTGTGTTTATGAGATAAATCCATACTGATATATCTTTTTAACTGCTATGGAAAATTCCATTTCTTCATGGACAATTAAGATTTTTTAAATTCTTTTTCTTTCATCAACAGCGTTTCAGTAAATTCAATCATGAGTATCTGGATATATATATGTGCATGAGAATCCTTAAGGTGGATATCTAGAAATGGAGACCTCTAATCTAAAATTCATGTATTTTCAGAGCTGACATAATGCTGAAGGATTTCAAAAGTGGTTATACAACATTATTATGGAAGTGTATGAAAATTTTATTTCGCTACCAAAACACCAACTTGGTATGAGCAAACTTTAATGTTTTGCCCACAGATTATTTTGAAATGGTTTTGCATGGAAGATTTAATTTTCATCACTCTGGAAAACCAAATATCTTTCAAGTGTTTACTGCCTATTGATTCATGACCTTCAAGTATGTTTTCCTTCTTTTTTTTTCCATTTGACTGTTAGCCTTTTAATAATAAGTTTCTAGATGATCTTCACATATTCTGAATAGTAATAATTTTG
>NW_012148585.1:1573224-1574167 GCF_000956105.1 Propithecus coquereli
TTCTGTTTACATATATGAACAATTTCTGTGAATTTCATTTATAAGTTTTGTCTTTTTATATATTAGCATGCCTTTCTTGTTTACTTTCAAAGAGTTCCGGTTATAGGAAAGGTGGTAATCATTTTTCATTTGTCTAAATATGTTATTTACCTTCTAATTCTTCGTAATGTTAAACCCTAAGCCATAGCACTGTGTAGATTTTAGTATTAATGTTATTTGTCCTCATATTCTTTGCTTGCCATGGTCCTTTCTCTGGGTGAGCTGGTGGTGGAAGGAGACACTGACTCCTTATACCTCCATTTCTAAGGTCACTGTGTTACCTAATTTATTGCTAGTTTTAAAAATATCTGACACTGGTTGGCAGTTGAAAAGTGAGAGAGAGGTAGAACACAGGGTATTTATGCACCATCCTCTTGATCTCAAGTGGCATCTCGGCAATGAGTGCATTTCCTCTGTTCTAGATGGGCCACCCTGCATCAAATCTACCTTTTCCCGGGATACCACAACCCTTTTGTTTCAGTAACACCTCCTTCTCCTTTTGTTGCTCCAGCGTAGGGGTGGTATTGACTCCATGCTGTTGAAAATTTCAAAGTTTCTATTCTGTCTCTTACGGCATCTCAGTTTCTTCATTATTGTAGGGCTCTGCATTTTATTTTGTGTAATTACTTAATGTGGTTTCTATTTTCCTGATTAAGCCCAGATTGATACACTTTTGGTGGAATAAGCGTGGTCTAGTATTTTCAAGTATATCATTTCAATTAATTCTCACACATCTGTAAGAGACATAATATAAAGATGAGAAAAACTGAAGCCCAGACAGATTAAGTGACTTCTTTAGGTCACATAATTGAGGAACCCACAATATGGGTTCAGATTCATTGTTCCAGGACCCATATACCTGAATAATGGAATAGGTTTACAGTGGTGAATTGGGATGATGCTG
>NW_012148585.1:1580530-1582466 GCF_000956105.1 Propithecus coquereli
ATACCTACTATGTGCCAATAGTTGGCAATATAGAAATTATAAAAATACCTACTCTCAAATATATTATGATACAGTGGAAAAAGCTGAAAATTAAGATCACTATTACAAAAAGACATGAAAAGTGTTTAAATCAGCGTGTGCCTAGGGGTGCTGTGGTTGTACGGAAGTGTGGCTAACCTGGCGTGGCAAGTGGGAGGTGAGAAGAAGGTAGAGAGTTTTCTTATTGAAGAAGTTTAAATCTGTCTGAGGTCAGAGAAAGTAGAATGTGATTAGGAAGAGTGTTGTTAAGAGCATTTCAAGCAACTTTACTATATATGCAATGGCATGAAGATGTGAAATGAAAGCACAAAAGAGGATAGTCTGGGAACTACATGTAGATTGATATGATTGGAACATATGGTGGGTGTAGGGAATTTTTTGAAGTTGAAAATGGAAAGACATATAGAGGTGAGATCACTAACATTAGTACAAGTGATTCTAAGCAGTCACATTCTCCTTTTACTCTACCAGCTCAAGAGGTGTAGCAGCTTACTCTCTCAGGTTCACTGATCTTTGGTTCTGGAGGGTTTTCAGCACGTCCAATACTATTGCAAGTAGCTTTTGATTCCAAATTCTCTCTACAGGACTGCTGGTATGGGCTCTGTTTTACTGATTCAGCCTTTACTAATAGGCTATTAAAAACATCGCTACTCTGAACATTCTTGTGTATGCTTTCTGAGGCACAAATGAGAGAGTTTTCTAAGACTGGATGTCTAGGACAAGAGACACTGGCCACACGTGGCTGTTGAGCATTTGGACGTGGTTGTTCCAATTTGAGATATGTTCTCAGTATTAAATAAACACTTGATTTTGAAGATAGTACACAAAATTGCAATCTATATCATTAATACTTTTATAATGATCACATGTTGAGATGATATTTTAGATATGAGTTAAATAACATATTATATTTTGTATCATTCATTTTTAATGGGGCTATTAGGAACTTTAAATTTACAGAATTTGACAGAATTACTATAAGGTATGTGATTAGGGGTCAATTTGCTAAATCACAGGTGTACATTTACCTTCATATTTACTAGAAATTGTCAAGTGCCTTTCAAAAGTGATTGTAACACTTTATACTCTCACCAGCAATTCACCTGAGTTTTAATTTGCTCAACATCCTTTCCCACAGCTACTATTTTTACACTTTTAATTCTTTTAATCCATTGATATCTCAAAGCATTAAAGAGATCACCATGGGGGAAGGGGGGCAGGGCAACATACATAACCTAAACATCTGTACCCCCATAATATGCTGAAATAAAAAACAAAAAATAAAAAAAAAAAAGAGATCACCTAGTGACTTTGTGTACATTTTCATGCTTGTTAATTTATGGGCTTTTTCTTGAATAGCATCTTCTATTAACATTCTACATTTCTACAAATATGGAAAAATGAAAATTTATAGATCAAGAAGCCTTCGAGAGGAAAGATCCTTTATACATTTCTAACCTTGATAATATGTGGTCATATTTTTATGTATAAATACCTAGCAAATATCCCCAAACATTAAACACACAAATATTTCAACATTAAAATGGGAACAACTAATATTTTATTACCATGTTATTTACATTGATATAGTTTCAAATTTATATAGGGCTACAGTGGATACTCCAGACTAGAAAAATATATTTGAAACAGGTCTGGTGTTTTCACTTTTTAAAGAAGAATGTTAATCCTTTTACTGATAGAAATGTAATGAGTAAGTTCCTCTGCATTGCCAAAGCTTTAAAACATAGCCTATATAGTCAAAGTTATATTTCACCTGTCTCAGGGCTTTGGAGACAGGGAGCAGATGTTTGCTGGAGAGCTTGTTTGATAGCAAATCTTTGTTTCAAGATGTTGAATCTCTTATGAGAAAAACAAAGCAATTTGGCTATATTTACAA
>NW_012148585.1:1594566-1595915 GCF_000956105.1 Propithecus coquereli
TACAATATTACTAGCTTTTATAATTGGCCATATATTTATCTCATTAAAATCTTTGTTTCTTCATATAGCTTTAAGTTGTTTGTAATGTCTTTTTATTTTACCTTGCAGGGTTCCCTTGCACATTGCTTGCAGGGCTGGTCTACTGGTAACGAACTGCTTTAGCTTTTGTGTCCGTGCTAATTTCACCATATCTCCCTCACTTTTGAAGGACAGTTTTTTGAAATACAGGATTCTCAATTGACAATTTTTCTCTTTTAACACTTTGAATGTATGGGCCCATTGCAGTTTGGCGTCCAAATTTTCTGATAAGAAATTAGCTAAAAATCTTATTAAGGATCATTTATGTGTGGTGAGTTTCTTCTCTCTTGCTGCATTCAAGATTCTCTGTCTTTGGCTTTGAAGATTGGTTATAACATGTTTTTGTGTGAGTAAGTTTGAGTTCACTTTTAGAGTTCATTGAGATTCTTGGATGTGTTTTTACTTTTTATTTTTTTTGGAATTTTTAAATTTTATTTTCTTTCATTTCAAGATATTATGAGGGTACAAACATTTTGATTACATTTTATGTCTTTGCCTCACCCAAACAAGGATTAGAGGCATGCCTTTCCCATCTACAATGTTCACCATGTCCATTAGTTGTGAGTTTACCCCCCTCTTCCCCGTAATCCCTGGAGAATATTACTGCCATATGAGCACCATAGTGTTCATCAGTCAGTGCCAATTTGATGGCAAGTACATGTGGAGCCCATTCTTCCGATCTTGTGATACCTCACTTCTGGATAATGGGCTCAAGCTCTATCCAGGAAAATATAAGAGATGCTAGATCACTGTCGTTTCTTATAATTGAGTAATATTCCATCGTATACAAATCTCGAATATTAATAATTCACTCATAAATCAACAGGCACTTGAGTAAAAAGAGCTAAAAATAGAAATACCATTCGATCCAGCAATAGCACTATCAGGCATCTACCCAAAAGAGCAAAAGACATTCTGTAATAAAGACATCTGCACCCAAATGTTTATGGCAGCACAATTCACTATTGCAAGGATGTGGAGATTCTTGGATGTGTTTTTATATGTATTTCATCAAATTTGAGAAAGTTTCAGCCATTATTTCTCCAAATATCCTCTCTATTCTTTTTTTTCTTTTTTTATCTCTCTTTTCCTTGTAAGACTCTCACAATGCATATGTTAGTCTACTTGATTCTGTCCCAAAGTTTCTTAGGCTTTGTCCACTTGTCTTTAATTTTTTTTCTGTTCTTCAGTCTTAGTAATTTTCATTGTCTTATTTTCAACTTCACTGATTCATCGTCCTGCTCAACTCTGCCTTTGAATTCTTCTAGTGA
>NW_012148585.1:1605595-1606356 GCF_000956105.1 Propithecus coquereli
ATTCAGAGATGACATATAAATATTTATTTCTTTTTGAAAATAGTAGTTGTGCTTGTACTGCTCCATAGGTACATTACAATAGGCTCCTAAACACTCAATTTTTAAAATATCCAGAAGAAGTCAAATAATGTTAATTCATCTCATCATAGTGAATATTTTTTAATGATTATTAATGTTCTTATTAACAGATATGATGTCATCTCCATTACCAGATGGTGTGGGATAGAGTATCCTGTGGTGCCTCATCAATACTTTAATGTGAAAGCAGGCGAATGTTATGGTATCCGTCACATTTTACATATACAGGGAGCTCATGCCTTGGATTCTGTCACAGATACACATTCCAGCATGGGCAGTTTGGAATAAACGTCACTCTTCTTCCAGCCTTACAGATGCAATCATTAATTCAGCAGAGCTTTCTCTGGGGTCTGTCATTCCCATGCACTGTTAAACATGATTTTGTTTCAGTGATGGGAGGTGTGAAGCTCTGGTTATACAGATAACCAGATCATCACTAACATTTCTAAAGTGCAGAGAGGCTCATTTGAGATTAAAAAAATGTTATACATATTACTATAATTATTGATATTGTGACTTGCAGGGCTTTATCTTTTTTGGTTTTCTCCCTCCTGGAAAATATTTGTCATGTTGATGCATTCTCCAGCCACTGCCAATGAAGAAAAATGTTTGCATCCATCTCTGCACAAACTGTGGGTGGGGAGAGACTTCAAATTGAATTAAGAACACATCAGTGAGGTACA
>NW_012148586.1:0-345 GCF_000956105.1 Propithecus coquereli
ATATTGTCAGATGGCCTTATATTGCACTTATTGCTCAAAAATTAGGTTCAGCAAAGTTTCCAAAAATGACTCTTATTCATTTAGCTTGAGTCTTACATGCATCCCTAAACCAGTCACTGTGGATAAAGAATGTAAAATATTCTTATTGGTAGAACTTAATCAAATGCCAAGCTCTGAAGTAAGATAATTGAGTGCTGAGGAATAGTCATCCATAATCAAAGCATAAAAAGGAAGGTTCCCATAAAAAAGGGAAATTCTATTATTCAAAGGAGAGAAGAAAAAGCATGATGGCAAATAAAAAATGCAACACCAAAGATAATTATGCATATTTTTAAAAAATCTCTC
>NW_012148586.1:3655-4177 GCF_000956105.1 Propithecus coquereli
GCAGAAAAATGCCCCCCAAAGATGTTCATGTCCTAATACCTGGGAATTTGTGATCTTACATATTCACATTTGCCAGTGTGATTAACGGTACTGGCATTCAGAGATTATCCTGGATTATCCAGGTAAACCCAATCTCATCACATGTGTCCTTAAAAACAGAGAATTTTTTCTAGCTAGGTCAGAGAGATGAGACTTGATGGCTTTTAAGACAGGGGAAGAAAGCAGAAGCCAAGGAATACAGATTGCCTGTAGAAGCTGAAAAGGCAAGAAAAGAAATTCTTTCCTAGATCCTCCAGAAGAAAAGCATCCCTGCTGATGTCTTGATTTAGCCCAGTGAGAGCAATGTCAGATTTCTAAACTAAAGAACTGCAAGAAATTGAATTTGTGCTGTTTTGAACTACTAAGTTTGTGTTGATTTGTTATGGAAGCAATAGAAATATAATGCAAAGTGTTAGAAGATACTTTCGAGTTCAAACATTGCCTGCAGTAATCTAAGGGAGAAAAATGTTTAAATTTTTTGTT
>NW_012148586.1:6190-6500 GCF_000956105.1 Propithecus coquereli
TATCTTAAATTAATATAGCTACTCCTGCTTTTGTTTAATAAGTGTTAACATGGCATATTTCTTCTGTCCATTCACTTTTAATCTGTATTTATGTTTAAAGTGGGTAGACAACATATAGTTAGGTTCTGTTTCTGAGGAAGAGGTGGGTGCAACTCTTACCTTTGTTCCTCTATATCTAAAGTATTTTTTCCTCTGGACTCTTTCAGGATTTTTTTTTTCATCTTTTACTTCCTATTGTTCGAAATGATATACCTAGAGGTAGTTTTTTTGGCGTTTATCCTGCTTGGTGATCTCAAAGGTTCCTTGATCT
>NW_012148586.1:7561-7990 GCF_000956105.1 Propithecus coquereli
TCATCATTATGTACTGTCCTTCTTTACCACCAGTAACTTTCCTGGCTTTGAACTCTGGTCTATCTTAAATTAATATAGCTACTCCTGCTTTTGTTGAATAAGTGTTAACGTGGCATATTTCTTCTCTCCATTCACTTTTAATCTGTATTTATGTTTAAAGTGGGTAGACAACATATAGTTAGGTTCTGTTTCTGAGGAAGAGGTGGGTGCAACTCTTATCTTTGTTCCTCTATATCTAAAGTATTTTTTCCTCTGGACTCTTTCAGGATTTTTTTTTTTCATCTTTTACTTCCTATTGTTCGAAATGATATACCTAGAGGTAGTTTTTTTGGCATTTATCCTGCTTGGTGATCTCAAAGGTTCCTTGATCTGAAGTGTGATGTTTGACATTAATTTTGGGAAATTTTCACTGATTATTGTTTCAAATAT
>NW_012148586.1:9790-11025 GCF_000956105.1 Propithecus coquereli
TTGTTTATCACTTCATTCTTTAAACACTGCCTCTTTCTCAGCAAAGTTTTTCATTTCAATAAAGCTCGTTTACCTTTTTTTGTCTCTCAGGGATAACACATTTTGATTTTGTGTCTAAAACGTATCCTCAGTTGTGTCCTAGGGGCCACAAAGTTTGCTGCTCTTCTCTTACAGGCTAAAGGCTTTAATTTCACAGGTAGCAGGGGTCCTTTAAAGCCTTTTTCATGATGCTGGCTGCTCCTCTTCTTTAGAACTACAACACAGAAGGATACTTTTCTCCCCACCTCCATCATTTCTTTTGATTACCCATTAGATTGTCATGGAGACAAGCCCAAGACCGAGTATAAATTCCCCCTTTTGTCTGCAGCATGGTGGGCAATGCATATCTCTTCACTGTAGTCCACACTCAGCATTTATCAATTTGTTACAAAATTTAATAGTCTCCTTACATGCTTGTACAGTACCCCAGATCTCATCCTCTCCTACTATGCATAGTTGAGACTGTTCTTGGCTCCTATACCTTTGGAGGGACCTGTTTTTTATTATATATCAGGCAACTTGTTTTTCCTGTGACTTCAGCTCTCTGGTAGGTAGAAAAAAGTTATAATCTTTAAAATTTCTTTAGCTTGTTTTTGTGTTTGGTTGAGAATAACACATTTTTTCCAGTTTTCTATATTTCAGGCAGAAGAAGCTTTCTAAATAATCTTTAAAATTGTTTGTATATTAAAAACTCATTAATAATACATTCCTCAAATATACACAAAAGTGCAAAAAGGTAAGTTTCCATTTTATTCCAATAAGCAAAATCACAAAGAGGTTAATGAAGATTTTCAAAAACTCCAAAGTGTGACACAATTTATTACACAATTTAGGCTAATTTCATAGTTGATTTATATACTGGATTTATATTAGATGCCAGTGAGCATAATGAGATATAAAATTACAGGACTACATGAAGCTTGTAAAGAGGACAGGAATATATACCAAATGCAAGTTACTGTTCAAGGAAATTACTGATACCTGTCCTTTACCCTGGGTTATTAAAGATCAATGTTTTCAAGCATAAACTGAGAAAAAGAGCATCTAGGGCTCCCATCTCTCTTCTAATAAAGGTAGTTTTATTATATATGATAAGTGAACAAATAAAAGTGCTTTATGAATTTTACTTCTCAAATAATTTAGTGCTTTTGGTATTTTGCCTGCTAGTATAAATTTTATATCTTTGCTCAAGCCAA
>NW_012148586.1:14540-14759 GCF_000956105.1 Propithecus coquereli
TTTCCTTTCTTTTTTTTTTTTTTTTTTTTTTTTTTTGAGGCAGAGTCTCACTCTTTTTTGCCTGGGTTAGAGTGAGTGCTGTGGCGTCAGCCTAGCTCACAGCAACCTCAAACTCTTGGGCTCAAGCGATCCTACTGCCTCAGCCTCCCAAGTAGCTGGGACTACAGACATGCGCCACCATGCCCGGCTAATTTTTTCTATATTTTTAGTTGTCCGATT
>NW_012148587.1:0-670 GCF_000956105.1 Propithecus coquereli
GTGGCTGTAAATACAGATGAAGGCTTCACTCGCTGGCAGTGGAGCTCTTTGGCCTGGCCTGGTCCCTAACAGGCTGCGGACCGGACCGGTAGTTTTCCCCCACCCAGGGATTGGGGACCGCAGGATTATATGACATGACTTCTTCCTGTTTTATAGAAATGTAATAATAAGCTTGATATGACCACTTTCACATTTGCGTAGCACTTTCCAGATTTCACAATTTTTTTTTCATACATATTGTGAGTTTTATTATGTAGAATAAGTGGGAACTGTAGTTTAATGTTAGTTTATCTGATAACACTCTGAAAATTATAAAATGCTTACAATGTAATAGTTTCTATGTGCTAAGTGATATATAGATATGTTTGGAATATATTCTTATGGATTTGTTCGTGGAAAGTTGACCACATGTATCATACCATTCATTTGACACAGATTCTTTATTTTTATTTTAGTTTTTTTTGAGACACAGTCTTGCTCTGTCACCCAGGCTGGAGTGCAGTGATGTGATCATAGCTCACTGCAGCCTCGAACTCCTGGGTTCAAGGGATCCTCCTACCTCAGCCTCCTGAGTAGCTGGGACTACAGGCGTGTGCCACCATGCCTGGCTAATTTTTTAATTTTTTGTAGTGACACAGTATTGCTATGTTACTTGGGCTGGTCTTGAACT
>NW_012148587.1:1743-3844 GCF_000956105.1 Propithecus coquereli
TGAGCCACTGTGCCCCGCCCTCCATAGAACCTTATCTGAGAAAAAGGTAACAGAGAAATGTGAAAGCAAGTTTTATCAGGAATGGGGAAATTATCAGTCATTTTGCTAATTTTGATCTATGAAATGCAAAGAGAAAAAGTGGGAGGGGATTTTTTTTTAAGAGACAGCGTCCTTCTCTGTCACCCAGGCTGGAATGCAGTGGAGTGATCATAGCTCACTGTGGCCTCAAACTCCTGGGCCCAAGGATCTTCCTGCCTCGGCTTCCCAAGTAGCTAGGACTACAGGTGTGTGCCACCATGACTGGCTAATTTTTCTTATTTTTTGTAGAGACAGGGTCTCACTATGTTGCCCAGACTGGTCATAAACTCCTGGCCTCAAGTGATCCTACCACCTCAGCCTCCCAAAGTGCTGGGATTACAAATATGAGTCACTGTGCCTGGCCTAATTTTTTTTTTAATGTCTTGTTTTTTTCTTACTTTTTCCCTCCCTCCTTTCCCTCCTTCCCTCCTTCCTTTCCTTCTTTCTGTTCACCAGGCATGCTGTATTTGGGATATTTTGGTTCAGACTAGGGAAAATGAAGCAAGGTTTTCAGAACACATTAAAGAAGTGCAGAAATCCTTGGGACGAAGCCATCATGCCCAATAAAAATGACACCCTGTTCTGCGCAGCAGAGCTCTCCACCCTCGTCTCTTTGCTGTGTTTGCAAATTAGAAACCTTACCAGAGACTGAGGCCTTCTTAGGGCAAATATTTGTTTAAATCTTTCATTTTCTCTGTGGTCTCTTTAAAAGCCACTATGGTTTTTAGTACTGGAATCAGCTTTTCCAGGCATATCACATTGGCCTCCGGCTGTGACCCTTCTGGGGGCAGGAACTCTACAAGACTCTAGCAGCGGTCTGAAGGTGCTTGTTCATGAGAAGTTGGTAGAGAGCCTTGTGAGGAGGTGCAGGGACACGCAGGCAGATTTCCTGGACTGCTAGTTCCTGTATCAACCAGTGAACGGTAACTTGACCGTGATTATGTTCCAGCATCGTACAGGGAGTCTGTGGGAGGTATGAGAGTAGGATTCACACACAGTTCCTGATTCCTGCCCCCGCGGAGCACCCAGTGTAGTGCATGGCATGTGAAAGAACCAGCGAATACTGTAAGACAGCGTGAAACTGGCACTCCCACAGCAGCTCAGAGATGGCAGCCGGTGAATGATGAAAGGCAGCGAAGGAACCTGATCACTCAAGGTCGGATTGTAAAGGAAAGAGAAAAGGAGCAGAGAGGAGAGAACAATTCATTTCAGGGGAGACTTAGGGGAAGGAAGCTTCTAGATAAATACTATTAGAACTGGCCCTGGCCCTTAGAGAACAACTCTACAGCTCTAATTTTTTTTTTTTAATTTTAAGAGACAGGTGTCACTATGTTGCTCACACTGGTCTCAAACTCCTGGCCTCAAGCGATCCTCCCACTTCAGCCTCCCAAATTGCTGGGATTACAAGCATGAGCCACCAAGCCTGGCCTAAACTCTAATTTTTTGGTGTTGTTATTTTTAGTTTAGCAATAAGTCTCTGATTTTATCTACAATTTTCCCAGCTGACTGGTTTATCATTCTTTGAGATTAATCTAGAGGCAGGTAGACTATTTCTGCCCCCCACCCCTACCCCTCTTAAATCTCCAGGCTTTGGGTGGGCTGTGGTGTCACAGTGAGCAGATTGAGATAAAAAGGGATGGGCTGTATTTCACTCAGCATACAGGCCTATCTGGCAGCAGAAATGGGAAGGGCCAAATCCCCACTCCCGTGGGTTGTGCCTCTGCAATAATCTAACAGCCACTTGCTCATTCACTTTTTAGAATATCTGGCCACGTCATATCATCTCATGTACATCATTCATTTCTTTAATAAATGCTTATTGAGCACCTGCTATGTTTTAGGCACTGTTTAAGGTGCTAAAGATAGGCTGGGTGTGGTGGCTCACGCCTGTAATCCTAGCACTCTGAGAGGCTGAGGCGGGTGGATCACTCGAGGTCAGGAGTTCGAGACCAGCCTGAGCAAGAGCGAGACCCCCGTCTCTACTAAAAAATAGAAAGAAATTAGCTGGACAACTAAAAATATA
>NW_012148587.1:3894-5397 GCF_000956105.1 Propithecus coquereli
GTATTTATTCTTTTTAGAGACTGAGTCTCACTCTATTGCCCAGGCTGGAGTGCAATGGTGTGATTATAACACACTGTAACCTCCAACCCCTGGGCTCAAACAATCCTTCTGTCTCAGCCTCCCAAAGTGCTGGCAATTGCAGGCCTGAGCCACTGCACCTGGCCTGCTGATATTATTATTGTTATTATTATATGTTCCTTTTACATAACATCCTATTTTTGTTTTGTGTATACAATGTCTTCCCTTATGTTTTTCAGAATATTAACCATAGGGTTCCTTGCATAGCCTGTTTCTATTTGTTTTTCTCTTACTTTTCTCAAATGTCTCATGTTAGATAGAAAGATACTAAGAGGCTGTTTGGAAATGCTGTGGCCAGACAGGACTTGTTGCACAGTGGGCTTCTTTGTAGGCTTTTTCATTGTGGGATTCCCAAATGTCAGTGTCTGTAGGCCTCTTGTCTGAAGCTGTTGCATTTCTCCAGAGAATTCTTAAATCACCTGTCTGTCGGTGGGAGGTGGGTAATGGCTGCCAATGCTCTCTGAGCTGGGGAGGTAAAGGGGTCAGGGGTTCCCATTCTTGATGCAAATAGAATAGTCTTAGAGAAAAGGTTACAGACTCTGACTTTGTTTACAGTTTGTCCCTTTTCCTGCTCTTTGCTGTGCTTGGTGTCTCTGAGTCTGGTTCTCCCAAATTTCCCTTCTCCTGGGATGACAGAAGTTGAGACCTCTCTGTGGAGGGTGCAGGAGAAGATACCTAGCTACTGGTTTTGTTTTGTTTTGTTTTAATGCAGATTTTCACCGGATCCCCCAGCTTTAAGCCCCAGGCCTGAGCTCAACCTTCTGCTATACCTGTATAGCTTCCAGTCCTTGAGCCTTTTGATGAACTGGCTTGCCCACCATAGGCACAGGGGTTTCAGCCACTGTGTTTTGGTAAGTCAGTTACCTCTCCTCCACCTGCTCTCATCAGCCAAATATTTGTTAATATTTCTCTTTCATCTTTATTTCCTTCCCCATTCTCTTGAGTTTGTGGATATACCTCTGTTTTATTCTTTTACTTTCATCTTAGTGGGATTTGGGGAGGAACACAGAAAAACACCTGTGTTCAATCTACATTACCTAAAATGTCAGGAAGTGATTCGGGGGCCAAGTATTGTCTTCTACACTGTAAACATTTCCTCTGCTCAATTTTTGAGAACAACTAAAACCTTGATTATTTCTGTGGCTTTTTATCCTCCCACTTCCTATGTTCAACAGATAGTCATCATTGCAGGGTTGTGTCCCTTGACTGGGATACTGCTTGTGATACTGCTGTCTAACCCTGGGCCAGATAAGACAGTACTCTGGGGAATGGAACAGCTTGTCCTGGTACCCAGGATGCTCATGTTAGATTTAGGGTGGTCACACTTTTGCTGGAAAGCGTTTCTCTTGTAGCGCCCTCTGCTCAACATGATAGAAAGGGAGAAAAAGCTTCTGTTTCCCGATAGGCTCTCTCTTCTCCACAGAA
>NW_012148587.1:8867-9313 GCF_000956105.1 Propithecus coquereli
TAGTGGAATAATTCTTCCTTTTTCAGCTTTTCCTTAATTTGTGCAAGCCCTTTTTGATCTGTATCTTTAGACTGTTCCACCTCTTGTTATAACCCTTTCTTTTCCATATTGCTCATTGTGTGGGGGAGCTGGGACTAGGGGGCAGTCTCTTTCACATTCAAAAACTAGAACTAAACCTTCCCAGAGAAGAGAAATAATTGTAATTCTACCCAAAGTCTTTCAGAAAGCAGAGAATAAGGGAGCACTTCCTCGTACATTTTATCAATATTACTCTGATCCTAAAACCCAGATAAAGATATCACACATGCACAAAAGAAAACCACAGACCAATATCCCTCACGAACATAGATGCAATCATCCCTTAAGAAAATCAAATCAACTGATAGATATAAAGAAGACTGCATCAGACCAAGTGGGTTTTATTCTCAGAATGTAAGGTTGGTTTA
>NW_012148587.1:10282-10695 GCF_000956105.1 Propithecus coquereli
TCACTGAAACCTCAAACTCCCAGGCTCAACCTGCATCCGCCTCTGGAATAGCTGGGACTACAGGTGCACACCATCACAACCAGCTAATTTTTCTATTTTTTATAGAGACAGGGTTTCGCTGTGTTGCTCAGCCTCGTCTCCAAGTCCTGGACTCAAGGGATTCTCCTGTCTTGGCCTCCCAAAGTGCTAGGATTACAGGCATGAGCCACTGCGCCTGGCTGAATTTCTTTTTTATCCATTTTCCCATAATACTCTGTGGACATTTCTATAATAGTTCTTATATTTTGTTGTACCTATATATTTTCCCATCTTTTCTCGAGTGGACAGTAAACTCCCCAGGAAGGGACATCTTTCCTATCCATCTTTGTATTTTTACAATGCTTGTCACCAAATAGGTACTCAATGAATGTAAG
>NW_012148587.1:12352-12711 GCF_000956105.1 Propithecus coquereli
ACCTTTTCACATAGCTGTTGTAAGGAGTAAATACAATGACACTTGCTTTAAAGCACATGGTATGAAATATATCTTAGCTGTTACAATAAGGAGTACAAAAGTGAACAGGAAGTAACAGCCCTGGGGAAGGGGCACAAATATGTAGGAAACCTCTAAGGAAGGAGCAGAAAGGAACCCAAGAGCCAAGGCAGAACCTCTGCTAGCACAAATAGTGCTTTTTTGGAGCAAATTGCAAAGATAGATAGCCATGATTTCTATCTTCCTCCAGGCCGATTAAGTCCCACGCCAGGGCACACTGCTAGTGAGTGGGCAGCAGCCCTAATAAGGGAACTGGCAAAGGAATGATAACTTTGGGCAAT
>NW_012148588.1:0-319 GCF_000956105.1 Propithecus coquereli
ATGTCTTTTTTAACAGTGAGGACACTGAGCGCATAAGAACATTAGAGCTTTGAAAGTAGACAATATAGATTGGAGCAAGATGGCTGACCAGAGACATAAGCTGCTAGAGTGTCTCAGTAAGAAGGAGAAGTTTTAGATGAAAGAGAAAAAATGAACAGACAAACAGAGATCAGGTGTGGATCTGAGGGAAGGGTGCCAGAACTTTCAGGAGATTCTGTGGGAACAAGTTGCAGAGCAGAATAGGAAGGAGCAAGGTATCACCAAAGATCAACCCCTGAGAAGCTTGGAGTCTAGTGACAAGGGTAGGTGGAGTGGTTTG
>NW_012148588.1:369-700 GCF_000956105.1 Propithecus coquereli
CTGATTCTAAATATGTCTTTTTTAACAGTGAGGACACTGAGCGCATAAGAACATTAGAGCTTTGAAAGTAGACAATATAGATTGGAGCAAGATGGTTGACCAGAGACATAAGCTGCTAGAGTGTCTCAGTAAGAAGGAGAAGTTTTAGATGAAAGAGAAAAAATGAACAGACAAACAGAGATCGGGTGTGGATCTGAGGGAAGGGTGCCAGAACTTTCAGGAGATTCTGTGGGAAGAAGTTGCAGAGCAGAATAGGAAGGAGCAAGGTATCACCAAAGATCAACCCCTGAGAAGCTTGGAGTCTAGTGACAAGGGTAGGTGGAGTGGTTTG
>NW_012148588.1:2840-4034 GCF_000956105.1 Propithecus coquereli
AAAAAAATTCAGGAAATGAATGAAAAATTCACTAAAGAAATTAAATTACTAAAAAAAATCAAATAGAACTTCTGGAAATGAAAAACTACATTCAAGGAAATACAAAACACATGGAAAGTCTTAAGAATAGACTAGACCAGGCAGAAGAAAAAAATCTCAGAGTTTGAAGACAACACCTTCAAATTAAACAAGTCAGTCAAAGATAAAGAACAGAGAATTAAGAGAAAGGAACAAAGCCTACAAGAAATATGGGATTATGTGAAGAAGCCAAACATAAGAATTATACATACTAATTTCATTTCCTTTGTGTGTGTGTGTGTGTGTGTGTGTGTGTGTGTGTGTGTGTGTGTATGGAGAGAGAGGGAGAGAGAGAGGGAGAGTTGTGAGATTGCTAAATCATGGGATAGTTCTATTATATTTTTAATTTTTTGAGGAATCTCCATGCTGTTTTCTATAATGGCTATGTCAATTTACATTCCCACTAACAGCAAACAGAGATTCCCTTTTCTCCACACCCTCACCAATATTCGTTATCTTTTGTCTTTTTGATACTTGCCATCCTGACAGGTATGAAGTGATATGTCACTGCAGTTTTGATTTGAATTTCTCTGATGATTAGTGACTGTGAGCTTTTTCATCATATACCTCTTGGCCATTTTGATGTCTTCTTTTGAGAAACATTTGCTCAAGTCCTTTGTACATCTCTTAATTGAGTTATTTATTTTATTTATATTCATTTGAGTCCTTTATATATTGTGGATTTTAACCTTTTATTAGATATATGATTTGCAAATATTTTCTTCCATTCCACAGGATTTCTCTTCACTCTTTTGATTCTTTCCTTTACTATGCAGAAACTTTTTAGTTTGATTCACTCCTGTTTGTCTATTTTAGCTTTTGTTTTCTGTGCTTTTGGGATCATATCCAAAAAATCATTGTCCAAACCAATGTCATGGAGCTTTTTCCCCGTGTTTTCTTCTAGTAGTTTTAGATACGGATCCTACATTTAAGTCTTTAATCCATTTCAAGTTGATTTTTATATATGGAATGAGACAAGGGTTCAGGTTCATTCTTCTGCATGTGGATATCCAGCTTTCCTAGCACTATTTATTGAAAAAACTGTCCTATCCCTATTGTGTGTTTTTGGCATCTTTGTCAAAGACCAATTGACCATAAATGCATGGATTTATTTCT
>NW_012148588.1:15254-15700 GCF_000956105.1 Propithecus coquereli
ATCAATCTTTTGTAACCAGCGTAGAAACTATTGTCCCTCACCTTAACATCCTCTTGGGAAGTTGTGTTTGTCTCACCCTGCACCTCCTTTCCAATTCTCTGCTCAAAGCTAGCTCATGTCCTGCTCCACAAGAAAAATGGTAACTAATGTTAAAGCAACCATCTAACGGGAGATTCAACGATAGCCGGGCTTAATTCCACTTCTTCACTTAAAAAATAACAAATATTCTTAAAAAATAATGACAAAGACTGGGCGTAGTGGCTCACACTTGTAATCCCAGCACTTTGGGAGGCTGAGGTAGGAGGATTGCTTGAGGCCAGGAGCTCATAGCAAGATCCTGTTTCTATAACAAATAGAAAAATTAGCTGGGCCTGGTTGTGTGCATCTGTGGTCCCAGCTGCTTGGGAGGCTGAGGCAGGAGGATCGCTTGAACCCAGGAGTTCAAG
>NW_012148588.1:18785-20242 GCF_000956105.1 Propithecus coquereli
TCTTAAAACTAACTAGAAACATTTATTTTGATTTAACTTTTTAGATAAAGAGAACCTTTTGATTTGGGGGCTTTCAGGTTTTGGAATAAAATGATTTTAGGTAAATTAGCTGCTAAAATTACTATTATTATGCTCATAAAAGCTGCTAAAAATAATCAGTTCATAGGGCAAAAAATTCATATATATATTTTCTTCCTGACAGATATTTCAGAAATTTGGCCTAGAATAGAAGATGTATATTTTTTTTTAACTTGTAACAGAATTAAATTACCAAGAAAATGACGACAGCATCCATAAATCTTTAATAGCTCTGGTACTCACGTAAGCTGGGCTTTCCAAACATTTAAAATAATAAATGCCCCAAAACAATTTGAGCCATATCTGTTTGTCTTTCTGATCCAACTCAAGAAATATAGGTAAGCAATAGCAAACACCACATTACACACTGATTTCTTTTTACTCCTAAACATTTTTGGGTTTTTTGAGCAAATGCGTCCTTTGGATAGTGGCAGTCCCCCCTCTCTTCTCAGTCCCCATTAGAGCAGCAGCTATTTAAACATGAGAAATAGAGCTCTTCCAAATGACAAATCTTTGCTCATGTTTTCAAGCATGGAGGCAAACATTGGCAGCAAACATGAATGGCAACGAAAAAAAGTTATTTGGAATTTACTTTATTTTCCCCTAGTTAGAATCAAAAGCACTTTGATTGTGAAGTCCTTACAGAGGCAACCTCAGCAAAGAAATGCGTCCTGGTGACTAATGCAAAGGCTCTTGCCTCTGAAAGGGATTCTCAGAGGTTGTTCACGCTACCTATGGGGTAAGGTAGCCCATATACTCTTCCTTTCCAAAACATCAGCTATCTGCCTTTTACTTTTAAACATATGAAAAACGAAACAATGAAACCTTACTTTATACTTTGTATCGACATTTCTTAATCCAAAGATTGAAGAAACTCTAATATCTTACCTAAATTCATCTTTGGTAATTTCAGATTTTTCCCTTCTGTCTACTGAATGAAAACATAAACTTGGTGGTATATAACACTTAAGGTAGTTTTTAAAAAGCATTCAACGGTCTAAGTTAAATGTGATGCCTTTGAATTATTAAAGGTTGCCTTATATTTGAACAACAGTTTATAGCTTATAAAAATTGCTTCATATACAATCTCGTTTGACTCTACTAACAGCCTCCCAAGTAAGGCAGAAGAGATATCGTCCCTGAGTGCAAATAAAGATCCTGAGGCTCTGAGAAGTTCAATAACTTACCTCGAGAAAGTAACTATGCAAGATCAGAGTCAAAGCTAGTATTGACTCTTACCTGATTCCCAATCTAGTGCTGTCTGCTCCCGCTAATTTTCTTTCTTCTCAAGTTTCATTTGGTATTTATTTCCTTTGAACCTTCTGAAACTTCTTTCACTTCGGGGAGAAAGCCTGGAGCAGAATATGGTGGTTTTATAA
>NW_012148588.1:21370-22408 GCF_000956105.1 Propithecus coquereli
GTTTTCTGTGGTAATAAGTAGGTTAATTGCATATTCATCAGGTGATGGAGTTTCAGGGTAAACACAAGTTAGCATGTAATAAGTACCACTGTTTCGACTGGAATTATTATATTGTTACTTTACAATTATATGCAGGTCACTCTTGGATGTTCAGCCATTAGTGAATATATGTGTGCTAACCTGAAATTTCTTGACTGAACTCTCTCGGAAAAGCACTCAGATAAAACCATCCATGTGATTTTTTAAATTTTGAGCTATGTGATTGGGGGTGATCTTGTTTTCTTCATTTTTTTTAGCTTTTTTCAAAATAATACCTACAATTAACAATTATATGCATCATATATATGCGTGTGTGTGTGTGTGTGTGTGTGTGTGTGTGTGTATGGCTGGTTGGTTGGATGGATAGGTGGATAGACAGATAACCTGAATATCAGTCCAAGCTATCTTGGACTGATCTCTCATCATCATTCACCATGAAACAAAGGCATAATAGCTGACAACAGATGTATATGTGCCTATCTCCATGTGGATAGAAATGGGGAGGACATTCTCTTGGAATGACATATTTGACTGATAATTAAATGCAATATTTTTAGAAACATTTTGTGCTGCTCTCTGATCTTGCATCTCCCTGCTACACAGCCCATTCTCATTCATTTGGTCAGAAGACTTTTTGTGGAAAGGGCCAGACAGTAAATATTTAGGCTTTGTGGACCATGCAGTGTCTATTGCAGCCATTCAACTCTGCTGTTGTGTGAGTATTCCAAAGTAATGTGCCAAGGAATGCATGGCTGTGGTCCAACAAATCTTAATTTATAAAAATTGGGGGGGGG
The DNA here is from genome assembly GCF_000956105.1 of Propithecus coquereli. Taxonomy (NCBI): domain Eukaryota; kingdom Metazoa; phylum Chordata; class Mammalia; order Primates; family Indriidae; genus Propithecus; species Propithecus coquereli. The sequence goes on from NW_012148588.1 coordinate 22,204, forward strand.
GTGGAGCTACAGGGCTGAAAAAATGGGTATTGAGCTGGATTTGGTTCACATATCATAGTTTACCAATTGATATATTAAAAAATATTTATGAGTCTTTCTTACGTGTCAAATGCTGTTCTAAATGCAAGATGTAGAAGGAGGAACATGAGATAAGACTCGTTTCTCATCTAGCTTCCACTCTAGTAAATGAATGCCCACTACATTC
>NW_012148589.1:0-303 GCF_000956105.1 Propithecus coquereli
ATGTGCAATATTTGTAGGAAATGTAATAAAATGTATGCTGTAGAAAATAAAATGTGCACGATTTCAGAGTCAGGAAAACTAGAGCTTAACATTAATTATCAGTGTGAACTTGAACAAATCACTTTATCTAATTGAAGCACAAGTTTTCTTAACTGTAAAATAATGGGTTTATACTAGATTATTTCTGGGGACTCTTTTAGCTTTTGATAATTTATGGTTAGATAGTCACAAATATGTTAGAAATAGCATACACATAGAAAATATTCACCTGTAACTTCTGATTCTATCACCAAAATAAATATT
>NW_012148589.1:353-926 GCF_000956105.1 Propithecus coquereli
GAATATTTATAAATGTAAGATACCTCTATCATCTCTCCTGATCAACATTGTCTAAGTAAAAAGTAACAAAGTCTTATATTGAATCATAAGCTTTTTATTTGGATCAAAACCCAGTAACCTAACATTTGTCAATTTACAAATGATGATATTGAGATAAGTAGAGGTACCCTTGACAGACGGGACCATTTCAGGAGGAGCGAAGTAGTGGGGTTTTGAGTTAGACATGCATTTATACTGTTGCATTGGGAACTAAGTTTCAACATGAATTTCAGAGGGTAAACACATATTAAAACTATAGCAACCTGGAAGCCTTTATTTGTGATTAGTTAACTGCTTTGGCCACCATATCTCTTAAGAGAGGAAACAAAATCAACAACAACAAATATACTTCTGTAAACTCAAAACATATAATCTTATAATATGTAGACTTAAGTGTTGGTAGGAAATTATTTTGCATTATGATATAAATTATGGCAATTAAAATGGGTACCCAAAAGCACCCCTGATGTAGACTACTACTTAAGCCCCAAATCTTTCACAAGTAGGTTAAATTGTGTTACTCTGAAATTAGTG
>NW_012148589.1:3752-4362 GCF_000956105.1 Propithecus coquereli
GTTAGGACCCTGGTGATATTAAAGGATATTATGGTTTGTCATTAGATTGACATATTGTCTTAGAACAACACTGTGTGTGTCAGTTACAAGTTGTAAGGCTGTCCATTATTACATGTTTTCTTTCCTTTGTGTTTTAGGCTATCAATCTTCTAGATTCAGGAGCCCTCTATTTCCATTTTAGCACAACTCAATTTCTCTTCACTTCATAGTTTCATCTACAATTTTGTGATCTGTATCTCAGTAAATGAGTTCACCAGTGAGTAGCCCAAACACTTTTCCATTGCTTATATAGCTCAGTGACATTTTTTAAAATGGATCTTTACTCCTCACTCTTCTTCAGTGAAGACAGAGGTAATAGATATGGGAATTGATTAATGTACATATTTCCACGTATTAGAAGCACAGAGTTGATGCTCAAAGAGTATTTTTAAGTGAATAAAAATTTGGATGAGGAAAATAAATGAATACAAGAAAACAAACAAAAAAAATTAACAGATATTTAATATATGCCTAGCATGTGCAATATTTGTAGGAAATGTAATAAAATGTATGCTGTAGAAAATAAAATGTGCACGATTTCAGAGTCAGGAAAACTAGAGCTTAACATTAA
>NW_012148589.1:5902-6831 GCF_000956105.1 Propithecus coquereli
TTCTTTCTTTTCTCCTTAGATAAAACACCCAACCCCTCAAAAATGCCTAAACTGTGACTGCTTAATACCACGGCAACTGCCTATTAAGTTTAAAAATGCATGCTTTGTTAAAAATTGATTTACAAAAACACAGATTAGGGTTAAGATTAAAGTGGGGTCTTCTAGATCCTTACCCTAGAATTGAAAACAACGTACAATTCAAGGGTGGCCTTGAATTGTGGTGATGACCTACCTATTAAGTAAAAGGCAGAAGAGCCTCCAGGTAGAGTACAAGTTTCCTTCTGTCCTCTGTAGGGAAAGTCTTATCTGGATCTCCTTAATACAAAGAAACAAGAAGTTCAAAGGAATTCAAAAGGAAGAGGATAGAATTCATACTGCATCAGAGCACAAATCAAAGTGACCGAAGCTGAGTTCTTGCTCTAACAGAATCATGACTCTATAGTCTAGTGAAACAAGTTTCTATGCTTGTCATACACAAAACAATGAAATTGGTTACTTCTCGAAATAAGGATATGAAATGTCTCTCTTCCCAGATACTCCCCCCATGTGATGAGAAGATGATTGTCTCATCTTTTATGAGTTAAAACATGGAAAGTATGTGCTCATCTTTATACAATTAAATATCAGCGGACAAATTATTTTTGGAAACATGGTGTTGGAAGATAATTTTCCACAAATCTCGCATGTTTCTATATATCCAGGTAGTAACAGCCAATTTGCTCCAGACTACCTTTTCAGAAATGATTGTATAAGCAAATGATTTTGGAGCAGGTTTACTTAATTCCAGGATAGTAAAAATAAAAATATCTCTCTCCCCTGGAGACATTCCAAGACTGTACAGATAGATAGAGACATCTCCCTTTCCACTCCAGAGCAGATTTGCTAATATTTTAATTATAATAATAATTTCTCTTTCTGGGCAAATTTGC
>NW_012148589.1:9546-9884 GCF_000956105.1 Propithecus coquereli
GACAAGGCTTCTTTTTCTTTTAATCCAATTTTAAAATAGAAGCATTTAAAGACTCAACTATAAGTTTTATTAATTACAAAGACACTTTAGAAACAAAAATAAAGAGTGTATTGGTTGAATAATTCCAGCAACGCTCCAGTAGTAAACAGACATTTCAGAATCACTTTTTCATAATGTGAGTAGATTTTTCAGAGATTTAGGTAATAAAACTATGCTAACTACTGAAAAAAGCCATATAACATATAATAAATGTTTATAGAATCAATTAGACTTATTCTTCATTTGTAATTTTAATAAGCACATAGATTTAGTGAATTTTCTTCCAGTAATTTTTTTTT
>NW_012148589.1:9937-10261 GCF_000956105.1 Propithecus coquereli
TTACTGAGATATATAAGAAAAATTAATAAGACATTAACATCCCAGATTTTTCACTATCACATTCAAGTGCCTTATATTCGTTATATAAATAGAAACTTGGAGCACATTTCCAAACCACTGGAAAAATATTTGTATTTTTGTGTCACATGAATTTAATTATACCACCATTTTATGTGGTTTCATTCCATATGGGAAACAGGGAGGTACTGTAAATATAAAAAAATACGTGGTGCTAAGTCCCTTTGATGAAGTAAATACATAGAAAATTAAACACTGGTAAATAAATCCCTGTAATTTGACACGGTGGATAAATTGTTATACCTA
>NW_012148590.1:0-1076 GCF_000956105.1 Propithecus coquereli
ATTATTTAAATAAGACATGTCACAGCTGCTGCATGTGGACATGTAAGTGCCTCTTCTAGAAATTATGTAACAATGGATTGATTGGAGGAGTTTTAGTTATCGAGGTAGGAGCAGGAAAGGATATGGGGGAGGGAAAAGGGGGATTCCATCTAACTACCATGCTGGGTACTTGACAGATGTCACAGCATTTAATTCCCAGAATATTTCTTTAAATTGAGCACATGTTTCCCCATTGCAAAGGTGCAGAGAGCTCTTGATAAAGGAGAGCTTTTCAAGCAGAGAAACAGAATAAAAAATAATCATTGATTCTCTGTGCTAGGTAACGTTTCAAAGTACCTTATTTTTGGCCTGGCATTCTGATGTTGTGGTGAGGGCTCTAAATCATTAGTATGAAATAATAGTCTCTTCTGCTCAGTGTTAGAGACGATTGCTTTGAAGACAGAGAAAAATTCTTGGGAACCTGGAAACAAGACAAATGCAGTATTACATCTGGTAATTGCTTGCTCTAATAGGTATGAGAGTTTACACACGTCACAGTGAGTACGAGATATATTCCCTTAAGAAATGGAATGCAATATTCTGCTTTAAAGAGGACACTGGAAAAAATATGATTTCACAGTCTGTGCTTTTAGGGTTGTATTTTTCTAACAATAACAGTAAAATGTGCCTACTCTAAATAAAGTTCTGACCATGCAAAAACACAAGTTATAACTGCTAACATATTACTCAATGCCCATGTCAGATGATATTATACTCTGCTTTGCATTCTACTTTTCTATTTCACATACTGTAGGTTTTTATATAAAGAAACAATAATGGTTATTTTAGTGTCTCTGTGTTATGCTAATATGTGATGTACTATATTTATTCAATCATCTCTACAGTAATTAAGATTAAAATTGTTTCTGATTTTTCAGAAACATCACTGTACAAAAATTTTTGAGCTCTTGTCTAATTATTTCTTTAAAATATTTTATTGAGGTACAATTGCTGTTTCTTCTGCTTCATCTAGTCCTTCTCTTTCTGTCTTATCTTTTTAATCCAAACCCTTGGATTAAATGCTTAACATTTATTTT
>NW_012148590.1:3082-3596 GCF_000956105.1 Propithecus coquereli
AATCAGGATTATTATTGTTATTTTTTTTGAGACAGTATCTCACTTTGTTGACCAGGCTGGAGTGCAATGGCATCATCGTAGCTCACTGCAACCTCAAACTCCTGTGTTCAAATGATCCTCCTACCTCAGCCTGCTGAGTAGCTGGGACTACGGGTGCACATCACCACACCTAGTTAATTTTTTTTTTTTTTTCGGGTAGAGATGAGGTATTGCTATGTTCCCCAAGCTGATCTCAAACTCCTTGCCTCAAGCAAGTGTCCCAAGTGCTGAAATTATAGGTGTGAGCCACTGCTACTTCCCCCCCGAATCAGGATTTGTTAAGCCAGTCAGATAAGCTTGCAGTAGTCATTCAGTATCCATGGGGGATTGGTTACAAGACCCTGGCTGACACCAAAATTTGTGGACGCTCAAGTCCCTGATATAAAATGACATAGTATTTGCATAAACCTATGCACATCCTCCTATATGCTTTAAATCACCTCTAGATCATTTAGAGTACCTAATACAATGTAAA
>NW_012148590.1:15202-16158 GCF_000956105.1 Propithecus coquereli
CTGCTTTTTAACTTTTTGTTGTTTCCATCTATATCTTTTTACATTATCTATCTCTCAAAAATTTGTAGTTATTTTTAGTAGGTTTATCTTTTAGTTTTCCTACTCAAGATACAATTGGTTTATACACCACAATTATAGAAATGGAGTATTCTGTATTTGTGTTTTTACCAGGGAGTTATATATACCTTTAGATGATTTCTTACTGTTCATTAATGTCCTTTTCTGTCACAATGAAGAATCCTTCAGCATTTCTTGTACGACAGGTTTGGTATTGATAACATCCCTCAGCTTTTCTTTGTCTGGGAAATTACTTACTTCTTCTTCATGTTTGAAGGATATTTTTGCAGGATATAATATTCCGGGGTTAAGGTGTTTGTCCTTCAGCACTCTGAATATGTCATGCTACTCTGTCCCAGCCTATTAAGATTTCCACTGAGAAGTCTGCTGAAAGCTGTATTGGAGCTCCTTTATATGTTATTGTTTTCTTTTTTTCTTGCTTGCCTTAGTACCTTTTCTTTATCTGTGATCTTTGGGAGCTTGATTATTAAATGTCGTGAGATAAGCTTGTTTCAGTTAAATCTGCTTGGCGTTCTATGACCTTATTGTACCTGAATATTGATATCTTCCTCTAGGTTTGGAAAGTTTTCTATTATTATTTCTTTGAATAAACTTCCTGCCCCAATGTCTCTCTCTATCTCCTCTTTAAGGCAACTCTTAGATTTGCCCTTTTGAGGCTATTTTCTAGACCTTGTAGATATGCTTCATTCTTTTTTATTATTTTTTCTTTTTTCTCTTCTGTGTATTTTCGAATAGCCTCTCTTCAAGCTCACTAATTCTTTCTTCTGCTTGGTAAATTCTGCTGTTGGGAGACTGTGATGTATTTCTCAGAGAATACTCCAGAATTTTGCTCCAGAATTTCTACTTGATTTTTTAAAAGTTTCAATCTCTGTTTAATT
>NW_012148590.1:18723-21296 GCF_000956105.1 Propithecus coquereli
GAATAGAGGCTCGGGCTCAGGAAATAGGTAAGGGCTTGGGCTTCTGTATTTTTACCATGTTCCCCAGGTGATTCTGACATATACCACAAATTTGATAATCACTGCACTAGGGTATTTTCTTGGGAACTTTAATTAGTAAGTCTTTCTGACTTGTGCACTGTTTTCATGTGTAGTCTACTATGACTTCAACTCAGTTATATATAGTAGAAATTTCTTGAGCTATTATCTTTGTACTTTACTTGACAACATATTCACTGGACCATATGAGAAGGCGATTGAATTGCTGCCCTGATCCATAGATAGTAAGGTGGCAAAGTCAGGCATTGGAGGGATGTGGAGTATCTGGGGAAGTCTGAGATGTCTATCGCAGGCTGGGTTAGTGTAAAATAAGAGAGGGGAGGTTTATATCACCACCCCTGACTTCACAGGGGATGATGCCAGGCACAGCTGGGTAATTTCAGTTCCAGAGTAAAGGTCTGTCAAAGTCCTCAGTTCATGTCAATGATTTCAATTTCCACTTTTATATCAGTCTCAAATATAAAATCTTTTCAGCCAATTATTTTCTCTTATCTGAACAACCAGCCTTTTATTTCTCCCTTCTCTTATTTATGACCAAACTTCTATCAGAATCAGAACATCATGCTCTACATTGCACACTAAACTCTTCTAAATTATAGTGCTATAAAGAATCTTAGAAATATTCATATTAAGATACATTTGCTGAAAACAAAATTAAAAGTCCAATGTCTCGTCACTTAAGTAAGAGAAGATTTATTGCTGTAAATCTAATGCATGCTGATTAAATCAGGTACTCCGTGTATGTGAGCTGCAGGAGAGGTTCCCTCTAACTCAGTAGACCAACTGGGCCTCCCCAGGAATACCCCTTTTGTCATTGCAGAGAATGCATCTGCCATTCGACCTATAAAATGTATCAAAGAAAGAGAATACAGATTAGCATTCTGAAAGTAGGGTGACAAAAGATGTACAGTTCCTGATCTCAGTAACTTCAACCAGTTATGAAATTTCTGCAGGATTAGAGAACCAACACTCAAAATGTCCCGTGGCAATATATTCACTGGGCTTTATGAGAAGGAGACCAAATTGCTGCCCCAATTTTTCAAATTCAGCTATTGGTGTGATAAGGGACAGCTTGGGAAGTTTGAGATGGTTGTTACACCCCTAGTTAGTGTAAAATCAGAGAAGGGAAGTAACAGCACGTTAGAATTATGTCTTGCCCAAGGAATAAAAGCAATAGATCCCTATTATTTATGTATTAGGTCACCATCTGATTAACTGTTTGGCTGAAAATCAGAGCTGTTGTGTTAGTTTCAAAGACCCTATCCCCAGGGCAAATGATATGGTTGATGTGTCATCCCAGAGATTCAGAAGGCAAAAATACCAATGCCTGTGTGTGTCTGATTGGGGTGGGGATGGAGGAAGAGAATCTGAAATAGTCCTTAAAGATTCCTTACTGCCTCCCTGCTTCCTTGCTGTGCTTATTCAGTAGCGCTTTCCAACTCTGTCTCACACCTGCACCCTCATACCCTGGACCTTTCCCCTACACTTTCATGCTTGCTCCTGCTTGGCCTGAGCTCCTCCAACTTCTCATTCATTTCTTGACCTTGTTCTCTCTCCATCTTGTCTGCTGATCTATGAATTAGGTTTGGGGAAACTGCCTACACCCTCTTTGCTGGGATGCTCTCCGGAACAACTACTGCAGGTGAGACCATGATTGACCACAAACTCACAATGAGGCAGAAGCTGGGGCAACAGGACTTGGGCTGCTCAAGTTGTCCTTGTCCTTTGTTCTCTATGAACTCCGATGCCAAATATGTTCCACAGTGTATCTGGCTCCTCTGCCTGAAAGTGGTGGTCTGCGGCCATCAGGCCAGACCCAGGGCCCCAGACATAGAATAGGAAAAGCGTGCTTGTGATGGGAGGGGTAAAGGAGCGTGCCCACAACTGCTCTAAACTCTCATTGTTTCTCACTTGGTTCCTAATTTGAACATTCTCTTTCTGGGCCCTTCAGAGCTTTAAATGACATGAAAAGTCACCCACAGTGAGCAAAGAAGCCTGTCTGCCAACAATGAAACATGACTCATGACAGGTCACTAACCCCCAGGAACTTGGTATCAGAAGCAAATCCAGTGGAGTGATGTGGCTTCCTTTGAACAGGTCTATTATTGAGCACGGAAGTGCTGTGTAGCGAGTGCTGTAAACGCTCATCAAGCCGTCTTCATCTGGTGGGCTTGTGCCTGATCTGTGTGGTTGTGAAATATGCTTAAAACTTCTTAGCATGAGGGATTTCTGAACCTGAAGAGTCTCAACTTGGGTCATTTCCCTTAGGTCAGATGAAAGTATGAATTGATAACATCTTTTGGCTCAGACAAATAAAGAGTCTCCTGTGATGGTAACAGGGCAGGCAGCCTGCCACTGACAGCTTTTTTGGAAAGCTGCTGTTAGTTCAGAGAAATGCATCCTAACGTCTTACACTCCAGAGATGTCACATTGTCTGCAGCAACTTTAAATTTTACAATATCAACTCAGATGGGCAAAGCAAAACTTTCTTCATA
>NW_012148590.1:21346-21664 GCF_000956105.1 Propithecus coquereli
TATCAGGGTAAGTCTGGTAGCTCAACAAGGCCCCAGGGGACCTAGGGTCCTTTCATTCTCCACTATGCCATTTATGTCATGTTGTAGATGGCTCCCTTCATGATCACATGATGGCTGCCAGACCCTAAGCATCATACCTTCACATGTCAGCATCCAAAGTAGAAAGCGAGGATGGTGATGGGTATAGTCGGGGAGCTGGGGTGGAGGAGTATGTTCTTATTATCTCCCTCTCTTTTCAGAGAGGAAAATATTTTCACAATGCTCATGAAGGTGCTGGCAATTATCTCTTTCCGTCTTGTTGGCAAGAATTAGATTTTA
>NW_012148591.1:0-388 GCF_000956105.1 Propithecus coquereli
TTTCATTAATTCTTTTTAATCTATCTCTCTTGAGCCTGGATTGTCCCTTTAAAAGTCACTCTCTACAGTTCAGCAAGAGTAATTTTTTAAATGTCAAATTTATTTTAGAGCAGTTTTAGGTTCATAACAAAGTTGAACAGAAAGTACTGAGAGTTCATATGCACCCTCCACAAACACACAACCACAGGCTCCCCTACCATCAGTATCCTGCACCAGAATGTTACATTTTTTAATATCAATAAGGCAACCTTGACACATAAATTATCATTCAAAATTGATAGGTTATATTAGGAGTAACTCTGGATGTTGTATATAAGTATGCACAAATGTATAATGACATATATCCACCATTATAGTATCATACAAAATAGCTCCACTGCTCCAAAAA
>NW_012148591.1:1554-2172 GCF_000956105.1 Propithecus coquereli
TTTTATTATAACCTTCCCTTACATCTTAATGTTTCTCAATTTTCTGCATTAGACCCTCTTTCTTCTCTCTTTAAGTAATTGCTTTTCCTAGGTTAGCTTATCTATTCATATGGCTTCGAAATCAAAATATTTATAATAGCTAGAACAGAAGATTTGGGATATTTCCAACACAAAGAAATGATAAATGTTTGAGGCAATGGATATCCCAATTATCCTGATTTGATCATTATATATCATATGTGTGTATCCAAATATCACACATATCCCATAAATACATCCGACTATTATGTATCAGTAAAAAATAAAAAGCTGCAAAGCAAAAACAAAAAACAAAAGGAATCCTTATCACTTCTAAAAGTATAACTTCAGCTTGGATCTTGCTATGGACTGAATTTTGACCACCTCTCCAACCCCCACAATTCATATGTTGAAGCCTTAACCCCTGATGTTACTCTATTTGGAAATAGGGCCTATAAGGAAGTAATTAAGCTTAAATGTAGTCATAAGGGTGGGGCTCTGCTCCAAAGTATAACTTCAGCTTGGATCTTGCTATGGACTGAATTTTGACCACCTCCCCAACCCCCACAATTCATATGTTGAAGCCTTAACCCCTGATAT
>NW_012148591.1:2222-3060 GCF_000956105.1 Propithecus coquereli
AAAGTATAACTTCAGCTTGGATCTTGCTATGGACTGAATTTTGACCACCTCCCCAACCCCCACAATTCATATGTTGAAGCCTTAACCCCTGATATTACTCTATTTGGAAATAGGGCCTATAAGGAGGTAATTAAGCTTAAATGTAGTCATAAGGGTGGGGCTCTGCTCCAATAGGATTAGTTTTCTTATAAAAAGAGACATCAGAAAGCTGCAGGGCTCACAGAGGAATTCATGTGAGCACACAGACAAAAGGTAGCTGTCTACAAGCCATGAAGAAAGCCCTCACAAGAAACTGAATTATCTGGCATGTTGACCACGGACTTTTAGCCTCTAAAACTGAAAAAATAAATATCTGTTATTGAAGCCACCCAGTCTATGGGATTCTGTTACGGCAGCTCTAGTTGATGAAGACAAATATTATTTTTGAACTTCTGACCCAAATGAACAGCTGCATGGATATTTTACATAAATCCAAATTCAACGTGTCTGAAAGTACAATCATCACCCTCCCATCTTGACATGTTTCTCTTCAAGTAAACCCTACCTCACAGAATGGCAACAATTTACACATAGTCATGCAAATCAGAAATCTGAGAGTTATCTTTGATTTCTGGCTCTCACTCACAATATCTGATTAATCACAAAGGCCATCTCTTCTATATTATTATCATTATTTAAAGTTATTTTATTTTCTCCATGTTCCTGCTACCACAATGCAGGTTAGGGTCCACCTTCATCTCTTCCTTTCATTAATTCTTTTTAATCTATCTCTCTTGAGCCTGGATTGTCCCTTTAAAAGTCACTCTCTACAGTTCAGCAAGAGTAATTTTTTAAATGT
>NW_012148591.1:6481-6953 GCF_000956105.1 Propithecus coquereli
CCCGCCTTGGCCTCCCAGAGAGCTAGGATTATAGGTGTGAGCCACCGCACCCGGCCCACAGATGATTTCTTTCTTGTAAAAATTACTGTAGTGATCAAAAATTAAGGATAAACTTCCAATAGGTGAAGCCTATGTTTTTCCCTTTTTTCCCCACTCATATTTTATTGACAGTCTGAGATAAGATGATGTAAGTGACAAAAGCGGTACAGTAGACAGACAGAACTTCTGAATGCTCTGTGCTTTTCCTAACATCTCAGCTTTAAAAGATAAATACAAATCCTGAAACAATGTACTTCAATTTCTCGACTCCCACTGTCACCATTTGATTGCAAATGAGCAGTCAGACCTTGTTTAGGATTGCAGAAATTAACACTTTCGAAAAAATATGTGTATTGTGTAGTTGTTGAAATATGAAACTCACTCCTTTTAAAAAATATTACTTTATTAAAACACTTTTGTCCTTCAGCATGCT
>NW_012148591.1:17973-19106 GCF_000956105.1 Propithecus coquereli
TTCATGTCTGTTTCCCATTTTTGTAATTCTTGAAATGTTTCAGAAATTATTATTATATATGATTATTATTATACCTGTTAAGGTGATCTATGATCAGTTATCATTGATGTTACTATTGTAATTGTTTTGAGGCACCATGAACTGCACTCGTATAAGATGGTGAATTTAATCACTAAATGTTGTGTGTATTCTGACTACTCTGCCAACTGACTGTTTCCCTATCTCTCTTCCTCTCCTCAGGTCTCCTTATTCCCTGAGACAAAACAATATTGAAATTAGGCCAATTAATAACACTACAATGGCCGCTACATGTTCAAGTGAAAGGAAGAGTCTCACTTCTCTCACTTTAAATCAAAAGCTAGAAATTATTAAGCTTAGTGAGAAAGGCATGTTAAAAGCTGAGAAGGCTGAAAGTTGGGCCTTTTGTTCCAAACAGTTAGCCATGTTGTGGATGTAAAGGAAAAATCCTTGAAGGAGATTAAAATGCTGCTCTAGTGAATACACAAATGATAAGAAAGCCTAATAGCCTTTTTGCTGATTTAGGGAAAGTTTGGGTGGTCTGGATAGATCAAACCAATCACAGCATTGCCTTAACCAAAGCCTAATCCAGAGCAAATCCTTAACTTTTTCCAGTTTTATTAAGGCTAAGAGAGGTAAGAAATCTGAAGAAGAAAAGTTTGAAGATGGCAGAGGTTGGTCCGTGAGGTTCAAGGAAAGAAGCCAACTTCACAACCTAAAAGTGCAAGGTGAAGCAGCAAGTGCTGATGGAGAAGCTGCAGCAAGTTATCCAGAAGATTTGAAGATAAATGATGATGGTAACTACACTAAACAACAGATTTTCAATGTAGATGAAACAGCCTTCTGTTGGAAGACAATGCCGTCTAAGACTTTCATAGTTAGAAGTTAATGCCTGACTTCAAAGCTTTAAAGAACAAGCTGACTCTCTTGTTAGGGCTTTATACAGCTAGTAACTTTAAGTTTAAGCCAACGCTCATTTACCATTCCAAATATCCTAGGGCCCTTAAAAGTTAGGAGGCAAGGGCCGGGCCCGGTGGCTCACGCCTGTAATCCTAGCACTCTGGGAGGCCGAGGCGGGCGGATTGTTTGAGCTCAGGAGTTCGAGACCAGCCTGA
>NW_012148591.1:19156-20144 GCF_000956105.1 Propithecus coquereli
TAGTCCCTCCCAAGAATCTCACTGATAAGTCAGTACCTATAGAGTGCTCTCCATGTTATATATTTTCTGTTCATTTATCAATAATTCTTACACATAAAATTTTTCATTTTTTCAGTAAATGAGTTTTTCAAAATATCAATGGATGATGGTGGCTTTAATTAGCTAATATTTCCTAATGGTTTAACCAAAAATTGGTTTCTTCTATGACATAATATATAATGCTTAAACCATGTCCAGTGGGAAATATATGGTGGGAGACAACTTACACCTCCAAAAACTCTTATAACTTTTAAGAAAGTAAATATTGGACAATAAGGTTCTCATTTGACCTTAAGTTACAATTGATAATTAACTGCTTTGTATGTCCTTTGTTAATAGAACCAGATGTGAAAATCCCTATGATCCTTTTACTCCACATTATATATTCTCACTTTTCAATTGTTCCTCACACAAACTATCCATTATGAATCCTGACATTTTTTAAATTTGCTTCTGAGAAAGCATTTTTTTGGTATCTTAGGTGTGAGAAAGTCAGAATGCCTTGTAGCTAAGTGTCAATATATAATTAATTATGACCAATGAGATGTAAGCAACATTATTTGTGGGACTTCGGGAAGAATTTTAAAGGAAGTTGACTCTGCTAGGAGGTACACCCTCTTGCTATTTTCCTTTTTTTCTTTTTGCCCTCTGAAGCACCCATCTTTGACAATGAGATAAACTTGAGGTTGGAAGGTAATGTCAGGAGGCTGGAAAGAAAAGTCATAATTATGCAAGGTTTATGATAATTATGGAACTTCCATACTAGACTTGTACTGCTTACTTCAAGATTTCTTTTATGTAAAAGAGAAATAAACTTATGTTAACAGGGATTATTTTTTAATTTTATATTGAATGCAAAGGAGCATAAACTTAATGGAATTCAAATAAAGCATATAATGCAATTCGTGTAGAAGATATAAGCATTTATACTGTTTTTTTTTTTTTTTTT
>NW_012148592.1:0-282 GCF_000956105.1 Propithecus coquereli
CATTATACTATATTATTATTACCACATATGAGCCATTATAGTATTGTTATTGATATTATTACTGTATATGTGGTGTTCACCAGGGATCTGAGTTATATACAAATCCAACCTAAAGATATTATCAGCAATGTTTCTCATCCATAACCATGGACCACCTGTATATTGAAAAGATACCTACACTCCCATGTTTACTGCAGCACTATTGATAATAGCCAAGATCTGGGAGCAACTTAAGTGTCCATGAGCAGATTAATGGATCAATAAATCATGGTACATATGGAC
>NW_012148592.1:2746-3125 GCF_000956105.1 Propithecus coquereli
TTTAGTGTTCTACACAAAAAATTATTCCCGAGATTTACTATGATTTTATTAATACACATGCCTGTATCAAAACATCACAGGTACCCTGTAAATATGTACAACTATTATGTACCATTAGTAATTAAAAATTGAAAAAATATAATAGCTATTAATAAGAATTATTTTTTCCAATATAATCACCTCCCTTAGCAGTCACATTAATCCTAACATCTTTGAATACCATTAGGTTATCTATAAAATAATGTCCATATTTCTCTTTTTAACCTCTGTAAAAGTCTTAGCATATAGAAGTTCTAGTATTACCTGCTGTTTATCACGAAAAAATTTTAGTAAAGCTAAATACATGTTTCAAGTTCACCTAGACATAGTGAACTATTAA
>NW_012148592.1:3489-3800 GCF_000956105.1 Propithecus coquereli
AAACAGTGATGGAAGAGGCGATTCCTGCTATATAATTTCTGTTCTTCATTAGAATAAACAACAAACTTTATTTTGTTTGTTTCACTTTCAGAAAAGTAATACTCTTTAATCTTGTGCAAGATATGGATGTGTATGTATTCTGGATAGAAAAACTAGTTCAATCAGGAATATTTTTCAGAATAACATTTCATAATGACACGTTTTTCTTAAACTACCGTATTGGTTCTTTTCAATAGCTTCAAATGTCATTTTTAAAGGTTAACTGCAAAGAGCCTGTTGAATCTGTTCCAGTTTCAAGTCTTTTATTATTT
>NW_012148592.1:7440-8037 GCF_000956105.1 Propithecus coquereli
CAAAAATACATACTCTTATTTGCTAAAATATATTGCAATATGAATGCGATAGGACATTAAATAATATCAAAATATTTCAGGATATACATTTAATAGGACTTGAGATCTATAGCCAAGAAGGGATGAATTCGATGATGCTGAATATTCTAGCTTTTGAAGGACCAATTCCTTTTTCTTTCTCACTTGTTTCATGGCTGTAGTCTTGCCTCTATTTTTTGGTGGGCTTTCTGTTCTATACTTTTAATACAGGCAATATACCCTCCCAGAATTTTTTGACTGGCTTCCATTCTTTCTATTCCTCAGTATAATTCCTTTCTAGTCCCTGACTATTGACTCCATATTTTGTTTGTATTTGACACCTAGAATTTGGAATGGATCTCAATATTTTTTTTCCTGTTCTTGGCTCCCTGACAGTAACCATGGTCTTTGAGGTGTCTTTGAAGACAAGAAAAAATATCCCATATGCAGATAAATGTACAGATTGAGAGCTCAGAAAAAGTCGGTGCTGAAGTCCTGAATTTGGGATCCATCTTAATATTTGATCATCATTGCAGCATGAAAGAGATTACCTAAAAGAAATCAGGAGACAAAAGAGAG
>NW_012148592.1:8087-10703 GCF_000956105.1 Propithecus coquereli
TGACTATTGACTCCATATTTTGTTTGTATTTGACACCTAGAATTTGGAATGGATCTCAATATTTTTTTTCCTGTTCTTGGCTCCCTGACAGTAACTTTATCTTGAATAGTTCTGTTAGCTCTTTCTTGTTGAATCTAACTCCAATAGTATATCAAATTTTACTAATAACCTTGCTTCTTATTTCACTAAACTAATAGAAGCAGATCATATCTTTATCTTACCATTACCAAATCTACTATATTAACCAAAATTTCCCCCTACGTTTTTCTTGACAAATTATCCTCATTCGATTTATGTCACTCTCTTCCTCTTGAACTCTTTATCTCATCTCCTTTCATGTACTTATATCTGATTCTTATCTGCATCATCATTTTCCCCTCCCTATTTGATAATTCCAATCAGTATAAAAAACTGGCAATATCATGCATCAAAAATGCACATAAAATACTTTCAGAAAAAAAAAGAAGGCCCTACTTCTTTAAAATACACAACAAAATATTTCTTTAATCCTTCAGTCCTATTTCTCTTTATAGAAAACTTCTCTTATTTGTGGTCTATTTTCATGTCACTCCATTTTCTCACTTTCTGTGGAAGGCAGATTAATGGCCACCCCAAAATATTCATGTCTTAATCCCTAGAACTTGTGGATATGTTACATTACATGGCAAAGGGAAATTTGGCAGATCTGACTAAGTATTTTAAGATAGATTATCCTGTATTACCAGGATGGGCAGAATGTATTCAAAAAAGTCCTTAAAACATGGAAAATGGGGGCAGTTGGGTCAGAGAAGGAGATGTAACTGTGGAAGCAGATGTCAGAGTGATCTGATTATTGGCTTTAAAGATGAAAGAGAGAACTATTAGAGGAGAAATGTGGACAGACTCTAGAAACCAGAAGAGACAAGGAAACAGATTCTCCCTTCAATCTTCTAGCAGGAATACAGTCCTGTTTGCACCTTGATTTTAATCCAGTCCAACCTGTTTTCAAAATCTGACCTCCATATCTTTAAGGTAATAAATTTGTTTGAAGCCACTAATTTTATTACATTAACAGTAGGAAACTAATCCAACCTCCATTCTATCTTGAACCCTCTCCCCTAGGATTTCCTCTCTATAACTGGACAGAAACCACTCATTTCAAGATCATCAACACCACTGTGGCCTACCTCTCAGCAGTGTTTGAAATCAGGGCTTTTTTCCAGATATATTTAACACTTTTTAGTTGTTAGCCCATATTTCCTAAAATTGGATTTATTCTGTGTAAAATCTTTTAGGTCTCTTTAAAATGTTTGGGGGGGCAGTTTTTGGGGAGTTCTCTGCAGGGGTTGAAAAAAGATGGATGTGTTATTTCTGCCAGGTACTTGCCTAGAGCCTGCCAGTATAAGCAACCTATGAAAAAATGTAATGTAAATTTTCAACTTGAGATTTTTCAGCTTACGAAAGTAAGAATTTAGATATCAGCTGAGTGAACGCTGTGCACGGTTAGGATTTCTCAATGGAGGCTTTTTTATTTCCCCTACTTTACATAGAACTTGATGGAGATATGCAAGTCTCTTTTTGAGCAACTATTTTTTCCCCTGAGTTCAACCACTGAGGTCTTGATTACACAGGCATCTCTGATCCTACTTCGCACCAGGATGTGGATCTTTGCTTTCTCTACCTTGTACATAGATGGGTCTTCAAGACCAAGTTCCAGGCCACTAGAGAGCAGAAGAATAATTTTAAGGAAACATTAGCTCAAATGTTAGCTTGTGTTTGTGGAATACAGCTTTCTTGTCATTTCTGGCATCTGGTTGTTTCTGTAACATTACCATCTGCTCTGCTTTGCCTTGAAAACAACTTTGTTTAAAATATTATTTCCATTATTTTTAAGAATCTGTGCTGGGAAGATTTTCTCTGTATATCTAGTGTACTATCTCCTGGAAACAGAAGACTCCTGCTTCTTAAAACATGCATACACTTGGCTATAGAAATACCATATGCACCAATTTTCTTCCTGTCCTATTTGTCATTCCTCCTCAATCTCTTCTACTATAGTAACTTCTCTCTCTCTCTCTCCCTTTTTTTACTCCTTAATTATTTGACATTGGAATAATCTTGGATTCATTACTTGGGCATCTATTCTTCTCTGTATACACCCACTCTTTTTCTTGTATTTAGTTTTAAATGTCATTATTATATTGAAGACTTTGAAGTCTACAGTACAGATATTGTTGCTATATTCTTAATTCTAATGTACAACTACCTATTTAACAGATATAATTGGTTAAATTATAAGTATCTCAAAATCTATATGTCTAAAACAAACAAAAAATATGATTTCTCTCTCCTAATACTATTGCTAACAGCCACTCTGTTGCTCAGGGGACCACACAGCATTGACTCTTCTTTTTCCCTCATATTACACATAAAATTCATTAGCAAGTTCTCCAATCTGGCCACTCTTTGCCACCCCACAATGCACCCCATTCCTAAATTCAAACCATCACTTTCTCCCACCTGGTTTAGTGTGATATCTCAATATCACTTCGCTGTGCCAACGCAGCTGTCCAGAGCCTAACAGTACAATGGTCCTATAAAGAAATGTTAACATTAAATGTTCAACTTGAGATTTTT
>NW_012148592.1:23258-23834 GCF_000956105.1 Propithecus coquereli
AATGAACTTTGTTCTCACTGGGCTTCAAATGACATTTAGCTGTATGAAAGGTTCTGCACTATTTGCCAACTCCATACGCGGAGCAGCTTCTGTTTCCCTGGGTGATGGGTTCCACCGGAGATGCTTTTGATCTGAAGATTACACTAGTCTTTTGTAAAGACCAGCTTGGTAGCTGTGGAGCTGCAGAGTTGAGAAGGCAGAATGGATTCAGTTTAGTATTTGGCTATTGTGTCCCCAGTGACCTCCTGACATACTCTGGGTTACATCCTGTAGTGGCAGTACACATTCTTTGAAATACACAAGCAAAGAGTCGCCTCTGTTATGTTTCCTTGTACAGGCTCACATGGAGACTGATCCTGACGTTCTACATATTTTCTGCATCTTCCTTACTGTCTCCCATATCATTGCAATCTATTCGCAATATTATGAAGAGTCTCTACATACTGTAGCAAAAATTTCTCTATGGGCTTGAACTAAGCTGCCAGATATTTAAAAGTCAGTTCCAGTTTCTGACTCATCTGCAACTATTGAAAAGAGCAAAGGTGTCAAACAAAACTTATTTTTATTAATAGAAAA
>NW_012148593.1:0-574 GCF_000956105.1 Propithecus coquereli
ATATGGAAAGGGAGGGGAAAGAAAAGTAATTTTATAGTGGAGAACCCTAGCAAGTACTATGGCAGCCCAATGATCAAAGTGAATAGCAACAGTGATAAGTCATGTTGATAGTATGCACATTTTATATGATGTGATTACAATGGCAGTTTACCTCTGTAGTCTTCCTTCTTCCTCTCCAAAACCCACAAATCTAGTCAAATCATGATTTCTAAAAAATCAGACAAACCCTGATTGAAGGACAGTCTACAAAATACCTGATACTCCTTAAAATTGTCAAGATCTCAAAAACAAAGTCTAAGAAATTGCCACAGCCAAGAGGAGCCTAAGACATGATGACTAAATGTAATGTGGGATCCCGGAACAGAAAAGAACATTAGGTAAGAACTAAGGAAATCTGGACGAAATACGGACTTTATTTAGTTAATATTAATGATGTACCAATATTACTTCATTAATAGTAACAAATGCACCACATTAATACAAGATGCTAATAACAGTAAAAATGAAGTGTGGTGTTTATGGAAACTTTCTGTACTATCTTTGTAATTTTTCTGTAAATATAAAATTATTTAAA
>NW_012148593.1:3424-4203 GCF_000956105.1 Propithecus coquereli
TTTGGATACCTAATAATATAAGTCTGAACCTAAGACTGGACAAATAAACTCAATATAAATAGTATTTGTTACAGTCTAATTTCTTATTACAAACAAGTAAATATTTATTAGCCTGGAAACATACCTATCTTGTGTAAATACCAATATAAATATCTCTATGAGTTTGTATGCAATCATCTCTTTGGTGACACATTTTATTATGCCTTGACACAGTGCATAAAAAACAATAGAATCTGTAGCTCTGAGAAATTACTGTTACTGCTTCTTACATCTGCAAGCTGATTACACATCTCCTAGTGAGCATCGTTCTGGCAGCTTGTGGGTCCCTGTAGAACTGGCCCTGATTGCTCTGGACAGGAATGCCACAGACAGGTCTCAGCAAGTACAATCATGTAGGTTGGCCTGGCTTTATCTTCTATTATCTGGAGTTGTCCCTGAGAGAAAGCCATAGCTCTTCTTCAGAGTATCCATGGGGAATCCTTTTAAATTATATATTCAAAAAACTAGGGAGGGTGTGTGGGAGAAAGACTTAGCTATTGGGTACAATGAACACCATTCTGGTGATAGGCACACCAAAAGCCCTGACTTAAGGATTATATAAGATATCCATGTAATAAAAACACCGTACTCCCTTAATTAATATTTTGAAACAATAAAATAAATTCTTCCTTTGCTTTACAAAAAAAATGAATCACACTTTCACATTTCAAACACAGTCTTTGTCCTAAAATCAACTGTCATTTTACAGTCAACTTGAATTGGTTGCTTTTAATGTAAGG
>NW_012148593.1:6853-7891 GCF_000956105.1 Propithecus coquereli
AGCAAATAAATAATTTCATCTTTTTCTTCCACTTCCCAGACAAGTTTCTTATTTTGCAAATCTACCTTTCACATATAACCTTAGTTCAAATTCTACATCCACGTGATTGCCAAGTAATTGTGAATATATTTTTTATGTTTTAGTCTCTGCAACAATACCTCATTTACACCTTTGAACAAAGAAGTATCCCCCTAACTTGGGAATTATTATTTTACCATTCTAATTTCACAATCATATATCTCTAATTCTACATCTGCTTAAAACATCAATTTTTGTCTTTGCCATTGTAGAAAAAAGTCTTGTAATCGACTCCTCTGGATACAAGAGCCCAAATGTCTTATCAAAAGCCAGTAAGAGTGTTTTTACTGTGTGTTTATGTTTCGTAGGTGCTATTATTCTACTGCTTTCAGAAACCAGAATGTTTTCCATCCCTTTCCTCTGTCACTGCTTCCGTGGAAGATTTTTCATGAAAGTTTAGAATGTTCTGCTCCTTTGTTCTCTGCTTCCTACTACCTGGTTTGCAGAGATTGAGAGGAGGATGAAGATGGAGATAAAAAAACAACAGTTTCCAGAGATATGCTCCCAATTGGGGAGTTTCTTTGTGATATTGCATATATTAGGCAATATACAGATACTTTTGGGGGGCACGGAAGTGCTGGGGTTTCCAACCATTCAAGACATGAGGATACTCTTATAATATGAAAGAAGAAAAGTGAATTCCCAAATAGTATCTGTATATTTAAGATGTGTTTATAAGAAAATACATGATAAAAATTATTACACTCCAGAATTTTGAAATAGAATTGTATTCTATAAGACAATGCTATCTACAACTTTTGACAATTTGTACACATATGTGAAGGACATATTGTGTATTCACTCAGCAGGTTATATTTTCTATCTGGAGTCTTGTAACCCCTGCAATAGTGGTTTAGTTCCTCCTCTCACCCACATCCTCAGATTTGAAGGTCACAACATGGAAATAAGTGGAAGAGGAAACAGTACTGAACTATGTGTTCCCCTTTGGCCATGTGATTT
>NW_012148593.1:7941-8223 GCF_000956105.1 Propithecus coquereli
GAACCAATAAAAATTGTCAGACTCCAAAAGAAATTTTAAGCAATATTAAAACCAAATTTCCTCAATATTCCTGTCAACGCAGTCCAAAAATTTAAGTTTTCTATCAATTCTGTCTCTTTTCCATCTGGCATCTGTGACAGAGTATCTAAATATTAGAGTGAACATAAAAATTTAGGTAATCATAGAAATTTTGGAATTTATTAAATAAACCACATCTTTTTAAAAAATAATGCCATATCATAGGGAATTATATCTCTGTCTATAGTAAAAATGATTTTTTTC
>NW_012148593.1:8884-10684 GCF_000956105.1 Propithecus coquereli
CCTTCCAAATACTGAGAATCTGACAAGTCATAACTTTCATTTCTGTGCCCTTTTTAGAAATGCAGTTCATCTGCTGCCACTCTTTTGAGAAAAAAAATACCATCAGAGCTAGTAGATTTTTCTTGTCTCTTTTCAGATGCTGACAATGTGTGGGTTGGAGAACGAGGGTGTATACAGTGTTAGGTTATGGGTTATAGGTTATGCTGAAGGCAGGGAAATAGCTCACACAATGCATTTTATGTCCCATACATGCAATTGAAACTCAGGTTAAAAGAAATATTATTTTTCTGTCCAACAGCAAGTCTAAAAATATGACTATATGGCTTTTAGCTTTGTGAGGATACTGGTCTTTTATGTATTTGATAGCGTTATCTCTATAATAGACAGTTTTATGCTTAAAAGAAAAATATTGGTCACACTCAAATAATTGGTGAACAAATAACAATTATTCAAATATAAACAACTATTTATGTGTTGTTTAATGTGCTAAGTGCTTTACTAGATAAAGTTCATTTTATCCACAATGCAGCCCTGTGAGTAATATTTATTTATTCATTAGTTTATTTATTTTTTGGTAGGGACAAGTTCTCCCTACATTGCCCAGGGTGGTCTAGAACTCCTAGCCTCAAGTAATCCTCTCTCCTTGGCCTCCCAAAGTGCTGGGATTACAGATGTGAGCCACCACACCTGGCCTCAAGTGAGGAATATTTTATCTCAAATATTATAGAAGGTGAAATTAGGCCTGAGAGCGAGTTAGTAACTTCCTCATAACTAGCTAGTATGTGAAATACTAGATTTAAAGCCAAAGAGTTTTTGTCTAAAACCTGAAATTTTAAACACTGTCCTGTCCTCCATGACCACTATGTAGAAAGAAACTCATACTAACTCCTGATATGGGATGATATAATTTATGGATAAACTAACAATCCTTCCAGCACTAGCTCAAATTAGGAAGCAGTCATGAGATCATCTGTTCCTCCCCACTCTTACCCTTAATGTCTGTGAATGTAGTATACTCACTTTTGTGGTATGATGGAGACTCCTATTCATGATCTTTGTTAAAAGAATAAAGTCCCTTTTAATTCTAAAATGCTAAGATGTATGTAAGGAATGAATACAGTCTCTGCCTCAAAGTGTGCAAAAAGGAATTGAAAGCAAGCTATAAGTATGCAACAAGACTGTGTAACTTTAAACTGATCTAAAGGGGAGATGATGGTTCAGTGATCATTAATGAAGAGGGAAAACGGATTGGGTAATAGTGTCAAAGTGTAACACTTGGTTGTCGGGTGGAATTTTAATAATGTCAATACAATCCCCTGCCTCAAGCTATGACGGTTGACGATAGTTCCAACTAAACTGTGGTTAAGTTATAGTTAAGAGACTTCACATGGCTGCTACCATAAACCTGACCCCATGTGCAAATGCCTGCATTGTCTTTGCCAAAAGAAGAATCCTTGAACTGGTATAAAATTCTGCAGGTCAGGATGGGTTTCTGAAGTGGAGGTGAAGCTGAACAAATCTGATTAACTGCTTTGAGGAAATGACAGTGACAGCTGACAGGAATAAGGCAGGATGATATAATCCACTTGGATTTTATCAAAGATTTTCATATTCTGAATCACGCATTTGTGTTTGAGGTAAGTTTGATGCTCTTTTGTTAAAGAAAGGTTATCAATTTTCTTGATCACGAAGAGTAATTAGAGATGAACCAATAAAAATTGTCAGACTCCAAAAGAAATTTTAAGCAATATTAAAACCAAATTTCCTCAATATTCCTGTCAACGCAGTCCAAAAATTTAA
>NW_012148593.1:13664-15813 GCF_000956105.1 Propithecus coquereli
AATATACCCATCCCCTCCTCTCCCCTCGTACCTGCCTGACACTCGATGAATGTTACTATTGCATGTGCAGAGCTGTTAAATCAATGACACCTGTCTTTGGGGTCTCCTTTAGTGCCCCCCCTCCACTGGCTCCAGGACATATTCTTTAATTAACTCACACATATAAAACTGTTATCAGTGTCTATTAGTTTCTTCCCACCCTACTCAAGCCTCCCTTCTCATCCCTGCCCTCACCTGTTGTTCTTCCTGTGTTTCCTATTTTAGTAAGTGGACTCATCAGTCTCTGATTTATTAAAGTAACAAATATGGAATCGTCCTTAATTCCACATCCAACAAACGTTCATCTTACTGATCCTACCTTCTAAGCATTTCTTCTGTTTGTCTACTTTACTCCATTTACATATATACTTTCCTAACTAAGGTCCCTACCGTCTCACGTGATGGGATTCGGGACACGCTACCCTAAAATATGGCACCTCGGCATACTGAATATTTTAAATTGAAGGAATTTGAGAAAAACCGCGGAAGCAGGAAGATCACTCTCAGGTTCTTCCCTGGAGCAGTTTATATAACCTAGGAAAGATTTTCATAAGTCCCTCATGTGAGATGCACCCTCCCTATCCCACAGGAAAGGAACATCCTTATTTCTGAAGGATCACAGAGAAAAATTTGAACAAACAGGCCTTGCTCCATAACTAGCCACTCATCAATCCTAGCATAAAAATATACAGGCTTAACTGTTTCTCTGGGTCTTCATTTCCTCATGAAAACTCTCATGTCACATAAAACCTATGTCAAATGCATTTGTATGTTTTTTTTTTATTAATATGTTTTTTGTTATAGAAGTCTTGGCCAAGAACCTAGGATGGTAAAAAAAAAACTTATTTTCCCTCCTCTACACATACCCCTCTCAATCTGTTCACCACCAGGTAACCAGGCTAACTTGGTCAAGTAGATTCTAATCATCTCAGTCTTCTTTTTAAACTCTTCAGTTGTAAAAACCCACATTCTGCTGTGTTGCTTGCAAATATCAACAAGATTAGGATCCTGCTTACATCTTCAGTCTCTTTTGTCTACTCTCAGTTCTTCCCTCAGTTATTTCCAAATCTATTTAGTACCTAATACAATTAATGAAATTATAAATATACACAGCAAATCTGGTAGCCTGTGAGCAGTCCGTGTGATTTAGTGTATCTTATATGAAGGGTAGAGGCAGATAAAATTGGACTAGTAGGATAAGAATAATTCACAGAGAAGCATAAATGACACACTAAAGAATATGGATTTAATTCTGGAGGAAATGAGAAGCCTTCAAGTTTTTGAACTAAGGAGAGACATGATCAGTGCTGTGCTTTCATCAAATAAAGCTTAAAGCAGTAGGTAAAATTAATTGGGTGGAGTGTGCAAGACCAGATTAGGGAAACAGTAAGGAAGCTATTGTAGTAAATTAGAAGAAAAGTAATGAGGACTTCCACTATGGTAGTGGCAGCAAGAATGGAAGGAAGGAATCAAACTGAGAGTTATTATGAAGTAAAAATCAATAGTTCTTGGAAAGTGATTGGCTGTGGGAGATAAGAAAGAGGGAAGAGTCAAAGATGACTAAGGATTTGAGCAAAATGAATAGGAAGAAGATGGCACCATGAACACCTAAATCATATTAGAGAAGGAGCATAATATGTCCAGTGACAGCCATATTAGATTTGGGAAATACTGTGACACACCACCCAGGTGATGGTCAGAGGATGAAACTGAAAATTTGAGGCCAATACCTTTGTATGTTAAATCAAAGATTTGTATCTATTTTTTTTTTTTGAAACTCATATTCCCTGTTGCTAGTAGGAAGTATTGTGTGTGTGTTTTTTTAATATAACCTGGACATTTATATTTCTGCAAGGGAATATTATTTGAATCACAGTTGGTGAAGTATAAGGAAGGACATGATTTATAGGGCCCAGTGCAAAATGAAAATGTGGGTTCTGTGGTTCAAATATTGTTAAGGATTTCAAGACAGTAACAGTAGAACATTAAACCAAACCCAGGGTCCTTCTAAGCACTGGGCCCTGTGTGACGACACAGCCAGGCCTATGCAAGGGTAGACAGTTCCACCTGCTTATTTTTGTGATTACTGGGAAAAGAGATTTCAAAGATC
>NW_012148594.1:0-635 GCF_000956105.1 Propithecus coquereli
TCATACAAGGTCTCATATCCAGGATATAGAGAAGCTAAGACCTGGCCTCAACCAATTTCCTAAAAACCTATGAAAGTTCATTGCACTATAATACATAGTATCTTTTGGTCACTTTTGCCAAATGCTCAACCAATTTCTGTCCTTACTTGCATATACTATATGAACTGAGCAGTTGTAATTTTTTGACTGAAGAGTATTCAATCCTATATTCCTAATAGTATACTGATCCCACTTTGGGGTACTCTTTTGTTTGTATATACTCTTGGAGGAAGATACATTTTTTGTCTATGTATGGATGAAGGAAGAGGTCTTACTAGGAGAATACCTGGGTTTAGCAAATTGAATGCTTTCTTGTAGGATGTTGAATCTTGAGAGAGTGATGCCACCCATAGCTGGGAGCTCATTGCTCAGAGTGGTGTTCAGATTAAACTGAACATATTGGTGTACCTTTGCTTAGTCCTCCAAGTGTCCCTCGATTGCTGATTGTTATCCAAGGCTAGCTTCCCAGCCTCTCTTTGATTCAATTGAGTCCATAGCCTTCCAGTATATTCTTTTTGTGCTTAGGCTAGTCAGAATCTGTTTCTGTTGCTTATAACCGAGAACTCTGACTAATATTATGACATGAAGTCTGCCGC
>NW_012148594.1:4080-4490 GCF_000956105.1 Propithecus coquereli
GGACTTCTCTTCCTAGGGCATATGTGAAATTAAGTCCCAGAATGTAATAAGCCAAAAATCTGGTTATAATCAGTATTTATCTAGGAAACATCAAATCAAATGATTTCTAATGTTAAAGAAAAATCACCAGTAGGAAAGAAATATCTTGTAGAAGGGGCAGTATAGGGAATGTCTAAGTAATTTCATAATTTGCATTTTTTCATTCACCTTCTTAAAAGGACCGTACTATGTAATATCTTTTTTCTCTGTAGCATAGAAAAGAAAGCTCTACTTTTGCCTAATTGGATTGACTGCCAACCAATTGTGAACTTTAAATATAAGCAGTTATTTAGTGTAACAACATACTTTAGGGCATATGCTCATTTTTATGTATGAGGAGTCACGAGCGTAAGTCTCACGGAACCAAGAGA
>NW_012148594.1:7155-8237 GCF_000956105.1 Propithecus coquereli
CCCAAAATGAAAGGACATAGTATCTGACTCCCCAGAAATTGTAGGATTAATAATAAGAAGCAGCACTTACTAAGTGCTTTGGAGGCACCTCAGTTTAAATCACCTAAGACCTGTGAATTAGGTTGTACAGACAAAGCTGAAAAAAGTTAATTGACTTAATCAAGGTATTACTTGGATTTTAGTCTGTGTAATATTCCTTAATATATTTCCTTTGAAACCAGCATCCTGAATTTATTGGTGCTATTTTTCTTATTTGTTAAAATAGTAATTTAAACAGATAGTTTCTCAAAGGCATGTGGGTTGACTTTATTTGCCAACACTCCAAACATTTGAAAATATTTTCACCTCTTGTTGCTAATAGGAAAGTGTTACCCTGTTGCAAGGGCTGCAGGAATTTTGGAGTGGGAAAGATTGTCAAATATATCCACAAAATAAGGCTTAAAAGTACTTTCTCTTTGCTAATGTGATGAGTCATTAATAAAATCAGCCGGCACCTTATGATTCCAAAATCATTAACTCATTAGTTGCATAATTCTAAAACAATCTCTAAATGGTGCTGGTAACCCTGTTTTATGACCACATGGGAATTTCAGTAATTTACTCAATTGTCCTCTGCATTTCCTGAAAAATGATCTAAAAATCTCTTCGTTTGTTCAGAAACTTGAATATAATCTTGGAAAGAGTAATAAGTAGTAATCATGGGTACTAATGTACTTTAGGAGTAAGTGCACAGAAGGGAGGGTTGTATATATTGTAAGAAACAAAAATTGATTGGGAGGCTATTAGGCTGAGATAGCTCCAGGGCCTTGGGCTCCTACATAAGCAAACTGGAACCCAATTCAGTTAAACAATAAAGTGAAATTTAAGCTTAATCATTCAGAAACCTCCAACTAAACTCTTACTAGAGACTTTTCACTTTAATTAATCAAGTATTTTCTTTGTCTTGATTCCTCAAATACTTTATAAAAAAACTTTTCTTCTCATACTGCCCTCAGTGGAGCCCAAACGCTTGTGTGGTCTAGCACTGGTGGGTTCAGGAATCTCTGCTCAAATAAATTCTTTAACGTTTTAATGTCCCTAAA
>NW_012148594.1:10922-11449 GCF_000956105.1 Propithecus coquereli
CTGGTTTAAAGTTTATGTTATCTGAGAATAGTATAGCTACCCCTGCTTTCTTTTGACTTCCATTTGCGTAGAGTCAATGATTTTTTAAAAATAAAATAAAAAAAGCTTAAGGCCAGGTGTTAAATTTTGAAACTCATAAAACTATAATTGGGTTATCAAAATCATTTCAGCTCTTCTTACTCTCAGATTTTTACTCTCTTTTATTTTTAGAATCCATTTGTGCTACACCTTAACAAAAATGAAAGACAAAGAGCATAGTAGTTCTCTCTAGACTAAATAAATTAAAAACATGTATTTGCCAGAGACAGGGCTTAAGAAAAACTCTAAGCAAAAATTATTGTCAAACACACTTTATTCCAAAGTAAAATATGAGGTGAAATTAAAAAAAATTAGTCTGCATTGCTCTACTTTAAAGGAGAATAAATGGATTACAATGGAGCTGTCCCAGCATGTGTGCTGGGTCTTGGGTAGGAGATTCAGGCTCAATCTATGTAGGGAAGGTTTGTGTATTGGTTGCTTCTATCTGG
>NW_012148594.1:12975-13398 GCF_000956105.1 Propithecus coquereli
CTGGCCTGTATCATCACCAGCTGACTACAGTGGCCTTGGGCCTTGAATTAACCTCAGTGGCAGGTAGTCTGTAGCAGC
The DNA here is from genome assembly GCF_000956105.1 of Propithecus coquereli. Classification (NCBI taxonomy): domain Eukaryota; kingdom Metazoa; phylum Chordata; class Mammalia; order Primates; family Indriidae; genus Propithecus; species Propithecus coquereli. The sequence continues at coordinate 13,054 of NW_012148594.1, forward strand.
TGCAGGCCTTAGGCATATGCTGGGCCTGTGCTGATTGCAGTGGCAGTAGGATTCAGGCTGTGGGACACAGACCTAGGTATAAAGCACTTATACCTTCAGTATGAATGCTGAAAGACAAAACTATTAAAAACAATAACTGTAATACTTTGTTAAGGAATATGTAGTATAAAAAGATGCAAATTATGACATAAAAAATTCAGAACGTAGAAAAAAATGAAATTAGAGTTTTCTCTTTTTCTCTAATTTTTTTTTGCAATCAAAGTTAAGTTGTATCAGTTTAAAATAACCTTTATAACTATATTTTTTTGTAAGCCTCATGGTAACCACAAGGCAAAGACCTATAAA
>NW_012148594.1:16633-17560 GCF_000956105.1 Propithecus coquereli
AGAAAAATGGATTTAGAAGATATAATTCCAGTCATTCATTCATCAAACATCTATAAAACATTTATTATGTTTCAGGCATTGTGTTAAGTGCCATGACTTACAAAATGAATGTGGCACAATGGTTACCCTCAAAAAGCTTGCAGGCCAAGCATGCCCACCTTGAGTGTAAAGTTTTTGATAATAAATACAAACAAAAACCTTATAAAGGAAAGTTCATCTATCATAGCACTGTTTAACTAAAGCAACCATTAAGTAAAATTCTAGGATAAAATTGTCATTAGTAGTCAAATTAATAGTCTATGTAGTAACAATTGTTTCAATTTCATTATTTTTTTCTCTTTTTAATCACACTTGTTATGAATTCAGTATTTGTGACTTGTCTAAATTCATATGTTGAATCCCTCACCCATAATGAGATGATATTTAGAGGTGGATTTGGGAGGAGCTAATTAGGGTTAGATGAGGTTATGTGGGTAGATTCTTGGGATAGGATTCCCTCACTCTTGCTTTCCCTCTGTGCCCATACCAAGGGAAGGCCATGTGAGCACACAGTAAAAAGGCAGCCATCTTCAAGCCAGGAAGAAAGCCAGAACCTGAGTGCACTGGCACCCTGATCTCAGTTATCCATTCTCATGAGTGAGAAAATAAATTTCCATTGTTTAAGCCATCTCGTCTATGGTACTTTGTTATGGCAGCCCAAGCTAACAAATACATCCATCCTATGGTATCCATCAGGTTTGGTACATTCTTTTTATTTTTCCTAATGCTCACCATAAACTTGCAAGGCAGCTATTATGGTCTTTGTTTTGTAAACTGAAGTTAGGAAGCTTAAATAATTTGCTTGGGATGATAGAAGTGGCAAGTCAGGATTTAAAATTCTATGTTACCTCCACTACTAACTGACACCACTTCATGGAATTAATCTCT
>NW_012148595.1:0-717 GCF_000956105.1 Propithecus coquereli
AATTTGTAATAGTGAATATAGTTAGGCAGCAGAGGAGGTTTGATGAGATAAAGAAGGGTGAATATGGAATTTTAAACTGATTTTAAATTGTTTGAATTCTTAAAATGATAATCATTTATAGTGTTTATGAATTTTAAAAATCAGAAAATTAGGGCAAAGGAAAAATAAAGGAGGCAAAGCACAATGCAATTAATCATCAGAACATACATACAAAGTTCTCTACCTTTTCTAGCTGTGGGTCACAAATTGGACTCTGATCTTTTCTCCCAACAATGACCAATTAAATCATGGTATCAACATGATGAAAAACAAACAAATTTTTCAGGAGATACACACCATTCCTGGCATCAGTACCTGCAGAAAATATTCTATTTTGAGTCTACTGAGTGATGTGTGAGCAGCAGCTTTATAGCAACTTCACGCATTTCACTGAGCTTTTTCTTTTGAAATGTCTCACGTAGACTGCCAAAATGTGGCTTGGCCATACCAATCTTGTAGGTCTTGAGGGCTCGTAGATAGAGACTGGCAAGGCACCACAAAACAATGTGATCATCAAACATGGCTCTGCTATGATCTTGTTTATTCCAAAAGCCATATTCAGAATGTCCTAAACTAAAACATCTTTTTTTTTTATTCTGCAAAAATAGATTCCCTGGTCAAATATTTGAGAAAATTTACATCAAACCAAGTTAGATGTGTTTCTTTGCCTTTGGGACT
>NW_012148595.1:3478-3802 GCF_000956105.1 Propithecus coquereli
TGATACCTACACTTATATAGCATACATAGATACGCTTAAATTGAGGGTGGTTACAAAATTAGGTCAGACGGAAAAAGTTTAGATATATAAAATCTGCTAATTTCTCTGTAGGCATTGGCCAATTAAAGGCAGAAAGGCAAAGTTTCTACAACTAGTGGAGTAAAGTTGTTTGTTAATGTCAATGGGTATTTGTGGAAAATTGATAAAAGGTTGTAAATTTTTGGCTCCATGAGATTTCATTTTTGCTAAATGGTCTCACATTTTCTATGGTCGAAAAGAAAGAGCTCTGATTTATATAAAATGTGGGTATAGAACAAGCAAGAG
>NW_012148595.1:5548-6585 GCF_000956105.1 Propithecus coquereli
TGGAATTGACATGCATCCCTTACTAATTTTATGTTATTATTAATAGCAAGATCTAATCATCTGACAGCTGGCGCATAACTGCAAATGGGATAGACAATAGAGGAGAGTATACTTGCTAGGCATTATATTTTCTTTCATATATGCTTTCTCCTTACACAAATATTTTCCTAGCTCAAGTAGAAACTTTTGATTAAATAAACACAGATATATCCAAATAATGAAATACTATAAAGCTGTCAAAAGGTTTGTAAAGATCTCTAAAACATAAAATTATGTGAAAAATCAAAGTACAAAATCGTGTGGATAATATGCTGCCACTTCTGTAGGAAAGAGGGAAAATAAGAATTTATGTTTGTATTTGTTTGCATTTGGATAGAAAATCTCCAAAAGGTAAACTTAAAAAGCTGGTAGTGATGGTGATGGAGCTCTTGGATGAAAAAGAAGAGAGAAAATGAAAGCAAGACTTTTTAGTGTATATCTTCTTACAGTATTTTGATTTTTGAACTATGTGAATATATTACCAACTCAAAATGTGAAAAATTGATAAAAGAGTAGGGAATAAAAAAAATGTTTTCAATCCATGTGTGATCCTTTTATTCTCAGTAGTAGAGGGCACCAAGACATCACTGACTAATTTCACAGCTCCCACTACTAAAGAATGACATCATCCGATGGAGTAGGATGTTCATGCATCAGCAAAGAGCTCAAGCGTGGCTTCATTACAATGTAACATGCATCATGTCATGTCACGTGTTATGGCTTACTTAACAAACCTCACTCTATCACATGGATTAACCAAGATAAAGTAGCTAAATATTGATGGAGATTTCCTGTCTATAGATAAGGTTTCCATTTTCAAGATGAGAAGTAAGTAAGAGATTGGTAGACTTTGTGCTCATCCAATCGCAATGCAAAAATAGAAATTTACAGGGGATTTTTGGTAACAGTTTGATATACTTTAATGTTACAATGTTAGTAACCTCAATGAGCAAAAAATTTTTCAAGGGGAGATAATTTATCTTGGTAATGTAATTTTA
>NW_012148595.1:6635-7524 GCF_000956105.1 Propithecus coquereli
TAGAATTTCAATGAGTGAAAAAGTTGGGGAAGGTGTCCCTGTTTCAACAAAGCCACTTGGGCATAACATAGTAACTTTATAACTTCATTACTTTCAAAGTCACAAGTTACAGTAGCACTTTGAATGCTAAGCAAGAGTTTGGATTTTATTTTCTAGATAACAGGGAAGCCTTTGGGATGTCTTTGAGGAGAACAGGTCATGCAAATGCCGTTTGGGCTTTAGAAAGATGGTGCTGATGGAAGTGTGAAGGATGAATGAGAGAGGAGGGAATCAGAAGGGTTTGAGGTCAAGGCTGTGACAATATCAGTTCCGGCAGGGGTTAATGGAGACATGAGTTATGGTAGGAGAACAGAAGAGTTAAGGAACAAAGAAAGGGAGTCAATTATGATTCCTGTGTTGGTAGTTAAGGTGTATATTAGCTAGAATATAGACCAAGCTGGCTCTAATAAAGAAACCTAAAACTAGAGCTAGAGTTCAAACAAAAGAGAATTTTATTTTCTTCTTATGGAATCATCCAGAGATAGGGCCATGGCCCAGAGTGGAGAAGTGACTCTACTGTACAGCATTGCTGAAATAGCGAAAGCCGTCTCTCAACTACTTCTCATTGCAGTCTTTGAAAGTTGAATGGGGAAGTCAAAAGCAAGAAGAGTGACCCTAGAGTTGTATATATTGCATCCATTCACATCTGGTTAATGAGGTGACTCTAAGAGAATTTTTGATTCAAAGTCTAAAACCTGGCAGCTCAGCACCCAAAGATTGTTTCTTGGCAGCTTTTACTTATATCCTAAGTAGTCTTTGAAATTAACTTTGGTAATATAAAGAAGCAGGCTCTAGATCCCATGTATGGGAAGGTGACTAGGGTCCAAAGGAATGGGAGAAAAAGAGAGAC
>NW_012148595.1:9224-9535 GCF_000956105.1 Propithecus coquereli
AGTACGATAAATATATATGTTCACTAATTTATAACTTTTGCTGTATTTATATATTTTCTCTTTCTTTCTTCATCCTGAATGTACTGAAAGTAAGATGCAAATATTATGACACTGCTCCTAAATAATTCGGGAAAGGAGGAAAGAAGGAAGAGAAAAAGAAACAAAGACATACCGGCCTGCTATATTTTTAATTACTTTACTTTTAAATTTACCATATCTTTGTGTTTAATTATCATTCCCAGAATAACAGCCAAAATCCTATGGGAAAGTTTTTGTTTCATAGATACTTTCAATAAGATAAACTGAGGTCA
>NW_012148595.1:11720-12146 GCF_000956105.1 Propithecus coquereli
TTTTCGTAAGAATTAGTATATGTACTCTCTCCCTCTCCCTCTCTCTCTCTTACACACACACACACTTCTTTTCTTTGTATTTTTGGTGATGCCACGTGTGTGTGTGTGTCTATGATATATCATTTATCCATATTTCTAGTTCTCAATATAATTTCTTTGATTATCTCCTTGCTAATAGATTCAAGTACTGTCTCTCAAAGGAAGTAGTGCATAATACAGCTCTTCCATAGGATGAAAATATAGACCAGATATTCTGTGAGCAGATTGGTGTATGCAATTTCCAAGTAAACTCCAAGGCAGTAAAACGCGGAGATTATAAAAAATATCCAGATTGCCAAAAAGGTCCTGGAACTCTTGAAACATGTCTATATCACAGAATATATTCCTACATATTCAATTATTGTAAACATTCCTCAAACATTAGCT
>NW_012148596.1:0-32742 GCF_000956105.1 Propithecus coquereli
TGTAACGTGTAGGTCCCGTATTTAATGCCTCCGGTTGCCTTTGAAGCGTGGTCCCCCTCGTGGCCCGTGACCCCTCGAGCCCGGTTGTTTTGTGGTCTTTGCGCACTCTCCATCTGCCCGTGTCAAAAGGAAATGCATGCGTGCCCAGAGCCGTGGCGATGCTAACGTCCGTGTAGTGAACGCAGGCGTGCGTGTGCGGTCTTTCCTCCCTGTTGATTGGTCTGGCATTTCCGGTATTAAAGTGATAAAATAAACGGCATTCTCTGAGTCTCGTGTCTGCCATGGCGCCGGCACTCCCCAGGCAAGGTGGACTCGGCCGCGTCCAGCTGCTGTTGGTAAACCCGCCCCTCCTGTGTTCCTCCAGCCGTCACTGTGTCTATAAATCTTGCGCAGCCTGTTCTTCAATATCTGCCAAATGCCAAGAAATATGCATGGAAATAAAAGATGACTGTTCTTGGCAGATCTGACTGTCACGCTTCCACCTGCCTCCCTCCCTGCCCCCTCCACGGCTTAATCAGCAAGGTGGTAGGAAAGCCACGTTCCGGGAGAGGACAAGCGAGGACCGGAGGCGGCGGCGTGGGCCGGGAGCTGGGCAGACCTGGTTCGTGTCCTGCCTTCTCTGCAGTGTCAGCACTTCTGGTCCCAGCAGCAGGAAACCAGCTGAAGTCCAGGCCACGATGGGATGTTTGTCTTGCGGGTCGAGATGGCCAAAGGCGGCACCGCTGAGGACCCCAGGCTCCTGCCACCCGCGCCCAGCCTCACACAGTCAGCTTTTGTCCTCGGACTGTTGCCTTGGGGTTCCCACAACCCTGTCGTGGTTCTGGGCAGCACAGCAGACGGGAGCATTCAGAGGCAGGAAGGGAAGCAGCCCTGTCCTCTGTCCTGCCACTGAGAGGGAGGAAAATGTTCCAGGATTCTCCCACCAGCCTCCTAGCTCATTACCTAAATCCGTGGCCCCTGTTCACCGGGTGGCCATGAGCTGACCGTGAGCCCCTTGGCTGAGAAGACACCCCTCCCCCGGAGGGCACGGGGCTGGGGAGGGGTGAGCAGAATTGAGGCTGTCACGAGGATGGGCACCGACGGCGTCTGCCACCCGGCCCCCTGGTGTGGGCTCCCCTGTGCCTCGGTGCCTTCGCTGCAGGGGCTCGGGCAGCTGCACGGCTCAGGGTCATGTGTGCAGACACGGGGCTCAGAGCCTGGCTGCCAGCAGGCCTTCAGGGACAGCAGCTGTTTTGTTGATTTTAGTCATTTTCATATCTTTTGAGGCTCCGTCCATGCCTCTTTGAGTAGAAATGACGAGTCCACCTGCCAAGTGCCTTCTGACCAGCGGTGCTGCCAGAGACCGTGTCACAGTGACCCCCGCCCCCGAGTACCCAGAGCTGCCGAGCCTTGACGGGGGTGCTAGCTGGGGTGCAGAGAGTGGGACCAGGTGCCTGGGGGTAGATTCAACTCGCTACAAAGGGGCAAGACCGTGCCTGTGGCAACTCCACCTGGCCTGGAGGAACCACCAGTGAGGCGCTTGCATATTGTAAAAGGTGTAACTGGGACTGGCAAAGGTTAAATCAAGAGAGGCTGCAAGTACGATGGGAACAGAGTCCGGAGGAGAGAGATGGGAATGACCACAGCGTTAGGGTTCTCCAGAGGGACAGAACCAGGGCGAGGAGGGGTGGAGGAACTCAGAGATGGACGGATAGATAGATAGGTACACAGAAGGATGGATGGACGGATGGATACAGAGATAGACGGACAGGTGGATGGATGGATGGATGGATATAGAGATGGATGGTGGATGAATGGATATAGAGATGGATGGATCAATAGATATAGAGATAGATGGATGGATAAAGATGGATGATGAGGCCGAGCATGGTGGCTCACGCCTGTAATCCTAGCACTCTGGGAGGATTGCTTGGGCTCCAGAGTTTGAGACCAGCCTGAGCAAGAGCGAGACCCTGTCTCTGCTAAAAATCTAAAAATTAGCCAGGCGTGGTGGCGCATGCCTGTAGTCCCAGCTACTCTGGAGGCTGAGGCAGGAGGATTGCTTGAACCCAGGAGTCTGAGGTCACTGTGAGCTAGGCTGACAGCACAGCACTCTAGCCCAGGTGGCAGAGCGAGACTCCGTCTCAAAAAAAAAAAAGATGGATGATGGATGGATATAGAGAAAGAAGGATGGATAGATAAACAGATATATAGATGGATGGATAAATAGATACAGAGATACAGAGATAGATGGATGGGTGGGTAGATAGATATAAATATAGAGATGGATGATGGATGGATGGATATGGAGATGGGTGGATGGATAGGCGGCTATAGAGATGGCCGGATGGATGGATGGATAGCTGTAGAGATACAGAGATGGACGATGGATGGGTATAGAGAAAGATAGATGATAGGTAAACAGATACATGGAGGGATGGGCAGATGGATGGATGGATAGCTGTGGAGATACAGAGATGGATATGGGTGGATAGAGATAGAGATAAATATAGAGATGGATGAGGGATGGATGGACGGATATAGAGATGGATAGATAGATACAAATATAGAGATGGATGGATGGATATAGAGATAGACGAATGGGCAGACAGAGAAATAGATTTACAATAAGGAAATGGCGCATATGTTTACGGAGGCTGAGATGTCCTAAAACCTGCAGTGAGCAAGCTGGAGACCCAGGGGAGCTGATGGTGTAGCTCCAGTCTGAGGCTGAAGGTAACAGGAGACCAGTGTCCCAGCTCAGGGCTGTCAGGAGCAAATTCTCTCTTGCTCAGCCTTTTGTTTTATTCAGGCCTTCAACAGACTGGATGAGACCCACCCACACTGGAGAGGGCCAACTGCTTTACTCAGTGCATCAATTCAAATATTAACCTATCCAGAAACACCCTCACGGACAGACCCAGAGTAATGTTTGACCAAATGTCTGGGTACCCTATGGCCCAGTCAAGTTGATGCATAAAGTTAACTATCATAGCTGCTTCTGATCAAATGTGGAAGATGTGGATCTGGGGATCCTAGTGGACCCTGCCCCAGCAGGAGCTCACAGAAACCAGTATGGTTTTATGAGCCACTGCTGCCTGGGAGGGAGGAAAACTGGCCCTCAAAGATGGTGTCCATATGCCAAGATGCTCAGCTCATCAAAGGGAGGAAGAACCCAGAACTGTCATCCAAGCCACTTACCCAGCAGGAATCCTCTGGCAGCCTCTTCCTCTATCTTGGATCAGGCTCTTCCAGGACTGGTCATTAGAAAATGCCTCCTCCTGTCCCTTCCTGGTAATTTGCCATTCTGGCCCTGGGCCTGCTCGCTCTTCAGGTTTCTCTCCGCCCTGCCTTCTCCTTATCCCACAGGATCCCAGGCCTTCTGCCATCCTGCACAGGCACTGTGTGCGGTGGGCAGGGCTCCGCCTGAGGGACAAGTGGCCTGTCCCAGCCCCCCAGCCCTGGTCTCAACTCCACCTCACAGCCAGTGGCCTGGTGCCCGCTGGTTCTGGCTCCGGCTCTGTGCCGGCAGCGATGGATCTGGGCCCAGAGTGGGGCACGGTAGAGGGATGTCGGGGGTCTGGGTGCTGTGGGGACCCGGGACCCGGGGCAGGTGTTTATCCAGCAAACACCTCCCGAGGGTCAGCTGGGGGCCTGGCTGGGCAGGGCACTGCCCGAAGGGCCCAGGGGCCTGAGGAGCCGTTGGGGTAGGTATAGGGTGGCTGTGGGGGCTCAGCCTGCCTGGGGCAGGGTCCCGGGGAGGGCCAGGAAAGGGGGGCAGGCTGAGGCCCGCTGGGCAGGGGGCGGTGGCCCCTGGAGGGCAGACTGGGGCTCTGCCCAGCTTCATCAACTTGTGCTCCTTCCGGCAGGTTCTGGGACTGCACCAGGGTGGACTTCCCTGGGGCTCGGACCTGACTGGGGGCCACGTGCCCCTGCGGGTCATGCGAGGGCAGACCCAGGCCAGCCCTGGCCGTTCCAGGGAGGGGGCCACTCTCTCCAGCCCGGGCAGGGTGAGCCCCCCGCTCGCACTCGCCCCTGGCAGCCGAGGCGCAGGCGCTCGCTTGGCGCCCACAGTCCCAGCACTGCCAGGCGGGCGCCTGCTCCCGGGCAGACAGGGAAGGGAGCGCGGAGAGGAGCAGCCTCTGCCCCTGCCCAGGTCCGGCACCCTGGCCCGGCGGGAAAAGCCAGGACCTGCTGAGATGGGGAGGACGGCGTCAGTGGCCTCGGGTGGGCTCTGCCTCTGGTTCAGCAACAGGTACCGGGTCGCTGTCTTCAGGACCGCTCCACTGGGGCTGGGGCACACGGTCCGATCTGCTCTCAATGCCACGCAACCCACCACTGGGGCCAGGGCGGTCCAGGCCACAAACTGTGCTCAGGGTGGGAGGGGGGCCAGGCAGGGTCACCAGGTGCTGGGGGAGCACAGGGCAGGACTGGGGACACCTTGGAGGCGTTGGCTGAGGGCGTTATCCACTATGGGGACAGGCCAGGAGATGGCAAGGACAGAGGTGGCCGGGGCCCACTAGCTAGCTGTTCGCCGGATGGGTTCTACAAAGGAGGCCAGGAGGCTTTCCCCGGGGGGCCTTGGGAAGAGTTTCAGGGGTGGAGGGAGCGGCCTGGTCCAGGATGTGGCTGAGGTGGCAGTTCTGGGTTGGGCCACACTCCGGTGCCACAGCCCTGTGGCCCTCCAGGGGCATCCTGTCACAGTCCGGGCTCCACCGCTTTGTCTCGGCCCCCACAGCGCCATCCACGTGGGGTGCTGCTGCCCCCTGGTGGCCACGTGGAAAGGCCGTCCTGGCCTTGCATGTGCGGATCCCTGGAATCCCTGGGATATGCGTTGGATGTGAGCTTTCTGCGGTGGCGTTTGACAGAGGACACTGGGGCCCAGAGGAGCCCCTGCCTTGCAGCGGGCCAACAGCACACAGGAGCTGAGGCCAGGGGCCCAGTGCCCAGGACTCGGAAGACTTGTTGCCACATAGGGTTGGCAGATATAATCCAGGGCACCCAGTTAAATTTGAATTTCAGATCACCAACAAAGTTTTCAGTTTATTTATGTCCCATGCAATAGCTTTTATTTGTATTTGCTAAATCTTACAACCCTACTTGTCGAGCCGGGGAGTTGAGACTGCACAGCTCTGGGAGCAGGTTAGAAGCGGGAGGAGCCAGGCCCCTCTCAGGCCACCCATAGGGCTGGGCACATGGCCCTCCCGGTGGAGCCCCCAGTGCCCGAAGACTCTGCCCCTCGCCCAGCCTGGCCCCGGGCCCCTAGGCCTCCTCCCGCGCAGAGCCACTCCTCAGCTGGGCCCCGGCCAGGAGGCCCCAGCTCCTCTGCCTCCATCCCTTGCCTGTAAAGACAGGTGGCCTGGGAAGGTCGCCCTACCAGACTCCACCTCAGTAAGCCCTGGCCAGAGGCAGCACATCTGGTCACAGGCCTCCCCATCCTAGGGGCAGCAGTGAGGACGGATAAAACCCACCTACTCCCAATAACAACAGCAAGAATTACTCAGGTGCTTCCAGGCTTCACTGACCCTCCTTTGTAACAACCGTGCCGGGTGGGCACTGGCCTCCCGCTTACGAGCGGCGGCAGCGGAGGGGTGGCTGGTGAGGGGTGGGCGTGGGTTCGGCTGGGTCTGTCCAGCTCCAGGCTCAAGCCCACGGAGGGATGCAGCTCGAGGTGCCAACCCCTGCAGTGTTCGGAGCCACAGGTGCTCTGGGCTGCCGCTGCCACCTGGTCGAGAACGAGGCTGGGAGAGAGAAAGGACAGAAGCCACATCAACGTTGTCATTCAACCAGGGGCCAGGAGCAGGGCCTGGGGCAGAGCAGGGCCCTTCTCTTAACTCGCTGACTTACCTTGGCCTCTCTGGGCTTCCTCCCATCTGTGAAAAAGAGGCTGGGAAAACTCAGCAAAGCCTTTTCTTCAATGACATCCTACCTTGAATCCCGATGTATGAAACTGGGTGAAGCAGGAGCGGGCAGAGTCCCTTGCTACCCTCCCACGCCCAGGCACTGAGGCTTCTCGGGACCCCTGGTTGGCAGAGCCCAGATTGGAAAGAGTTGGCTGTCAACTCCAGGGGGCCATTCTCAGCTGGGCCCAGAGATGGCACAAAGCAAGCCCCCAGATCCACAGGTGTGGGGTGATAGCCATAAAAGCCCTCTAATGGAGTAGGTGGCCAGCCAGCCACTTTGAGTAACTGTGTGACCTGTCTGAGCCTGTCTTTCTCCACCTGGGAAGCCGATTGACATCAGTAATACACACGTGTCCACTCTCCTCCCCAGGCCTCTGATTCTCCTGCCTAGAAGCAACCTCTGTCGACCAGTTCCCTGTAAGTCCTTGCAGAAATGTTCTGTGCATGTGCAAACATATGTGTACACACAGAGTCTGGTGGGTTTTGGTTTTTGCTTTTCACGTGGTAGTATCCTACACGGTGTTCCCTGCCCTCCTGCTCTCACTCAGTCTAGCTCTGAGATTGTCCCACGACACTACGGATGGATCTGCCGCATCTCTTAAGCCCTGCATGTCCCGTTCCAGTGAGAATTCACCAGTGCTCACTGTTGTATGTACACACGATGCCACAATGTGTAGTCTCAGGAGTACTTCATCAGACAAGTTCTTAGAATTGCTGAGTCAAAAATGTGAATTACTGATATTGCCAAGTTTCCTCCAAGGAGACTGTTCCTATAACGTACCTTCCCGCTATGGTGTGAGCGAGTGCCTGCTTACCCAGCTGAGGACACTGGTTTTGTCTTAGTCTGATAGGTGAGAAGGAGTCTTAGTTTTAACATGCATTTCTTTTGAGGTTGAAAAATCTTATGTTCAAAAAGTAGTATTTCTGTGAACTGTATGTTTATGTCTTGCCCACCGTCTATTGTATTGTTCCTCTGTCAATTTGTTGGAGCTCTTTTAGTATGAAGAGAATCGGCCCTTTCCGTGTGTACTGTAGTTTTCTGTTTGTCCCTTGCCTTTTGACTTCAAATGTTTCTGGCCTCATCTGTTAAATTTAAAACTGCGCCTGGGGAGTTTTCACGTATCTGGCATTTATTTGGTACAAGGAGTTGGGGATACTTTTTCCCAGATGGTTACCCAGTTGCCGCAACACTACTGCCCCATCCCCAGAGCGGGGTGGGGAACTGCGGCCTCAAGGCCACATGTGGCCCTCCAGATCCCCAAGTGTGGCCCCTCAACTGAATCCAAACTTCACAAAAATTTGCATTCAGTCAAAAGGGTGCACACAAGGATCCAGAAGACCACACGTGGCCCCAAGGCTGCAGGTTCCCCACCCCTCCCCAAGTGATTCTAAGGCATGGCCTTCAGTTTGGATACCACGGCCTTGAACTTCAATCCCCAGTAGCTTGATTCCCGGTCCCATCCTATGGAGGGGCCTCTGTGGAGACTCTGGCACCACTAGGAGGAAAAATTTACAAATGGTCTTTGTGGAGCTATACTCAATTCAAATCACAGGTCTAGAAATGTCTAGTAGCTGTGCAGGACCAGACAGTATCATCTTTAATAATACATAGAGATACATTAACTGCAAAGCAGAACTCAAATTTCCTGGAAGACAGTGCTCGGTAAGCGTCGACATGGCCCAAGCCACTATCTGGCTGTCCTTGGTCTGTTCTCCCACTAGGGAAGGCCACTCAGCCCAAGCCAGGCAGGCCATTCTACAGCCTGGCCTTGGCAGGGCTGGACATCTCGGGGGCCCATACGTGGCTGCACCGAGCTGTGGTCAGCGCTAGGTTTCAGAGGCTGCAAAGCATGCACGGGATTACCTGGGGCTATTTCTGTCCTCACTGGCACTAGCAACAATTCTCTGGATTACATTTTATCTAACTGGCTGTGAGAAGAACAATGTTTCTAAACCCTTAGTATACTTTCAAGTAGAATGAATAACTCTTCTTTTTTTCCAATCCAAGCTCAGTACTGCCACTAAGTGATCTTGTAAATGTCTTCCCTTTTGAAATGGAAGACCTAGTTTACCAAGATTTTAGGCTTGGTATCTAGCCCGAATTTCTCGGCAAAGTACATACTCAGTGCCAATTTCCTTTTAACCTATCAGTGGGCCCCAGATCCTGGGGACCTGCCCTCACTGGGGAGCTCAGAGTTACCCTAACACACCAGATGCCTACTTGTAAGGTCACAGGAGACAGACAGGGCTTTCAACTAAGGTGTTCCTTCCCTCCACCCCGGGTCAGAACCTATCTTCTTTGTGGCTCTCAAAAAATCTCTTTTGGCAACTCAGGCCATCCCTGGGTCCAAGGAGACCAGAGATGGCAACAAGCCAAGCCTTAGTCCAGCTGAGCAGCCTCAGGAAAGGTGCTTGTGTCCACTGTGTGGAGCCCAGGGCTCGGGGAAGGTGGCGCTTGTGAGAAAGAAGGAAGTCACTCTTTTCAACTTTGGTAAATGTACTGATGGCACCAGCTGGCAGGCTTGATTACGGCAGCTTAACATTTCACCCCCTGGGAAGAAAAGCCACAGAACCCCTGTCTGCACCCCTTGCTGTCTTCTCGTGACCCACTAAGGAGGCTGGTGAGACATTCCAGGATGCCACAATGACCGGCGGCTTTCCTAGGGCAACTCTGGCTCTTGCATGACCTTCCCTCCTCGGCGACAGCAGGGATTCAGAACTTCCACTTTGGGGGTTAAATATTAAAGTATGAGAGCCTGCCATGCTTTTGGGGGGACAGGGGTGCAAGTTGAGTAAAAGGAGAATATAAAAGACCAGCGGTCAAGGTCAGACAAGAAGGTAAAGATCTTCAACACGGAGTAATAGCTGTTGTTGAATTTATTAAAATGAGCTGATAGCCAAAGTTCCTAACTTGTGACTGCAACTTGTGGGAGTGAAGTCAAGGCGGGCAGAGGAACAACTATGGTCTCTGCAGGCAAAGACTCAAACGGCCCCACGTGCTCCCCTGGGCACCGGCCACGACAGGGCGAGCCAGTTAGACACAACAGCACCTGCAGCAAAGGGCTCTAGGCACCCCGAGTTCAGAGTCAACTCTGTGGACATTCGGGGTGGGCTGGGCAGGTGTGTACTTTCCGCACCACAGGATGCAGCCCTGGTCTCATCCATCCTTTCCCTGCTACGCAGGCGCGGGCTAGATCCACACTATTCTTTGTGAGACTCCACAGCAAACTATATACAGGACTTGTGAACTGTCTGGAATGGACACACTATAAAAATTTCCCAATGCCTAATTATTTCAAGATATTTTATTTTTAAAACAGGTCACAACACTAACCTTCTGGCCCGTTCAGCCATTGTACAAGCTACAAATGCTTGCTCAGCAGCTGAGGGGCACTCTTTCGTAGCATGTCTGAAAAGTGAATAAAAATCCATATAAAACAAATATTCAAATAGTTTCCATAGGAACACAGATAAGTGTGACCCCATCTCCTAGTCTTCCATATTGCTGCATGTGCAACCCTACTCTTACAAGACATGTCAAAACTAGCAGTAATTAAGTTAAATGGTCCCCCCAAATCCCTTAATTCAAGCTAAACTCGCAGTTAACAGCTACAAGAACGATATCTACACATTAATACTAGCTGAAGCACAAGTTGCCGGGTGACGTTTCATTCCACTTTCCCAAGCACAAGACACAGGCAGAGGGCCGACGTCCTGCTCTTCTACTTCAGGTGGGAAGTCGGGGTTCTGGATTTGCTGCATGAGTTGCCTGAGAGAGAAAGAAGTAGGACATGTATTAAACACCCCGAGACACTCAAAACCGGGCATGAGAGTATTTACTTCCCATCAGGAAGCAATTCAGTATATTTCTAAAACAAACATTTCTTCAGAATTACCTTATTGGTACTAAGAAAACCACAAGTCATGTGCATTGACTTAAATATTCTAGTTATATAGAAATAGCCTAATCAGTATTTTCTAAAACTTTTGTTAGAAAAATCTAAAAGAAAAATTATACAGGTCAGCATTACTGGAGGGATCTTCGTCCCATTTGTCTGTAATTTAATCCTAGGCAAACAATTTCTTATTCAACTAGACAAGAGCAAGCACAAATCCTTGAAGGTGCCTATTCTTGCCAGAACCATGAACACGCACGTCTCACTTACCATGTCGGTCCTGACATCACATAGTAGATAGTGGGCCTCTGGAATCCATTGAAAGTAGAAGCAGCAGCTACAGTGTAAGCACCCATGTTTTCAAAGAGCATCCAGTCACCCACATGCATTTCGGGCAGGTCACAGCGCTCAACAATCCGGTCAAGGCCATCACATGTTGGTCCCCATATGCTGGATGAATAATATTTCTCATCTGGTTTAGGTCTCTATACAAAAAGCCAGAGAGAAAGTACTACTTAATTATATTTGTTGGGACGAATCACCTCAATTATTTTATACAGTATGTTCACAAGTTACCTTTTGCAGAAGGGGCTTTACGTGTGCATGATCATAAAGGATGCAATTAAATGATCCATATACTCCATCATTCACGTAATACATAAAGGTTTGTTCGTTGGACTCATCTTCATCTAGAAAGGCAGATTAATCTTAATTATCACCTTTGTATTAACTTTCAGTTATATATGCAATAATTCATCCTTCATACATACCATCAGAGCCTATCTGTTCCTTTAACACGATTTTTTTGGCAATGATATTAACTGCGAGTGTGAAAGCTGACGCAACATAGTATCTGCCTGGCTCAGCTATGACTCTCACTCCAGAGTCTGACGGAAAGTACTTGTCCAGTGCTGGGTTGATTACACTGGTGATCTAAGAGAGACAGAAGAGAGCGGCCATTCATCATGGGGAATTCACACGGAGGAGAAAGATCACAGGGCTCTGTAAATGACATGATGAGAGCAGGCATCCACAGACAGAGTTACCACTAAGTGACAAAAGCAAAAAAATAAACACCTCCCTGAAAACCAGTCTGCACATCTCTGTTGTTCATTTTGATTCCTCTCTAGACACACCATCCTTGATTTATCAGAAAATAGCACAAAACAAATTACTACCTAGTGAGGTATCAAGATGCGAAAACATTTTTGTTTAGCAAATACATGCCAACGGGATAAAAATCCTTCTACTCAGCTTACCTCATCATTTAACAAATAAGAATGTAGATCTATTTTATAAACTCATAACTGCGTAACTTTCTAAATGACTAAACATTTAAGGTGCTTAAGGGAAGGAAGTACAAGTCCAGCAAACCACATCTGAGGTCATGATGTACTAAAGTCAGCATATTCTTAGTAATTCCACAGCAATATATCTTAATGTAACCAATCATCTAAGACTTCTGGGAAAACTGATTCATAGTTTAGAAAACCAAATGGTATTAAATACATTTGATTTAAATTTTAGATAGGCACAGAAAGTCACTCAAAATATCACACCAAGACTACACTAAGTTTTGAAATATTCCAAAAAGAAACTTGCTGAAATAGCTACTGTGTATTACAGTTTTGTTATAAATTACCTCTTCAAATTTAAGCTTCACATCCTCAGATCCAGGAAAGCCACCACCAATATCAAGCAGATACATGCTGAAACCAACCTCAGCCTAGAGTCAAGAAAATTAAGAAGTCAAACATTCAGATTTGTAACAGGTAACAAAAATGTATGCAACAGATGGGTTTAAGCCTCTGTAAGAGGAGACAGTCTTCTACAAAAGGTTAACTCTAAAATTCACACCAGTCATTGCCCCTTCACTAACGAGGTCATGTATACTCACTCCCATGTCAAAGACACAGCGGGCATCAGAGATTGCCTGCACGAAGGTCTCGGGATCGGTACAGCCACTTCCAACATGGAAGCTGGAATAAAAAAGATGAGATGCCATTTCTTAGTTCTTAAAATGATTAACAGTGGCACAAAGCCCGTGAAACTTGCACTGCTTAATGTCTTGGCCTCTGGCTATGCCACCAAGATCTCACCTGACACCGATGACATCGATATTTAGCTCTTTTGCCCGTTCCAACAGAAGCCTGCTGGTTTTCAATGTGGCACCAAATTTAACACTGAGTCGACAAACTGCTTTGGAATCATCAGTGGCAATCCGCAAAACCAACCTAGAAGCAAGAAAAGTTATCTAATGTCTCACGATATAAGATCACCCACAGCCACGGTTAAAATAAAAAGAATCCTGCTCTAAATATTGACTCTGATATTCTGTGGTTTGAGTCTAATAATTAGGTTTTATCAATAGTGGATTTAAAACTATTTTCTACTAATTGGAAATTTAAGTTTGTTGACAAGAATCCATGTATCCCATACCCCAACCTTGCCCTCAAATGAGGAAAATAACTTACTTTGCCTTTGGATGTGCTCTGGCAACTTTCATCAACTCAACTTCACTATCAAAAGTCATCATCTGGACTCCATTATTGGCAGCATACTTAATTTGAGACACTTGTTTACAAGGATTTGCATAGATAATCCTCTCTGGAGGTACCCCGAGACTCTGCACCAATTGTATTTCGGTCTGAAAAAGAAGAGTGATATTATGCTATACACATGTAGCTAATAAGTGGGATAAACAGAAAAGCATGGGAAGGTGTCATGCACCTCCCCTTTCATTAGCATTTATGGCCCAAGAAATACAACTTTCATTTGCCCTGTGGGAACACCAGGACCATCTTATATAACTGTTTTCGAATTCTGCTGCTTGTGCTTACCTTGCTAGCACAGTCAAATCCTGTCCCGATGGCAGCGAGGGTCTTCACAATGGCTCTGCTGTCATTACATTTGACTGCATAAAAGGGGGTGACACGAGGAAGAGCTTTTAGCCATCTTCGGTGTTTCTTCAGAATGTCTCCAAGGTCTGCGACATAGAAGGCATCCTTATCATCCTGAAACGAGAGCAGTCACAGGTGAACCATTAACAGCCTCTCCACACGCCACACCGACACCAGCCTCCCTTCTCTTTCCCAGCATTCTCCATGAGCCCTACCCTTGAGTTTAGTCACTGACACAAACATCACCATCATCACTGGACAAGCCACAGCCAATTAATTTTCTAACTTCCCTAATAAGACCTGTAAGCCCCATTACACTTCCTTAAGACCCCGCCAAAGTTTCCCATTTTCCCAGCATTTTCAGTGCACTGACAACATGAGCCTTGCATACTTACAGAAGAAGAAACTTCATTAATTTTTTGGTCCAGAATGTCCTTCGCAGTAAAACCTTCATCAAGGAAGTGGCAGTCAAACTCTTCGTTACTAAAGTTGTTCATGGTTTCTCAATGTTCCTCTAAAATGCAACAAACTGCAAATAGGGTGGAGAAAGTCACTCAGAACCTTTAATAATACAAATCTTAAGATTAACCTGTAACCCAAGTGTAAACCGAATACTTACTTGGAAAACTAAGAGATGGAATTTAAAGAAATATTTCCAGCTTCTCAGAAAGGCAATTCTCCAGGAATCGTGCTTTCGGAGCAACAGCGGAAACGTTCTGATGAACAAGGAACACATCAGGTTGAAAGATGGGGCACTGACGGAGCATACACAGGAAGCAGGCTAATCACGCACCCAGTGTCACTCACTCACTGTTGTGGTAATCCCAATTATTCCTAGGTGTAAGTCACATGACTCCATAAACTTCTGCAGTATCTCAGGATACCGGATTCAATACTAGTCTTTTTTCAAAGCAGCACACTAACATTCTATATATGTAAGCGTTTTAAATATTTGTGCCAAAAAAAATGCTGAAGACGGGTCTCAGAAGCTTGTCTGCACTTAGTTAACTGATACGGAAAAAGTTTTATAATGGTCAGTCTGCTTTATTTCAGAGCTGTTTCAACTCTTTGGAAACTTAACATGGCATTAAAGCCATTATATACAGCCACACAAACATCTTGCTATTTCCTACTTTCACTAAGTCTTACATAGAATGATTTTTGGTCTAGAAAACATTCTATGTGACCAACAGGTATCATGGACATGTTTATAAGGTATTCAGCTAACTGAGTGCTTGTAAGTTTCTTAAGAATTTTATGAGCTAATTTTCATGATATATTAGCTAGGCACAAATTTTTTTAAACTGTAATCTTCAAATCAACTTTATACACGGTATTATAGTTGCTGTTATCTGATCAGAACTCAATATTCTTGAACCACTGGTGCCCATTGAATAAGCAATTCTGGGAATGCCAGCTGTCCTTACAGGCACTCTAATATTTGCTTAGCTATGAATGATAACCATATGGGAGTAATTTTTGGCTAACTATTAATAACAAAAATAAGCAAGATCTTCTTTTCCACTGTGCAACCCACATCAGTGCCAGCAGCCTATGGGCACAGGCCAGGCAATGGTTCGGGGTCACAGTTTGCTCTGGCATGGGACACTATGAGAGGCCCAGGGGGACAGGCCCGCCATAAATCCAAATCCATGCATGGCAGAACTTTCTGTAAGATTCCATCTAGTGTGACTTTCTGGCATTGTCAACCTCATGAGTTGCCTAAATCAGCCCTAGGAGAAGGCAAAAGGCACCAGCAAAACCATTTTTGTTTTAATAACATTTACGATTGACTAATAATAAATAGGCTCAACCAGTAACAGATTGAGTAAATTTAAGGTCTTGTTAAATGTTTTTAAGGCAATGCTCAAGCTTAAGCTTGGAAAGTTTTAATTTCTTTGAAATACAGCACTATGTAGGATTTTGTTTTTCTGTATCTTTTAAAGTTTTATTTGAATAGCTTATTTGAATAAATTTCACTTAACATTTTTTGGTATTTCCGTACAGCTAAGTTATTTAAAATGGTGAGTCAATTAACACAAGATGGTAATATTAGGAGAGATGGACTAATTCGAGCATAAAACTTGGAAAAAATTTCACAAGTCAATTAAATTCTGCTCAATTTTAGGTCTGAATAAAGTAAGCCAACACATTCTTTGTCCTCCCCAGGCATTCTGAGAGGTTCTGCTCCCTACACTTTCACCCATTATTTAGGATCCTCATACAATGCAATCAGCCTGTTTTGAAAACCTTAGGGCTGGCTCCCACGTGCGCGTCTGTGCGCCTGAGCCTGGCTTTTCTGAAATCACTAAGTCATTCCAAGAGTCCTTAAATAAACCATTCCAAGTCACGGCCAGGGGAGTATTTATTACCGTCGTTGCTGCAAGGCTATCTTAGCTCTAGCAACTCCCGCCGGCTCCTATAACGGTGTCATCTGCCCCGTAGGCACAGTAAAAATTGAAAACTTAAAACAAAACAAAAAAAAAGAGGAAATTGCAGGGCAACAATGCAGAGGGTACGGCGCGTCCTCACGAAAGCGAGCGTGAGCGGCGGCGCCAGGGCTCCGCTGCACCTGCTCCGGGCCTCCCCCGGTCTCAAAGCAAATAGCGGTTGAAGGACCGCGGGGGCCTTCCCAACGGCTTCCGGCCCAGCGCCTGGCTCAACCCGCTGACGTGGTCAGGGAGAGGCCCGAGGCGGGGACCCGCAGGGTCTCCGCAGGACCCTCCAGCCGGGAGCCGGAGGCAGGACGCGGGCCCGCACCCCCACTCCAGACGGGGACCCCGGGCTCGGAGGAAGTGGCGCACCCAGGTCGCGGTCCGCCCCGCGACCACGTGTCTCTGGCAGGCAGCCCCGGCGCGGGTCGGTGCCGGTCGCCGGCCCGCAGGCCGCCCAGGCACGCCGGACACGTGCCCGGCGCCCGTCCGCCGCCCGCCCTCCCTTGGCCCGGCCCTTACCTCAGAGCGTCCGGGCGCCGCGGGCCAGCCCCATGGAGAAGCCGGGACGCCGCCGCCCGCGCAGAGCCGGAGCCGCTGAGCGCTCGGCCGCCCCCGCCGCGCCCGTCAGCGACTGGCTCCCGCCCGCCGGAGACGCCGGCCCGAGGTGGCGCCGGAGCAGCCGGCAGAGGGGCGGCCGGCGGCGGCAGCGGCTGCAAGGACTGACAAAGCCCCACGGCGCGCCGCTCCTTCTTATAGCACCGGCGTGTCGTCATGGAGACGCACCAGCTCAAACCAGCCGCGATCGGTTCCGTCCGGGAGGCCTCCGGGGGAGGGGCGGGGGCTCGGCGGCGGCCAACCCGGGCCGGGAAGGAGAGGGCGGGGCGCGGCGGTTAAACGTCAGCGCTGCCGAGCGGCGGCCCCGCGCGTGCCTGACCGCCCCGCCCGGCCCCGCCCCGCCCAGCCCCGGAGCTTGTCCGCGCACGCGCACCACGCCTGGCTGCCGGAGGTTGGGGCGCTGAGGGTGAGGCCGTGCTCCTGCGGTTTTGCGGGGAAG
This sequence comes from Propithecus coquereli, assembly GCF_000956105.1. Taxonomy (NCBI): domain Eukaryota; kingdom Metazoa; phylum Chordata; class Mammalia; order Primates; family Indriidae; genus Propithecus; species Propithecus coquereli. The sequence goes on from NW_012148596.1 coordinate 16,168, forward strand.
GGGGACCCTGGAGGAGCTCGGTGCTCTAGCCCAGCTCTTCCTCTGACTTGTGTGATCTTGGACAAATCACCGCTCTTCTTTGGGCCTCAGATAACCCAAGGATCTTTACGGCCACAAAGTCCTGTGAGGACTTGGTTTGGTAAACTTCCTTGGTACCCCACTCCAGGTCTGGGGCATAGCGGTGAATACTCATTTAATGAGCGCATGCGTAAATAAGTGAGTGCATGGTCCAGCTGTCCCTGGAGCAGACTCGGCTTCCACAGAAAGGAGAACAGTGCGAACGTGAGCCATAAGCAGAAGTGTCTTCATGTGTGAAAGGATATGAGGGGTGGTGCACCCTCCTCTCTTGGGCACCCCCATCAACTTTAGTTTTACATAATCTTTGAGCAACCACTGGGTGCCAAGTACCATGGACTGAGAGGGGAGTTAGTTCCACCCTTAATAAGCTTAATTCTTCCCCGAGGGATGAGATTAACCATTAGAACCCATCAGAGAACATTATAGCCTTAAGAGCTAAATGGGACATCTTTAATTCCGTGGTGATGAGGTATTTGTCCCTTTCTTTGTGAAGAAACAGTCTGTCCCAATGACACAGTTTTCCTCACCCTGGGGAAAGCTCCTGCACTGCCAGCAGAGCCCACCTCTCCCCGCATGTCCGTCAATCAGTCGTTCCAAACGCTGTACCCACATGCAGCCCCCTCTAGGCCGAGGAGCCGTGATGTCTCCTGTGTGGCATCCCTGTAGCAGCCTGGCGTGGAGGGAAGGACTGGGGCCAGTTGTGACTCTCCCATGGATTTAGAAGCATTAACTGGAATGTAGAGGCAAGTTCTTGGTTCAGGGAGCCAGGTGGTCTATCCAGCTGCTGCACCCACAAGACACTCACATGGCTGTCACCCGTACACCGTGCCTCTCCGCCAACCCAGCCCAAACCCACAAACTCCTGCCCACGTGCCGCACTTTCTTCTGGGGAGGTGAGGCCTTGCCCCTCAACCCTGCTGGAAGACGGAAGGGGCTGCAGGCAGACTCTCTGAGAGGCCCTGGGCAGCTGGGCTGGAGTCAGAGGCCCTGAGTCATAAAGCCCAGCTACTAACCTGGATTCAAGAAGCTAAATTGGTGGTGACTAAACCTGGCCTTATTCAAAATGCATGGCTTTATTGTCTTTCAGTGTATTTTCAGTGGCCTTCATCCTTTGCCTTACTATTTTTTTTTCTTTAGGAGAAAAGCAAGGCTGGGCGTTGTGGCTCAGCACCTTTGGGAGGCCTAGGCAGGAGGATTGCTTGAGGCCAGGAGTTCGAGACCAGCCTGGGCAACATAGGGAGACCCCTGTCTCTATCCCCTTCCCCCCAAAAAATTAGCCAGGTGTGATGGTGTGTGCCTGTAGTCCTAGCTATCTGGGAGGTGGGAGGATGATTAGGCCACTGTACTCCAGCCCGAGTGACAGAGTGAGATCCTGTCTTAAAAAAATAAATAAATAAAAGAATCTCTGACTTCTTTTACAAACAGAGTTCTGTATAAATCCACTGACCAAGTTTTCTGAATCAAAAATGAAGATACATCTGATGAAGGAGGTTTTTTTTTCTTAACTGTTAATTTATTTACATGAAAGAGCTTATAAAGGTGTATGGTGATTACAATAAGGAGTCACCTTTATGGGAAAGAATTAAATAACATAAAAGACAACAGTCAGCAAGCATTTATATGTCCATTTACTCAATATTGGAACGTTTGGTGCTGAAAGCTTTCTGGAAAATGGATTTGAGTTCTCCATGGTCACATTCTGCTTCATCAACTTTCTTCCGGAAGCATAGGGAGAGTTGACTATAGAGTGAAGCTCATGACATCTGGCCACATGAGGACTAAGGGAGGTTAGCAAGGTGCCATAACTCAGGACACCGGAGCAATGGGGACCAGCCACAGGACATCTTAGTCACACCAAAAATAGTGTTCCATGGCTCAATCACTCACCAGTACTCTAGCCTTGCCCTCAAATTGTTTCAGGTATTTCCAAAATTCCAATCCACCCTCCAAGGCTGAAAGTGTGCCACCTTTGCTGATAATCCAAATGATGTGCCCGAGGCATAGAAAGCAACTTCCAGGGAGGCCCTCCTTACTCTGAGCAATGGTGGTGTCACCAGAGAAGTGGAACTCCTCCAAAACTACCTGTTGGAAGCAGAAGACACCCATGTGGAAGTCCCAGATGTTTGTTTTATAAAGTGTTGTTGCATCACGGCCCCACCTAGCCCCAGCCCTGGTGTGGCTCACTGGGAAGTTGCCAGGACAGGAGCTAAATGGCAGGAACTGGGCCAGGGCATCCAGGAGCCCAGCAGGGCCCTGGGGCAGGTCAGTGGCCACACAGTACATTGCAGAGAAGAGGTAGCCTCTGTCCAGAGGTTGAGTGAGAAAATGACGTTCAGCGATGCTTGCTTCCCACGGCCCTGTCTCTTTCACTGGGCTGAAGTCAGAGTCCTACTAAGTTTGTGCCGAGTCAGCGTTCAGACGTGCCTTCTCACACGTGGACAGAAGGTTTGAGATCTGCCACTTTACTCGTTTATTTAAAACCCTTCACTGGAGGCCCTTGGTCCACAACGTAAAGACCAAACACCTTAGCCTGGTACCCAGGACCTTCTGAGGCCTGCCTTGCCCACCCTCTCAGACTTGTCTCCTGCCACTGTAGCCCCCTGGGCCACTGATGTCTTCCATGCCCTGCCCCCGCCGGCATAGCATGCGTCAATCACTTGCTGTGGACATCTTTGTTTTCCTGCCTCACCCTCCCCTGCCACCACTCTCCCTTTCAAAGTCAGGACCATGATTTTCTTATCTTCTTGCCCAATTCCTTGTACACTCAGCGTTGTCAAGTTGAAACTGGGGTTGTCCGGAAAAATCTATCATTGGTGGTTGCTTTGTGAGTGATTAGCTTGTAACAGAGAAAATGGCCTGAAAACAGGTAAAAATGTTTTCTGTCTCTTCAAAAGCCCCTCACGTTTTTTGAGAACTAAAACCTATATCCCTGTCTTTGCCAGTGGTCAGGAGGGGCAGGAGAGTGTCCTTTGTTCCTTGTGCCATAGGAGATGGCTCAAGGGAATTGTCTGGTTATCTGGGCAAAGGTCACAAGATTGTCTTAGCCGACAATGGGATGAATCAGAAGCCAAAGCTCTATACTTCTGGCTGGGCAAGGTGGCTCACACCTGTAATCCTAGCACTCTGGGAGGCCAAGGTGGGAGCATTGCTTGAGCTCAGGAATTAGAGACCAGGCTGAGCAAGAGCAAGACCCCATCTCTACTAAAAATAGAAAAAATTAGCCAGGTATGGTGGTGTCCACCTGTAGTCCCAGCTACCTGGGAGGCTGAGGCAGGAGGATGGCTTGAGCCCAGGAGTTTGAGGCTGTAGTGAGCAATGATGACACCACTGCACTCTAGCCAGGGTGACAGAGCAAGAGTCTGTCTCAAAAGAAAAAAAAAAAAAAGCTCTGTACTTCTGCTCAGAAACAGGACGTTGGTACTTTGAGACAGGAGGCTGCCAACCTCCTCATTTGCTAGCAAATCAATAAACTCCTCTTCCTTTCTCCTCAAACCACTTGTCCTTGCTCTTCTCATGCAGCCTTGGGGACAAGTGCCCAACTTTTAGTAACAAGGTCTTGGGAATTTCTCCCCACGTGCCATCTAAAATTAAAGGGACAAAACATTCTGAATAGTCTTCCATTGATCATGTATTCATTTTATTCCTTCCATACATGTCTGCTGAGTGCCTCCTACATGCAAGTGGTGTGTGGGGCAAGGGAAGACCCTCAAGACCCTGCAGCCATGGGCTGAGTTCTTGGGGACCAGCAGGGGACTGATAAGAACCCCAAGATGCCTCACCTTTACCCACACTTCAGGAAAACTGCCTGTTCTGTTTTATTTTCTTCTAAGCTCCTGGTGACTCCCTCTGACCCGACAAGTCACAGCACCTCTGCTGGGTTTTGCCACTGCCCCATTTCTGCCAGAGCCCCACCCTAGAGGGCCCCACCTCTGGGAAGCCCCAAAGCCTGCAAGATTTCCTCCTCCTGTGGCAGGGAATAGCGTGTGAAGGGACCTTGCACAACTTAGGCCTCCTGGAAGATGTGCGCTCTGCCCGGGCGAGTGTGAGTGCCCCGTCCCTGCCAAGTGAGAGTCAAGACCATCCGAGGGTCTGCTGGGGATGGAGCTACATGGGCCCCTCGGCACAGGGCAGCTGCTGGGGCGGGGTGGTCCGAGGAGGGTGCTCACCGTTGAAACAGCTGTGAGCACTTCCTCTTCCTTCCATATGCCAGGGCCAAGAAGATGAGCCCAAGGAGGTCCCTGTCCTCAAGGAGCTCATGGTCCAGAGGGGAGGCCCACCCTCAGGCTTGTGCTCTGACATGTTCTGGTCACCAGGACAGTGGTGACATTGGCTACCACCATGGGGACCCAAGAGCAGAGGAGTTAGAAATGGCTCAGAGAAAAGAGACCTGGGCTCAGAAAGGCTTGTCCAAGGTAGGGTGAGTTGGGGAGGGTCAGAGGTACCCGGGGCAAGAGTAAGATCTGTGGGCCCAGAGAGAGGCATCTGTCCCCAAGCCCAGCTTTCCTTTAGCAGACGACTGAGGGTGTAGGGGTGGAGCAGAAGGGGGTCACTCTGGGAGCAGTATCTGACCTCCCAGGGCTCCTCCTTTGTTGTGCAGGCGATTTAGTCTGGCCTCGACACATCTGCCCAACCACATCCTTGCTGACGACAGAGCCAGCAATGCCAGAAGGCAGGTTGGCTGCCACATGTGGATACAAAATGCTTCCCTTCAGCAGTTCATGCGCTGCACCCCTCAGGGCCAAAGCAGGCAATTCAGTGGAGGGAATTTAGCACGGGAACTATTAATAGTTACAGAGGTAATGGAACATCTAACAGCCGCGGGGAGCCACTACCACCCATAGGACTGGGGATAAAAGGGGCAGAGGGTCCCCAGCAGCGTGGCAGCCACCTGGAGGCTGTCCAGCAGGAACTGGGACCGCAGAGAGCCCCTGGCCGGAGGGAGCTGGAAGCAGCGAGGGGAAGCAGCCAGTACCAGGGAGGCTACTGTGGGAGAGAGGGAGAGAGACAGAGGAGGAAAAGGAGCCAGCTCTCCCCTCTCCCATCCTTCAAGGTCCTACCAAGGCCTTCCAGCGGGAAGCCTGCTGGCCAGAGAGCTGGTGAGTGTCACTTTCGGAGGTCAGCCCCATCCCTCCACCAAGACACAGCAGGGCCTCGGCAGGCCCGGGCAGGCTCAGCCCCCTCCCAGAGGCCTATCAAGGTCTTCCTTCTGTCCCCTTGCAGGCCACTTCCTAACGAGAGTTCTGGTAAGCACCGGCTGACATTTCTTATTGGCTTAAGCCACAATGAGAATTAATCATCTCATGTAACAAGAAGTCTCAAGGAAGGGAGGCTCCAGTTTCATGTCTCTAGAGCCTCAAGAACGACATCAAAGGCTCTGACTCTTTCCATCTCTCTGTACTTCTGTGCCTGGTGCTGGCCCGGCTCCCTCATGGCTCCAAGTAGGCTGTCCCAGCACCAGGTGTCATCTGCAGGTGAAACAGAGGCTCGTGGGAAGAGGGAAAGGGCGTCTCCTCCTCTGTGTCCATTTTTATCCAAGGAATCATTTCCTGGCACATTTCCTTTCCTGGCTCAGCAGGACGATCACGTCGCATGGCCTTGCTCTCTCCCCAGGGACCTCCACAGTTGACTTAAACTGATTTCCATCCACCCCTAGCACTAGAAATGGGGCCTCCCGTGAAGAGCTTGATCACTTGGAAAACGCCGTCTGTTAGCAACGGAATTGGGTCCCCATCCGTATCTTGAGTCCTAACCCCAGTATGTTAGAGTGTGACCTTATTTGTAGATAGGGTCTTTACAGAGTCAATCAAGTTAAATGAGGTCGTTGGGGTGGGCTCGACTGCAGTGACTGGTGTCCTTGTGTAAAGGGGAAGTTTGCACACAGAGACATGCACACGGGGAGAACACGGTGCGAACGTGAGGCAGAGGTAAGGGCGGTGCTTGTGCACATGAGGAAGGTCAAAGGCGGCCAGCAGGCCACCAGAAACTGGGGAGGGGCCCGGGGCAGATGCTCCCTCAGCGCCGTCAGCGCCATCAGAAGGAGCGACCCTGGTGACACCTGGGTCTCAGATTTCTGGCCTGTGGAAGCGTTGGGGAGTAACTTCTGTTGTTTAAACCCAGTTCATGGGGCTCTGTTACCGCAGCCCTAGCAAGCGAACACACTGTCTGAACAAAACCAGCAGGAACACAGAAGAAAGGAGAGGCATGGCGTAGGACACGTGACACGGGCTGAACCTGAGCTTCCTGCAGCATTCCTCGGATGGTTGTGAGGAGCAGAGATAGGCACGTGCGGGGCTCACTGTAGAAGCACACGTGATGCTTAGGAGGCCGAGGTCACAGAGCTCCGTCCCTGAGAGGTGTCGTATTACAAGTCCATCCAAACAGAAATCCCCATCTTCTCTTGCTTCTCTCTCAAACTTGGGAGGAGGGGTCCTCAGTGCATCATTAAAAACCCTCTCCTCTCTGTCTCTAGCCTGGGAAACCCTTGCGAGCTGCTCACTCCCATCACTAGATCTCTCCCTTCCTCAGCAAACAGTCCCCTGCGTCCCCTCGACGGCTGTTCCCCACTGTGCCACTCACTCTGGCAGGACATGCTTCCCACACATCCCTCCTGCGCTCCTGCACAGAGCAGGTGTCCACGTAGCAGGTGGTCTCCACCCAGGCTGCTAGTCTTGTGCCAGAGCAGGGGGCCAGAGGCAGCGTGGACAGTGCTTTCGTGGGGGAGGTGACTGCTGGGAGGAGATGAAGGGTTCAAAACCATTCAGCACATCAGTTCGATAAGGGTTGACTTAGAAAATGTAAGGGCCTGAAATTTCAGGATCTGAATAGATGTTTTCTCTGACAGTTTGGGGAGGTAGCTACTGCACAGTTGTTTGTAAATGTCTTCAAAACTCAGCAGACAGGCTGTATATCAAAGGTCTCTTATCTGCTGCCTCTCCTGGGTCCACACTCCAAAACGCTCTCTGGGTTGGGGCTGCCTGACAGATCTGTGATAGGCCAGGGTCTGGAGAGGTCCCAGGAAGATCCTCGGGGGAAACAGAGACTAAAGGAGTTGGGACCAGCTGGACAAGAGAGAAGAGAGACGCAGCCAACTGGACTGCGCAAAGGTGGCTGCAACGGTGTGTCCAGTCAGCTCCGTCAAGAGGTGAAGTCTCTCCTCCGGTCTGGGCAGGCTTGTGACTTGTTTGTAGAATGTGGCAAAGGTCATCGGAGACCACATCATAAAAGTCAATGCAGGCTGGGTGCAGTGGCTCAGCGCTGTGATCCCAGCGCTTTGGGAGGCCGAGGCAAGAGGGTCACTTGAGCTCAGGAATTTGAGACCAGCCTGGGCGACATAGAGACCCCCAACTCTACAAAAAAATAAATAAAAAACTAGCTGGGCATAGTGGTGTGCTTCTGTAGTCCCAGCTACTCGGGAGGCAGAGGCAGGAGGAGGATCACCTGAGCCCGGGAGCTGGAGGTTGCAGTGAGCTATGAGGATGCCACTGCACTCCAGCCGGGGCAACAGAGCGAGACTCTGTCTCAAAATAAATAAATAAATAAAAAGGCAATGCAGCTTCCACCTTGTTAGCTGCGACAGTCGCCTTGGGGAGCCTTTGATCACCTTGTAAGTCAGGCCACTTTGAGGCCGCGTGGCAGCACCAACTATCAGACACAAGAGTGACGACACTTCCAGATAACTCCAGCCCCAAGCCATGGGGCCACTCGCTGCCGGCCACCAGCTCTTCCCCGCTGCGGTCCCAAATGTCATGCAAAAGAGACAAACCTGTATCTACTATTCCTGAGCCACAGAATTATTTCATGTAATAGATGATTGTTTACCCCACTAAGTTTTGGGGTACTTTGTTATCTAGCCCTGCAACTGAAAGAAACAGTTGCAATAGTCTTACTAAAAAACTTAGCCTCCCTGGCCCTGGACCTTCATACCCCAGCAAGCAGTTCTCCCTGGAAGAGCCCAGCTGTGGGGCTGGATAGACCTGGGTTTAACTGTGTACTAATAGAGTAGCCAGCGGGGTGGGCTCTGGAGACAGAGAACATGGATTTGAATCTCAGCTTCTCAATGGTAAATTAATTAATTTCCCTGAATCTCAGTTTCTTCAGCTCTAAATGGGGAAAACAATAGAAGCCTCCTCAGAGGGAATTAAATAACATAATTTATGCGTAGCACCAATGTTGTATCTGCTGTATTTGATACCTGAAACAGTTAATTTTTTTGACACACCCTCCTTGATACAACAGAATTTTTTTTCTGCAATAACTTAGGTAAAAATCAGCAGTCATTATTTTCTCGATTTGTTCTTTAGGTTTAAAACAAAAAATAATTTTAAAAGAAAAACTCCAGTTTTAAAGGTATTATTCAAATTCAGTTAAACATTTGTATCAAATTAAAATGGTATAAATTGTTTGCATGTGTCAAACAAAAATATTACGTCTTGCAGTAGACACTGCCACCGTTTAAATTTTCAATACCAAAACTCCCCACATGTAATGACGGGAATGAACTAATTCAAACTGTTCTTCGCTTTTATTAATACAATCACTGTGATGTTATTGTTTATTTCAAATGTCATGAGAGTTGAAGAGATGACTCGCTGCTGGGCTGAGCTCCAGGGCAAGGGAGCCAGCCATTGGTCTGGGACATTCAGTGCAAAAATAAGAAAATCCCGGGTGGACGGGGACGCGTTGGCCAGCCTGCTAAAGGACTGAAAAGCATCAGAAACTTCCTCTCCAAATGCACACCCGTAGCCAAGTCTGTGTGACTCAGGGGCCGACTGTGGAACTGGGAGTTCCCTGAATTAATTTAGGTGCAGAACATGTTTATGAAAGGACGAGTAATGAAAATGTGGAGTTCACGTACGTATTATTAAAACACCATCGCAACCACAGCAATTGTTTAGAACAAAGGGATTTTTTTCAGGGAGTGGTATTTTATCAGTGATATTGTTTAGAATTGATGGGCATGATGATAATAGCAAGCAGAACAACTTTTAATCAATTTTATTATCATTTTTAAATTATCTATAGACAATGCACGTCTTATTGCCTGCACCTGGGGCAGACGGCGCCCCTGTCCCACCCTTCCCAAACCAGCACGCCTGGAGCTGGCACGGGGGAGCACAAACGTTAGCTCTCATGGCAGCGAATGTGGGGTCTTGGGTCAGTCTTTCCACCTCTCTGAGTCTGGGATCTAACTGTTATTTTGTAGGCTTGTGGTTGTAAGACCATTAGCTAAACTCTAAAGTGCCTCGCTCAGGCCTTAACCTTGGTAGCGGCTCGACAACTGTGCTTTGTCTCCCTTTCCTCTCTTACCTGCTTCTGGATCTACGTGGTGCTGGTTTTCTCCTCACCTGGAGTACCTTGCACTTAAGTCTTTGCCAACTGAACTTTGCCTCATCTCAAGTAAGCGAAGCCCCGGTAGCTGCGCTGCTTCTGGCCTCCCTGGGAGCTCATTATCTTGGCCATATCTGGTCTTGTCCGGTCTCTGCTTCTTTAACAAGGTGGAATGTTAGCCTTTAGGTGTGTGTGCTGTCTTGTCGCCCAATGAAACGGCATGGTTCTTGGATGATGATGTTTTCTCATCACTGTTTCCTCATAGAAACCAAGCTCTCGTGGAAATATGCAGAGATCACACACCCACACATTGGAGACCTTATTAGTCTCCAATAAGGTCCTGATTTCAAATACCTGGCCTCACATTCTATGCAGACTCTTGGTGTTGACTTAAGGTAGACATAATATCCCAGATGACATTTAAGTAGGGTATAGATCCTGGTTTGCCTGGTACAATGAGACCCAGCGTCATGATCGATTACGCTATTCTGTGTTTAACTTTTCATCAACAAGAAAACTACTTTGCTAACCTAAAATATATTTAAAATGCTGTTTGATGGGAGAAACACCATCTTTCATCTTCAGAGTAACATGATTAAGCACCTCCTACAATACTTTGGAGTGATTTTGGTTATTTGTTCTTGCTACAGTGAAATTTATCAAGAGAGTGAGGAAATACGAGTTCAAATTGTCTTCGTCATCCTTAGGGTATTTGCACATACTTTAATGTGGTTACTTGTTTAACTTGAGTCTTCCCCACCAGGCTGAGCTCAGAGATTGTGAGCTTTGGGAGGTGTTCTCTGAGTCTGCCTCCTTCACTGCTGTGTGGGCTGCCAGGTGGGTCTTCAGTAAATTCCTGCCGAAAGGAAGATGTTGGAAATTTAATGTCCATTTTAGGGACCAAAGGAAGGGATTCTTTTTCCTTTTAAAATGAAATGTATGATATAAAATTCCTGTACTCTGTGTGTGTTTTGAAGTTCAGTGGGTCAATCCATTCATGTATTCCCTGTAGAAATAGTCATTAAGCCCTTTATGTAGCAGGCTCTGTTCTTGACACTTTGACGCTGTGAATTTGGATTCACTTCTTGAATTTCCCACTGAGTTTGATCATTGTAAATGGTCACAGGGATTTTCAGTTGTTTTATTTTCTCTTTTTTGACCACACTACAGAGGATGGTCTGACTGACCTCATGCCGAGTTGTATGGGAGAGGCAGCCGTGTCCTCCCCTCCTCCCCTTCTGAGAGCACCTGTGCTTTCCAAAGTCATTGATGTCGGGGAGACACCTGGCCCAAACCTAGCCCTGGTCAGATTCCCTTGGACAGGACTGTGGTCCAAAAGTGCTCTGGGCACTGGAGCTAAGGCAGGGAGACTAGGGGGGAAGCCAGATGTCGCAGTCCGCCACAACAAACAGCACGCAGGCTGCTGAGGGAGCCACACGAGCCCACGTGCACCGACAGGAACCACACCGGGGCCGAGACGGTGGAACAAAGGGCACACAAGAAGGGAGGGGACGCTGGTTCACTGGGTCCACTTCTAGCCGTGTCAGGGCAGAACTGCCTCCCTCACAAGATTTCCTGAACTTCTCAGAATGCATCTCCCCTTTCTTAATTGAGGTCAGTTCGATACCTGGAAATCAAACACGCCATCAGAATAAGCAGGTACATTTCTCTGGAAGAATATGATTTGATTTATGATAATCTGTTTGTGATTGGATTTCCAGGACCAAAAATATGTGCCAAGTGCAAATAAGAGACTGCTCATGATCCCCGCTTGGATTCTCTGGTGCGTTCCCACGAAGTGAGGTTTACGCTGGAGCTCGAGCGGAGTGGAGCTGCTTCGTCCCATGGTGAAGGCAGTGGATCCCTGCCTCTCCGGTCTTAGGACAGGCTGGTGCACACTGGTCCAGATTTTCTGACTACATCTAGAGAAAGCATCTGTTTCTGTGGCTTCTCTCTGTTCTTCAGGCCTGCATGGCCCCTGGAGAAGGGATGAAGGTCTTCAGCCAACTGCATAATCCATTCCATCCAGCCGTCACTTAGAGACCCTCAGCCCTGTGCTCTGCCAGTCCCGGGACTGTATCGGATACTTTTTTGCCAGCTCCCACCAACAGCGCTCACTCTCGGGGCTGGAGCGGTTGATTCTGCAATCATGGAAGTGTTCTAGATCCTCGCCATCTGGTATGGCAGCCACGAGCCACATGTGGCTCTTGAGCACTCAAAATGTGACTAGAGTGACCAAAAAACTGGATTTTTAATTGTATTTCCTTTTACTTAGTATAAGCTTAAATAGCCATGCCTGGCTGGCAGTTCTTCTATTGGACACTGTAGTTCTAGGACAAAGCCATAAACATTGACATTGGATGTACAAACAGCAACATATCCAATTGCACTTGCAATTTCAGCTCAACCTAAAAATCAGAGCATGGTGGCTGTCGCTCCCTAAGTGCACATGTGCAATTAAGTGGAAGGAGCCGTCTCCACCTGTGGGTCCCCTTTCAGCCTGGCCCTTCAAGAACTGTGTTCTTGGGGCAGGAGTCTGGGCCAGGACAGGATATTCCTTGGGAAGTCTGTTAACTCAGCGCTGCAGAAGCAAGTGGGAACATCTCCCAAAGCCATAAGCAGTGCATACTCAGTGTTGACCTCCCTGTGGAAGAAAGCACCCTGAAACCATCTAGTGAGGTGTCATTACTTGCCAAAGTGTGAGAGCCACCCAATGACATAATTTTAATTTTAAAACCACTTTTTCATGCTGCTGGACAAAGGCAATTCTTCCTGCTCATAAAGCCAAACCCCTTATCACACTAAATTGACTCTCCTCTCCCCACTAGCTTTTGTAAAGCGCACCCTAGCCCATTTGAAGGGTCTGCAAAGATGCTGAGCTATGCATTTGAACCAAAGGGGAGGTGTGTGTGACACTGTCACACCTCTGTGAAGTCACCTGCAGACAACTCCCAGTGACATCACTGAATGTGGCTCACACAGAGCGGCCTTGTGGTCCACGGACCTGCAGATGGAGACGGCTCCTTCCGCTTAATTGCACATGTGCACTTATACTTAGGGAGTGACAGCCACCATGCTCTGATCTACACCCCGGCCAAGAGCAGCAGCACGTGTGTGCCCCACCACCCCATGGGGCAGGCAGAGCATCCTGCAGGGAGGCTGAAGGCCTGGTGTCCAGCCCGGCTCTGCGCATACTGGTTGTGTGGCTTTAGGCAAGTTGTTTCCCTATTCCAAACCCTACTTTTCCCATGCAGAAAATGGCAAGGTGAGGCAACTGGGCAGCTGAGCACTAAGCCTCCTTGTGATGCTGACTTTCTCCAGATCTAAAAATGAAGCTGAAGGAAATGGAAAGATTTGCCTGGTGAGGGCAGTGGTTGAGGGGCAGGAGCTCCAGCCTCTAGCGTGCAGCAGAAGTGTACTTCTAGCACCTCGCAAAGGCCAGCTTCGTGACCTGCCTCTGTGAAGAAGGACACCAGTAACAGGTGAGCTATTAATAGGTGCCAGCCAGCAATCTTGGCCAGAGAGAATCTTTCTTCTCTGGGGAGAGCTTAGGTTTTGAAGCAGATAAGCTTGGGTTCCAATCCCAGCTTCTCCATGGAACAGCTGTGTGACCTTGGACAAATCACAGCTTCTCTGTGCCTCAGCTTCTTCACGTGTAAAATGTGGGTAACTGTATCTGTCTTATAGGGTGATTACTTCACTTCCTTCATCTCTGCTTTTAACTCATATAGAATAATAGTAACAATAATAATGGCTTTCATCAGAGTTGGTATTCAGGTGTTAGGACCATGCCAGTTGTTTAAATATCAAAATAATTCTGCAGCCCTGAGCTCTCTGACTGCAGCCCACTCCCTCTCTCTGTCCCTCCCTCTCTTTGTGACTCAGTAACTAAAGGGCTGCTCCCAGCTTCTCAGGGACTGTGGGACATTCACCTGATTGGCCAGTGTCTATGTCCTCCCAGTTCTTAATCCTTTTTTAAATTAATAGACTTTATTTTTTGGAGCATTTTTGGGTTTTCAGAAAAATCGAGCAGAAAAGATAGAATTCTCTTATAGCACTCCTCACCCCAGTTTTCCCTACTACTAACATCTTGCATTCGTGTGGTACATTTGTTACAATTAATGAGCCATCACTGAAATACCAATGCATTAATATTAACTACGGCTTACGTGAGGGTTCACTTTTTGCATCACGCAGCGTTAACTGTTTTCATATCACCCTTGGTGTCAACAGTGGCTGACGCCTCTTGAGTGGCCCTGTCCCAGACACACTGTGGCAGGTGCTTTCCGCACTTTGTCATTGGATCCCCATGTTTTATTTTAATAAAAAAGAGAATATGCAAATTTTGTTTGACAAATCTGCTGCCCTAGCATGGACTTAGAATAGTCTCAGGTGAACATTAGAATCACCTGGGGAGCTTTTTAAAATACACCAATGCCCCCAAACCAACACAGACTTTTTTTTAAGACAGGGTCTCCCCTCTGTTGCTCAGGCTGGAGTGCAGTGGTGTGACGATAGCTCGAGGCAGCCTTGGACTCCTGGGCTCGAGTGATCCTCCTGCCTCAGCCTCCCAAAGTGCTGGGATTTCAGGCTCAAGCCACTGTACCTGCCCAACCCAGACTATTAAAACAGAAACTTTGGTGGGGAGCGGGGAGCCAAGCACTACTCTTAAAGCCCTTGGGGTGGCCCTAACTTGCCACCAGGGCTAAGGACCACTGCCCTCAAGCCTGGCTGTTGGAATTCAGCTCTAGGGTCTGGCGGCATCACGGCGGGGCTTGGTAGAAATGCAGGATCTCAGGTCCCATGTCCTGACGGCTGAGTCAGAACTGGAATTTTGACGAGGCCGCCGTGATCTGTGTGCACATGGGTGTTGGAGAAGCACGGCTCTTGACAGCATCCTGGGGCTCGGGAGGTCACTGGCTCCTGGGAGAGTATGATGAGTGCTATTGTGTGAGCTCTTCCTGCAATTTCAAGGCCTTCCCATCCCTTGGAGCCCCTCTGTATGGCAGGTAAAGAGCCCCCACTCTAGACCTATATATTCTGACATCAAAAATATTGACAAGGATTTACATGAAAAAAATATTTGTGTTGTAATATCATCTCGGTATCCCACTATATGTATATGTACACGGGAGAAAGGAGATTTTCACATTTTACTTTCTATATTTCTGAATTCAGCATATTTGGATGAGAGGCTTATCTTACTTTGACTTTAGCTGACCTTTCTTTGCGAGTCCGCCACCATGTTCAGCTGGGGAAGAGGGCTGTTTTCAGGTGGCTGTGGGCTTACGCGTTTGCATAATCTAGCGTTGATTTTGTCACAAAGAAAACAACAACAAAACCCTGGAAGAACCTGTGCCCCGAGGCCATCCGGCCACACTTTCTGTGTTCACCTTGTTATTTGACATTTACCGAATGCTGCCAGCCTGCAGAATGCTGCTATGGGCAGCAGCTTCACAAAGCAAGAACATTCCACAGACAAGGAGACTGGAGCTCAGGGAGATCGAACAGCAAGATGGGCATCCGGGCCTGTGGATTCCAGATCATGGCGAACACACTTGCTTCCTTAGATCCAAACTGAAGAGCAAACACATAGTTGACGCTCAAGAAATATCTACAGACTGACAAAATTAAGGGTAGTGAAAAGTTGCTCTCTGGTTCCTCACCTCCTAAGTTCTGGAAAGTTCTTGCAATGGCGTTAGCAGAAATGACCAGGCCCAAGGCATTTTCTGCCGCCAATGACACTAACTCTAATCCTTTCAGAGTACGTGAGCCCACTTTCAGATCTGACTCCATGGGGCGGGGACAAAGCAGCAGACAGCTGCCACTGCTGCAAAAGACTGTCTTCTGGAGGTAGCCTGACGGCTGCCACTTCCACTGACAGGTGTCAACGGTGTGGCTCCCATCGGAGCCAGCCCTGTCACTGCTGTTGCCGGACTAACCACACTGCTCGAAAGCATCTGCATGTCTAACCGGAAGGACAGCCTCAGTGGGGAGGAATGGGTCTTGCCTAGTGCGGGGCGTATGCCTGGTATTCCCTCCCCGGGCTGGGATAGACGGCGTGTGCATGTGCGAGTGCGTGTGCGTGTGCGTGTGTGTGTGCATGTGTGTGTGAGACAGGGAAATCAAATCCACATAATATAAAACTTACCATTCAGCGGCCCTCGGTACATTCACAGTGTCCTGCAACCAGCACCACTGTCTACTTCCAGAACTTTCTCATCACCTCGACAGGAAACCTTGTACACATTGAGCAGCCCGGTGGTTTTAATAAGGAGAATTCTCTTTGACAAAAAGAGATATCAGAGTCCCAGACCCCTGAGCCGAACGTTCCTCCCAGCCAAACACACCCAGTGCCCGGTCCGGCGAGGGAGGGCCAGCCTGCTCAGGGACAGCTTTTCCGAAGCGACAGAGCCCTCTGTTTTTTCACATGGTCTCCCCAAAAGTCTCACAGTGGTGGTGGGCGGAGCGAATAAATCGCAGGCCGCTTACAGACTGGGATCTCACACAATGACTGAAATCCCGCATGGTCTTCAAAGAGCTCTTCCTACCCAGGGAAAAGGTCTACAGCACAAGGCTTCGCCCAGCACGCAGAGTAGGAATGATGCAATTTGGGCCCAATTTTGTTGAAAAGGGAGGTGAGGGGTGAAGAGGGTACCGTTGGGAGGAAAGGCATAAAATGTAAATCATTTCGGAGGGGCTCGGTGCCTGCCTGGACGGATTCTGCGCTGGCCCCGGCCTCCTGACCACAGCCCTCACTGACCCAGGGACTCGCTCCCAGGGCTGCAAGAAGGACGCGTGCCCGCCGCACCCTGAGGGCTCCGCAGATGTTACTTCCTGTGTGATTGCCCCTCACGGTGGGATTTCAGATGATCTCGACTTTTCTCTTCGTATTTCTCTATATTTTCCAAATTTTCTATGGCAAACGAGTTTTAACTTTTATGATCATAAACGATAAGCGTTATTTTTAAAAATGAGAGGAAACAGCTTTGCTTTCTGGGGGGCTGCGCTTCTAAGCCAGATCAAGGGTGAGCCCATCCCTCTGCTCACTCGTCATTGTCCGACCACGCTTCGCTGTGTTTGGGTCCTTGCTGTAACGTGGCTTAAATTCAGTCCTTCACGTTGGATCCCGTGGGCCACACACACACTGGCGCACACACACACACACAC
>NW_012148596.1:36257-40202 GCF_000956105.1 Propithecus coquereli
ATTTTCTTTAAAAAAATTAATAGGTGATAAATAGATAATAGAGCTTTAAAGCTGAGAGGTCCTATATATGGAACAGTTCTGTATTGCTGGCCCATTTCATCTCTACTGGAAGCCTCTGCACCAGCCTAATTAAGTCCCAGGCTGGGCGCCCTGGAAGGGATCCGGCAGAACAAACCCACGCCTGTCGGGTGCTTCCCCACCGGGGCAGAGAGGCAGAGTGGCACGGCCACGGGCTCGGGCTCGGAGGAAACTTGGGTTGACTCCAGGTGGCCCCTGTTAGCTCTGACACTTGGGGCGAGCAAGTCTGAGCTCCCGAACCAATGCACGTGGAGCACCCCGCACTGGGGAAAAAGGTGATTTTTATTATTCTTTTGTACACTAGATACACAGAGAAATAGGAGACTATAGGGTGGGCAGAACAGTCATATAGTTTCACAACTTAACTGACAAATTAAAGAACTGCATTTAGACTACGAAGGTATGATATGAAACGAGTGGGCGCCAATAGGGAAGAAGGTGTTCGTCTCGCTCGGTCCAGGACCCCACTGTCTGGGGAGAGGCCCCTGCTCTGTGGGGGAAGCTGCTGACAGATGCGGGGTCAGGGTGGCAGACCCAAAAGTGAGGTCCTCGGAGAGCGGACCCCTGAAGCAGGCATGGGGGTCACCGCCCACCCGAGCCGCTTCCTCTGGGCCACAAGAGGCGAAGCGCCGACAACATCTGGTCACTTTTCTCCAGGTCTCAGCTTTGCCACTCGGCATCTGTGACTTCAGTCGCATTTCAGCTTCTCAGGGCGTTTTCTTTTCTGTAAAATCGGGTGTCATGGCTCGATGGGTCCCTGGCCTGGGAGGCGCTGCCGTGTCCCTCTGTGGGCCAGCACCCTGCCGCTAGCTTTTTCTCTCTTATGTCGTTGGTTCCACACAAGGGATCTACGAGGGAAACGTCGGAATCTTAATTTGACCTTCAACTTTCAAGGAATAATTTCCCACTAAATTCCCTTTTCATGAAAAAAGAGAGAAAGATAAAATCTGTAACGAGCCGGAACACAGGATGACATCTCTCCCTCGGTATTCCAAGTGCGCCCAGCGGCCCTCTGGCGGGGGGAGCGGGGGTAGGGGGGGAGCGCAGAAAGCTGAGCTCTGAGAACACCTGCGGGCCGCGGCGTCATCTCCACGAGCGGCATTCCTGGGCAGGTGACAAAGATCTGGGAGGGACAAACAGCCAGCCTGGGGACTGGGCCAGTGGGGCCATGAGCCCCACCAGACATAGGCACCGGGGGACCGTCCACACCCACAGCCCTCTGCAGGCACAGACGCAAGGGGCAGCTGGTGCAGATGGACAGGGACATGCACACGGCTGGATTCTTGGAATTTGAGGAGCATTGGAAGGGGCTTTTGAGATGGTCTGATTTTACAGATGAGAAATACTGACTCAGAGAGGCCTGGGGACTTTCCTAAGATTGTACCAAAGCAGGGAGCATGCTCTCTCCCTGGACAGGGGAGGTCAGGGTCCCTTTTCAGCATTTCCCACTAGGTCTGGTTTTAGGAGCCTCCCTGACCCTTGGTTTTTTCTTCTGTGAAACCAGAATTATTAGAGGCCAAAGTGATTATGAGAATAGAATTTCTGTCTGAGGAGGCACTTGGGAGGTGTGAAGGCCATGGGACAATCCCTCAACGGAGGGAGGAGGGACAGGCGGCGGCGGGAGGGGGCCAGAGGGCAGGGGCTGGGAGACTCCCCTCTTTGGGCCTGGCCGGGAGGAAACAGCTGGGGAGGGCTGCCCGGGAGGACCCATTGCCTTCCTTTCACCTCCCTTGCTGGAGGCTCGGTCCGTGCCCAGGGCTTGGGCAGCTCGGTGGCCAGCCCTGAGCCGAGGGAGACCCTGTCCAGGGACAAGGAAGCATGTGGGGAGGCCACCCTCCCCCTGCCCTGCATGCTGGCCTTCGGGTGACCGGCGTTCAGCCTTTGTGCCTCTGCATCCTAAATGTGCCACGTTGGAAGAAACGGGTGCTATTCAGAGCACAGGAAGCACTCCTGTCCCCGTGTCACACAATCTGCAGGGGGAACCTGGGCTCAGGGTGATTGGGCGGCTCGCCCAGGGCCATTCAGCAAGGCCATGGGCGGTCTCCTGGCTCCACGGTCATGGTTCCCCCACTCTCAGGGCAGAGCCCGCAGGTTTGGAACCCTCTGAGTGAGGAGGCTGGCTGGGGACACAGCACCATGCACTCGGCCCCAGGTTACTTGTCCATGAAAGGGACTGTTGGACTTAACGGGTTGCGCAAGCCACTGCTAGCCCCCATTCTCAGGGCCTGTGGCTGGCCCGTGGGGTCTGGATGAGGTCCCCAGGGGATGCTGACCCTCTGCCTGGAGCAGGGGAGAAGCCTGCACAGATGTGGTCCTGCCCACAGCCCTGGAAAGACCCCTTGTCTCAGTGGCCTGGAGACCCAGGTCTGTCTGAGCACAGGGGCCTGCAGCCTCCCAGACCCCGCATGGGCTGGGCACCGTGGATGGGCCGAGACTCTGTGGCCTCGGGGTTCTGGGCTGTCACCAGGAAAGTGTTGTGGGTGCTTGATTTCAGAAATGACCACAATCTCCATATTCTGCTATGAAAGAGTCCGCCCAGATCTCTGGTGCTGCCCGTGGTCTGGTTTGGAAGAACATTTTCTTGTTTCAAAAACAACCCCACATCAGGAACACCTGGAAGAGGTGATCACTACCTGTTGCTCAAGTGCGGACGTTTCAAGGTTCACAGGTCCCGTGCTCAGTGAGCAAACACACCTGCTCGTGCCTGGTTTGATGCAGAAGCCACACTGAGGGAGGAACTGCCTGGGGCCTCCCAGCGGCCTCTCCCTGAAGAAAGGACAGTGTCCGAGGTCCCGTCCCTGCCTCCTGCGCTGTGGGTCTGTCCGCTGAGCCGGAGTCAGTGATTCTACACCGTCTGTGCACCGAGCCATGTCGGGAAATTTTTTTTTTGAGACAGAGTTTCACTGTGTTGCCCGGGCTAGAGTGCCGTGGCGTCTTCCTAGCTCACAGCAACCTCAACCTCCTGGGCTCAAGCGATCCTCCTGCCTCAGCATCCCGAGTAGCTGGGACTACAGGCATGTGCCACCATGCCCGGCTAATTTTTTCTATGTATTTTTAGTTGTCCAATTAATTTCTTTCCATTTTTAGTAGAGACGGGGTCTCGCTCTTGCTCAGGCTGGTCTCAAACTCCTGAGCTCAAACAATCCGCCCGCCTCGGCCTCCCAGAGAGCTAGGATTACAGGCGTGAGCCACCGCGCCCGGCCCATGTCTGGAAATTTTATGCAGGTTGCCTCACTTAATCCTCGCAGAGACCCTGTGAAGAGGGAATTGTTAACCCCATTTCCTCAGGTGGAGGAGGACACTGAGCGACCAGCCCTGGACCCTCTGGGCCGTGGCCTGACCGGCCCCGAGGCCCATGCTCTTCCCTTGCTCCCGGGCACCTGTCTCCGAGAGGATGATGGCCTCTGGCTCTTTCTAAGTGTAGAGCAGGCTTTGAAGGAATCACGCCAACGGCGGAAGCACCGGCGGCAGGTTGGAGTCTCGTGCCGCAGGAGTGGCCCCGGCACTGGCCCCTGAAGGGAGCAGGGCAGACGCAGTCATATCAGCTACGGCCGGTGAGCCCTGCTCTGTGCTGGACACGCCCACGGCATTTCACTGACTCTCCGCCACGCAAGTGGGACAGGCGTTCTCCGCACTGCACGGTGGGGACATGGAGCCTCTGAGAGGTGAAATGTCTTGCCTCAGGTCCCAACAGTGACAAAGCTGGCATTCAATGCCTGGGAGACACAACTTCAACAAAGGCTGCAAATTAGTCACTAAAAATTGTAATTTAAATCTCTGCCTTAACATGACAGGGTGGGAAGAAGACAGCAACTAGCTAGAGGTGGAAAATTTTCTTTGACAAAGGACATTTCTTTTCTTTCTTTT
>NW_012148596.1:40252-45860 GCF_000956105.1 Propithecus coquereli
CAGCTGGTCAAGGCTGAGGGACTGGCTCAGGCCAGCCCAGCCCCTGAGGCTGAGGGGACAGCAGACCAGCAAGGCGGGGAGCCCAAGGCCAGAGGAGGCCGTGCGCACACTGGAGAGCCAGGCTGGGGGCACGCAGCAAGCTGCATGCAAGACGGGGCAGCAGTGATAGCTGCAGGTACTTTTCCCGCTGGGGGCAGGGCTGTCTGCAGACCTGGTGCTCCCATCGCTGGACGGGCCACCTCTGGGCAAGGCTGGTTTACAAGGACATGCCCTCCCTGTCCCTGTGCTGTGGTGCCCACAGCCCAGTGAGGAGGAAAGGGCTGGGGGCTTGTCTTGCAGGCAGTGGCTCAGAACACCCAGCCTGAGAGGCCTGGTGGCCCAGCCCTCGTCATTTTGGGGCTGAGTTGCAGGCAGCGTTGGGGGGCCTGTGCTCTAGGCCCAGTGCTGGGTGGGTGTTCTCACGGCCTGAGGGGGCGGGGCCGGAGGGCTTGCAGGGGGAGAGGCTGGCATTGTGGAACTTGTTAAAACTTAAATATTGTCGTGTAACCATTGCTATTCTTCATTCAACAGAAAAGCGTGCAGCTTTCTCTCAGATTTGCCAGGCCTGAGAGAAGCAGATCTTAGGCGGTGTGACTGGACCCAAGTGCCTGCCCCACCCAGGGGCACCGGGAAGGGACTCGCCTTTTCCCAAGGCTGAGCCTGCAGCTCTAATGCCGACGGGCGCGGAGGAGAACCCCAGGAGGTCCAGGCTGGCGGGCTCCAAGGCTGGGCGTGCGATGAGTCCAACACTCCACTTTAGCGGGGCAGGCCCTGAGTCGCAGGGTCTGAAAGAGACAAGGGTGACATCCCACGGCGGGGTGACCCTGGCCAGGGGATGTGCGAGCCGTCACACGGGATGGCGGGAGCAGCTGTTGTGACTGCGCCTGAGTGTTATAATGACCTGGGTGAGGTGGCGTGTCAGTCTGAGCCAGGATTTTGGCAAAGGCAACAGCAACAAAAAGCAGCGGACGTGGCTGGCGTAAGTCTCCCGGCTGTGCTGCGGCAGAACGTGGGCAGCGGCTGCGGGGGAAGAGA
Source organism: Propithecus coquereli (assembly GCF_000956105.1). NCBI lineage: Eukaryota > Metazoa > Chordata > Mammalia > Primates > Indriidae > Propithecus > Propithecus coquereli. The sequence continues at coordinate 41,327 of NW_012148596.1, forward strand.
ACGGGTCGTGGGCAGGTGCTGGGCACTTGCTACGCGTGGGCTCTGTGCTGTGGGCTTTCGTGTTCCTAAATTCATCTGACCCTTGCCACAGCTCCTGGAATTAATGAGGAAACTGAGGCAGGGAGGGGTTGGGACTTGCCCAAGATTAACCACAAGTGAGGACAGAACCAGAATTCAAATCCAGGCTTGTCTGACTTCAACAGTCCTGAGCCGTTTCTGTGCCCCGGGGGAGGAGTTCTGCTGCTGGTGGTACGAGGCCACTGGGTCAGGAAAGACGGGGTGAGGGGTGGGCAGACCATGACAGCCATCAGCTGGGCACCCTTCCCGAGGGGTCTCTTAGGGGGAACCTTGGCCCGTTCTGAAAACTTGCACTGAGACCTTGGAGCGTGCCCTACCATCCATGCATCCGATAATAGAAACTATCAGCTCAACCTGGCTCAAAATAACAACAAAAGCTCTTTACTCACTTACCAGCGTCCTTTGGAAATGCCATTGTAGGGTCGGTAAGGTTTCCTGCAACACAACTGGGTACCAGGTGTCAGCTGGTTAAGTGACAAGAACATTAATTTTTGCACTAGAACTTGGTTGGAATCCCCGTTCTCCTGTGTGACCTTGGATGTGCCACTTCACTTGCTGAGCCTCAGTTTTCCTCATCTGTAAAATGGGGATAACGACAGTCATGCATAGGGTTGCCATAAGAATTTACCTGAAGGAAATATCAGGGACAAAAAAGCCACTAGCACTGTGCTCGGCACGCAGCAGATGAGATGCTTGGTTGAATCCAAACGTGAGGGAAGTGGGAGTTTGCAGGGGGAGACGGCCGTGTAACAGGAGCGTTCAGATCTGAGAAGTGGGTTTGCAGGCTTTGCCTGGCTCACCTGAAGATAAGCCAGTACCCGGCGAAACAAATGAGTCAGCCCAAATAGTTCCTGTAGCGCCTGCGAGCAGTACAACATATATGTAACACGGGTGCTGCGATTGATTGAGTCTCCGTAAGTCAGGACCTGGGGCGGCTGGGGGACCAGCAGGACAGCTCCGCGTGCCAAGCGAGGCCTGAGACGGCGGTTTGCGGTCTTGTTCAGACTTAGCTGCTAACTGCTTTGGGGCCTTCGGCAAATTACTTAACTTCTCAATGTCTCACTCTCCTTATCTGTAAAATGGGGATAATAATACTTACCTACCTCACGGGGCTTGTTGCAAGAATTAATTAAAGTTTATGGAGTGCTTTGAGATTCCTGGATAAAAGGCCCTGCAAAAGTACAAAGTATTATTATCATAATCCAGTAGGCTATAAAAGCTAATTTTGCAGGAAAAGGCAAAAATTTAATTTCCATACAAGCAGAAACAAAGGCAGATATAGTCACAGAAAGTTTTTAAAAAGTCTAGAAGATAATTTATATAATTTTTTAAAATTACAACATGTTCTCTCCCTACCAATAATCAATGCAGCGTGATAATTACAGATTGCAGTGTCAGGCCAGCGATGGAAATAATGTGTCTTTGTGCCGGGCCCTGACTTAGGGACTGTCCACGCACTCCCCCCTGGGACCAGCAGCAGCCCGCGAGGCAAGCGTCAGCACCCCGGAGCTCTAGAACCCTCCGGCTGCGAGGGGGCTTAGTGACATTCTATGCCTCTCAGCAAGGCATCTTCAAGCAGATTTAAGATGTAACCACAAGGGCAATCTAGAGAGGCCAGATTGGGTTGTTTGAAGAAAAAAACGAGCCTCTGCCATCCGGTTCTAGCTCATGTTCAAACACTGTCTACAAAATAAAGCCCCCTCCCTGCAATGTCTCTAGGCTTCTTTCTTTATTAGAAAAAAGGAAAGACAGTCTCCATCTGCCTCAGAACTCTGTTGGGAGAGTCAATTATTTTCTTTAAAAAAATTAATAGGTGATAAATAGATAATAGAGCTTTAAAGCTGAGAGGTCCTATATATGGAACAGTTCTGTATTGCTGGCCCCTTTCATCTCTACTGGAAGCCTCTGCACCGGCCTAATTAAGTCCCAGGCTGGGCGCCCTGGAAGGGATCCGGCAGAACAAACCCGCGCCTGTCGGGTGCTTCCCCACCGGGGCAGAGAGGCAGAGTGGCACGGCCACGGGCTCGGGCTCGGAGGAGACTTGGGTTGACTCCAGGTGGCCCCTGTTAGCTCTGAGACTTGGGGCGACCAAGTCTGAGCTCCCGAACCAATGCATGTGGAGCACCCCGCACTGGGGAAAAAGGTGATGTTTATTATTCTTGTGTATACTAGATACACAGAGAAATAGGAGACTATAGGGTGGGCAGAACAGTCATATAGTTTCACAACTTACCTGACAAATTAAAGAACTGCATTTAGACTACGGAGGTATGATATGAAACGAGTGGGCGCCAATAGGGAAGAAGGTGTTCATATCGCTCGGTCCAGGACCCCACTGTCTGGGGAGAGGACCCTGCTCTGTGGGGGAAGCTGCTGACAGATGCGGGGTCAGGGTGGCAGACCCAAAAGTGAGGTCCTCGGAGAGCGGACCCCTGAAGCAGGCATGGGGGTCACCACCCACCCGAGCCGCTTCCTCCGGGCCACAAGAGGCGAAGCGCCGACAACGTCTGGTCACTTTTCTCCAGGTCTCAGCTTTGCCACTCGGCATCTGTGACTTGAGTCGCATTTCAGCTTCTCAGGGCGTTTTCTTTTCTGTAAAATAGGGTGTCATGGCTCGATGGGTCCCTGGCCTGGGAGGCGCTGCCGTGTCCCTCTGTGGGCCAGCACCCTGCCGCTAGCTTTTTCTCTCTTATGTCGTTGGTTCCACACAAGGGATCTACGAGGGAAACGGCGGAATCTTAATTTGACCTTCAACTTTCAAGGAATAATTTCCCACTAAATTCCCTTTTCATGAAAAAAGAGAGAAAGATAAAATCTGTAACGAGCCGGAACACAGGATGACATCTCTCCCTCGGTATTCCAAGTGCGCCCAGCGGCCCTCTGGCGGGGGGAGCGGGGGTAGGGGGGGAGCGCAGAAAGCTGAGCTCTGAGAACACCTGCGGGCCGCGGCGTCATCTCCACGAGCGGCATTCCTGGGCAGGTGACAAAGATCTGGGAGGGACAAACAGCCAGCCTGGGGACTGGGCCAGTGGGGCCATGAGCCCCACCAGACATAGGCACCGGGGGACCGTCCACACCCACAGCCCTCTGCAGGCACAGACGCAAGGGGCAGCTGGTGCAGATGGACAGGGACATGCACACGGCTGGATTCTTGGAATTTGAGGAGCATTGGAAGGGGCTTTTGAGATGGTCTGATTTTACAGATGAGAAATACTGACTCAGAGAGGCCTGGGGACTTTCCTAAGATTGTACCAAAGCAGGGAGCATGCTCTCTCCCTGGACAGGGGAGGTCAGGGTCCCTTTTCAGCATTTCCCACTAGGTCTGGTTTTAGGAGCCTCCCTGACCCTTGGTTTTTTCTTCTGTGAAACCAGAATTATTAGAGGCCAAAGTGATTATGAGAATAGAATTTCTGTCTGAGGAGGCACTTGGGAGGTGTGAAGGCCATGGGACAATCCCTCAACGGAGGGAGGAGGGACAGGCGGCGGCGGGAGGGGGCCAGAGGGCAGGGGCTGGGAGGCTCCCCTCTTTGGGCCTGGCCGGGAGGAAACAGCTGGGGAGGGCTGCCCGGGAGGACCCATTACCTTCCTTTCACCTCCCTTGCTGGAGGCTCGGTCCGTGCCCAGGGCTTGGGCAGCTCGGTGGCCAGCCCTGAGCCGAGGGAGACCCTGTCCAGGGACAAGGAAGCATGTGGGGAGGCCACCCTCCCCCTGCCCTGCATGCTGGCCTTCGGGTGACCGGCGTTCAGCCTTTGTGCCTCTGCATCCTAAATGTGCCACGTTGGAAGAAACGGGTGCTATTCAGAGCACAGGAAGCACTCCTGTCCCCGTGTCACACAATATGCAGGGGGAACCTGGGCTCAGGGTGATTGGGCAGCTCGCCCAGGGCCATTCAGCAAGGCCATGGGCAGTCTCCTGGCTCCACGGTCATGGTTCCCCCACTCTCAGGGCAGAGCCCGCAGGTTTAGAACCCTCTGAGTGAGGAGGCTGGCTGGGGACGCAGCACCATGCACTCGGCCTCAGGTTACTTGTCCATGAAAGGGACTGTTGGACTTACCAGGTTGCGCAAGCCACTGCTAGCCCCCATTCTCAGGCCTGTGGCTGGCCCGTGGGGTCTGGATGAGGTCCCCAGGGGATGCTGACCCTCTGCCTGGAGCAGGGGAGAAGCCTGCACAGATGTGACCCTGCTCACAGCCCTGGAAAGACCCCTTGTTTCAGTGGCCTGGAGACCCAGGTCTGTCTGAGCACAGGGGCCTGCAGCCTCCCAGACCCCACATGGGCTGGGCACCGTGGATGGGCCGAGACTCTGTGGCCTCGGGGTTCTGGGCTGTCACCAGTGTCCCGACCCGCGGGGTAGTCAACGCGGACCCTGGAGGAGGGAGCGGGAATTGGGAGAGGCAGGAGACACAAGAAATGGAGACAAGACAGGAGTCTGATCAAGTCTCGTTTATTGGCAGGA
>NW_012148596.1:47258-52942 GCF_000956105.1 Propithecus coquereli
GGCAATTTTGGCCTCCCAGGGGACATTTGGCAAAGTCTGGAGATGTTTTTGGTGTCACAGTGTGGGAGTGTGGGTGTGCTCCTGGCACCTAGTGGGTAGAGGCCAGGGCTGCTGCCACGTGTCTTCAATGCACAGGACAGCCCCACAACGAACCATGATCTGGCCCCAAACGTCCACAGCGCTGAGGCTGAGAAACCCCCTGCAGCCCAGACCCTGGAGAAGGCCTCCCCTCCAAACCCGTTTCTCTTTCTGCGAGAGTTAGTGGCCCTGGAACAGGTTCCCTCGGCACACTTAGTTTCCAAGAGAAGACCACAAGCCACCTGTTCTTAGAGGTTTCCAGAGAATCTCCACCGGCAGCAGGGCCGGAGCAGTTACAGGGCAGGGGTCTCTTTCATCTCTCCAGGGGGTTGGATGTTGGGAGACAGTCCTGGGAACACCACGTGATACCAATTATTCAAATGGGCTTCTCCTCTGAGAATCCGCTCCCCTCTGAACTTCAAACATCTTGACCAATACTAATTTAGCAGCAGAGCATCTTAGGGAGATTATATCTGCTCCCAACCAATTAGTTTAACTCCGGGCAAGTTTACCAAACATTCTTCTTTGATCAAAGAATTTTTTTTTTTTTTTTTGGAAAAGGGTGTGATGTTCTTCCCATATGTCTTCCTTTGCCATTAATTTATGGACCAAAGAGGAGAAGCTGGTCCTATTTCTGGAGTTAGCATTGATGTTTCAGAGTCAGGTTTAAAAGACGCATGTACAACATTGTCAAGTTGGCTGCGCTGGATCCACTGTTGTTTCTATGACTTGGTCAGAGAGGAGAAAGGTCTGGGGTTTTGAAGGAGACCCAGCGAGCACTCAGAGACAGAATCCCGAGTCCCAGACTCCGCCAAAGCAGGAGGGATGCCAAGGCCCTCCGGGGCCAGGACAAAACGGCGCCCACTGCAGGGTCAGCAGTGAGACAACTGTTGTTGGAGTCACTCCCCATTCACTGAGTGGCCTCCCCAGTGCTAGGCGCTGAGAACACCACGGATGAGGGAGAAGAGTTGACAGTTTAGTAGGCGGGATGCATAACTCACCAAGCAGCCACAGCGCAGTGTGGCCAGGGGTCCTAGGTGCCATGGGTCTGTCCCACCACTGGACGTTCCCACTGAACCCGCCCTGCTCTTCCCTCTTCTGAAAGTTTGCGCAAACTGCTTCTTTTTTGGTGAGATCTACTCATCCTTCTAGACCCAACGGCAGTGTGAGCTTACGCAGGAAGGCTCCCCCGTGCCGCGGCTGAACCGAGCATCCTGTCTGTCTGCCGAGCTGCCAGGCTAGGGCCCCCGTCCTTTGTTTTTCTTTCTCCACTCTCTGCTCCCCAAATGCGAGCTCCTTAACGGGGGATCTTGGGCTCTTTGTCTGCGTGTCCCCTTCATGCGGAAGATATTCGATAAGTGTTGAGAGAATGATGAATGAAATTTTGGCAGGGAGGCAGCAAGTAATGGTGAAGAAATGCTGAGGTGGAGGGAGGAGTGCCTTTCTGCTGATGCTCGTGATGGTTCTGGAACTTCTGCCCCCAGAACAGTGCTGACAGGCATCCAGTCAAATACGTCCGTGTTCCCTTCCCACCACGAGAGGCTCGTTTCACGGGAACAAGTCTGAGCAGCAGCGTGTGGGTGTGCGCCCACACATCGACCCCAGCGAAAGCCATAATGGTACGTGAGCCTGTCCTGCTCGCTGGCGATGCAGGTGTCAGCCCTCTGTTCTCATGGCAGCGGCTGACCTCCCTGACCTGCAGAGATGAAGCGGGGTGGGAGCACGGAGAGGGGGGAGGAGAGGGAACCGTTCATCAAGCTCGAGCGCTGGCACTCCTGCCACAAGAGGAAGAAAACGCTAGTTGCTACTATTTAAAGGTCATCACTCTGTGCCTGTAGAATATTCTTCTGGAAGTTTCAGTTAAAAAAGAAAAACAGGCCAGGGACGGTGGCTCATGCGTGTAATCCTAGCACTCTGGGAGGCCTAGGCGGGAGAATTGCTTGAGTTCGAGACCAGCCTGAGCAAGAGCAAGACCCCGTCTCTACTAAAAATAGAAACAATCAGCCGGGCATGGTGGCACATGCCTGTAGTCCCAGCTACTCGGGAGGCTGAGGCAAAAGGATCGCTTGAGCCCAGGAGTTGGAAGTTGCAGTGAGCTAGGCTGACAACATGGCACTCTAACCCTGGTGACAGAGCAAGACTCTGTCTCGAAAAAGAAAAAAAGAAGACTAAACTATTTTATGAACAGAAAAATGGAAGTCGTGTTCTCCTCGAGGTAGCAGAAAGAAATTTCTCTGGTTATGGACACGATGAATTTAGAAATAATAGCAATAGTCACACAAATGCTTCCACATAGGGTTTTAGTGGCTTCTTGATTACAGTTGATATTTAAAATTTTGAATAGGAACAGTCATAATTTAGCAGTTCTGGGGCCTCTGACCCCACTCAGTTTGGCCTTAATAGATACACTCTTTTGGAAACACTTATCAGCTGCCATTTTGTTCGAAGAGGGCCCAATGACCTATAAATTCACCCTGCAGCAGCACAAAGTGATTTAACAACTGCCAGCTTCTATGCAGAGCACCAGGAAACAGAGGGAAAGAGATAAACGCAAATATTAACACGGGCAGCGAAGTCAAGGCTGGTTTGGTCAATGAGTGAGCGCTGACTCGGTCTTCAATAGCATCACACTTATGAGCCCTCGCGAAGAGCCGGACACGTGCTAAGTGCCTGAGACACCTCCCTCCGCACAGGCTGGAGGCACATGTCGTCACCAGCTAACAAACGCAGAAGTGGGACGGCTCAGAGCCGACAGGGGACCCTAGCGGGCCACGTCCGCCAGCGTTGCAGCACTTGGTACCCACCGGGCTCTACGAGAGCATCGGTGATATTATTGCTGTTATTCGGCCCCGGAAGAAATCTCTTCCCACACAGGAAACTCCCCGAAGGGGACGCGTCGGAGGTGCACGGCCCTTGCTCTTCCAGAACGCACAGGGAACCTTGACCACCCAGGGCACAGGAGTCAGAGTCTCAGTCACCAGCCCAAACAAGAAGAGGGCTCTAGGGCTCACAGCTCTCCTCACGCACATCCCCCCAGCCACAGGCAGGAAGAGCTGGTGACTCGCACGCTCCCTGGCTCTTGCTGGTGCGACTATCTTCACGCACACTGCTGGCCCCTCTCAGCTGGGCGAGCTCCTACCTTCCCTTCCGGGCCCTGCCCGGTGGCTACAAAGCTCCTCTGCATCCTCTCGCTGCACACGCTTGCTCCCTCCTGGGTCCCCATGCTCCAGTGGCCTCCACCACTGCCAACTCATCCCAGGCGGTTGTGAGTCCTCTCCCCCTCCCGCCAGCCCAGGAGAGTGGAGTGGCAGGGCCTTTGTCTGCCTCCTCTGGGAGGCTGCAGCTCCTTGGCCTGTCCCCAGAGTGGAGCTGAGTGCCGGGACTGACTTTAGCGTGCCCGAACTGGAACCCCAGCTCACCACCCTCACGTACGGCCTACGTGCTGCCTGACCTTGGGGAGCCACTGGGCCGTGTAGAGTCTCCACGTCCCCCTCTGCAGAAGGGGACCCAGGACACCACCTTCCTCATCGAGCTGTGTGTGTTAAATGAGACAGGTGCCTGGCACACAGTAGGTGACCGACAACGGGAACTGTTATTTTTATGAAGTGTTCACAGAATGAGCAAAGGAAGGAAGGACTTGATGTCTCTTAAGTGCTCTGTGTCTGTATCTAAGTTTTAGCCAAACCTCTCTGGCTTCATGGGACAGAAACTTATTCAAATAACGGAATGAAAGTAGTTACTTAAATGCTACAGGGATGAAAAAATGGCCACGATTTTTTGGAGGTCCTTGCACCAACAGGCGGAGTCTCTTCCTCCCCGCCCGGGTCTGGGCTGGCCCCTCACCGGCTTTGAGTGTCACTGGCAGAGGCCACGCTGAATTCCATGCTTAGGCTTTAAGAGGCTTTAAGACTCTGCCCTTGGGCTAGGGACCCTTCTGCCACCGTGAACACAAGTCCGAGCCGGCCCAGGGGAGGACGAGACACCACCTGGACAGAGACACGGGAGAGACCCACACCTAGAACAGCCGAGCTTAGTGCAGCCCAGCGGCATCACCTCGCTGAGCCCCGCTCAAGCATTACACACGGAACCATGAGCAGCACAATGTCTGTCTGAAGTCACTAAGTTTTGGGGGTCTTTGCTACTGGCAATAATAACAGGCGCACAGGGTGAGCTCAGGAAACAGAGCCCATTTGTGGAACCGAAGCTGGGGGCTGGGAAGCTATTGAGGGCTTGGCAGCTGTTCTCGTAATTTCTCGGGGATGTGTGGAGGTTCTCACAGCATCTGCCCATTCTCCCCCGCTACTCTTGGCTTTGGTGCTTCCGCACCCCCAACTCCGCTTGACCTTGCAGGGCAAGGGCCCACCATTACCAGACGCCTGGTCTTTGGGTCTCCTCGACTCACACGGACCCTGAATCCAATGGGCCCTGCTCACCTGCCAGTGGATGAGCTGCCTGAGACAGTGGTCCGTTTGGGCAGGAGGCGTGGTGGGGACGGAGGTTCTCCAAGAAAGGGCTCGTAGGGGGGCAGCCAATGCAATGCAGCATTCCGTTACCCATATGAGGGAGGGCGTAAGGACAGGGAAACCGGAATCTCTGTCCTACTCTCACACGCAACCCTTCCGACACCGGATGTCTGGGGTTTTCCCCTCACACCAGGCAATTCTCCAGCAGACCCCAACTGGGTCTCCCATAACTCAACTCGATTCTGACACCATTTCCTCAAGACAGCACCAGAGCTCTCAGGCTCAGTCCCGCAAGAGTACCCCCCTTCAGCCACAATCCCTGCGTTGTGACTTGTGCTTCTGACCTGCCGGCTACAGACTGGAGGTTCCGTAGTCCCCCCAGGTTTGATTAATGTGCTAGGATGGCTCACAGAACTAGGGAAACACATGTATTCACCAGTTTATTATAAAGGACATCACAAAGGACACAGAGGCACAGCCAGATGGAAGAGAGGCAGAGGGCAGGGCACGCGAGAGGGCGCGGAGCGTCCAAGCCCTCTCCGGGGAGGCCACCTCCAGGTGCCTCCACGTGTTCATCAGTCCAGAAGTTCTCTGAACCCTACCGCTCAGGGATTCTTACGGAGGCTTCCACATACAGGCACGATTAATTATTAACTCCATTTCCAGCCCACTCCCCTCTCCAGAGAACGGGGCTGGGCTGAAAGCTCCAAGCTTCTAATCACGGCCTTTCTGGCAACCAGCCCCCACCCAGGAGCCCACCAAGTCAGCTCCTGAGAGAAAAAGGAGCTCCTAGCCCCCAGGAAATTCCAAGGGATTAGGAGCTCTGTGTCAGGAACCTAGGTCAAAGACCAAATATTAGAACAAAAGATTCTCTTAGCACCGCTACCTGCAAGGGCGCTAGGAGCTCTGTCTCAGGATCCGGCGTGGAGATCAAATATTAGTAGGAAAGATTCTCCTGTGACTCTTACTGCTCAGGAAATGACAAGGGTTTTAGGGGCTCTGTGCCGGAGACTGGGGGCAGAGATCAAGAGATATATTTCTTATTTTGCAGAGGACATGTGAGATTTTCATGGCCACCTTATCGCCAAAGAAGCAGAAACAGGAGTGATTTTACTTACTAGCCCTGGGTCACATTAAGCATAA